>NC_133819.1:1371084-1671084 GCF_047830755.1 Zonotrichia albicollis
AAGAAGGAATTCCAATTAAAGAAGCCATGGATAATATGTGGGAAGGGAAAGGGAAAGGGAAAGGGAAAGGGAAAGGGAAAGGGAAGGGAAAGGGAAAGGAAAGGGAAAGGGAAAGGGAAAGGGAAAGGGAACGGGAAAGGGAAAGGGAAAGGGGAAAGGGAAGGGAAAGGGAAAGGGAAGGAAGGGAAGGGAAGGAAGGAAGGGAAGGGAAGGGAAGGGAAGGGAAGGGAAGGGAAGGGAAGGGAAGGGAAGGAAGGAAAGGAAAGGAAAGGAAAGGAAAGGAAAGGAAAGGAAAGGAAAGGAAAGGAAAGGAAAGGAAAGGAAAGGAAAGGAAAGGAAAGGAAAGGAAAGGAAAGGAAAGGAAAGGAAAGGAAAGGAAAGGAAAGGAAAGGAAAGGAAGGAAGGAAAGGAAAGGAAAGGAAAGGAAAGGAAAAGGAAAGGAAAGGAAAGGAAAGGAAAGGAAAGGAAAGGAAAGGAAAGGGAAAAGGAAAGGGAAAAGGAAAAGGGAAAAGGAAAGGGAAAAGGAAAAGGAAAAGGGAAAGGAAAGGGAAAGGAAAAGGAAAAGGAAAAGGAAAAGGAAAAAGGAAAAGGAAAAGGAAAAGGAAAAGGAAAAGGAAAAGGAAAAGGAAAAGGAAAGGAAAAGGAAAAAGCATGGCTGGTTTGAATCTGCTTTTAAATAAAATCAGTCTCAGGTATTAATCAGGGTAACAACAGGAGCATATTTGTAGCAGCATCTTCCTTTTCCTGTGGTGATGTGGAGATCGTGTCCATAAAACAAAACTCACAACAAACAAAAAGAATTGAAAATCATGGAAACCAAGGGACAGAAGCCTGGCAACCACAGGAAGAGGGATAAAGATTAAATTCTTTCAGCAAATAATTTTGGAGATGTCCCCAGAAAGATTAAATACCTTCTGTCAAACAGCAAAGCTGAGATGGGGGAACGTTTGAACAAGTCTGGGAAGGAGGAAGAAATGGAATAGCTCTGTTTTTATTGGGAGCCACGTGGTAAGAACTTCACAGTCCTGGCAAAAAAAAAGAACCAGATTATAAAACTTTAAACTCCACGGGCTTGGAGCCTGAGTTTTGAGCGGCTCCTGAGACACTTGGGGGCTTTGACTCCAGAGCGACCTCGGAGTGGCTCCTCAAGCCAACGGAGAAGGACTGGGCTTGAGCTGAACCAGGTTTATCTTTGGCACCGTTTCCAGTCTCGGAGCAGTCAAGATTTAATCACTGATAGTGAATGTTGATAGCTGAAGTGGCAGGTTAAGGACTTCCAGACTGAAAGCTCTTGTAAAACAATCCATAACGTGTTGGCCAGGGGACAAGTCCTCGTTATGTCTGGGCTCTCTGCTTTAGTTTTACTGTGACTTTTCAGAAAGGAGCTGAAAACTCACCTTTATGAGCTGCTGGGTAACACTTCTGGTAGCTTGGTTGTCAGTCTGATAAAAAAAATAGAATAAAAAAGCAATTTTTATGTGTGCAATCCATTCTGCGCCTGAAAAGCAAGACAGGAATGCCCCCAAGATGTCTCAGTTGTGTTTCTTGCTGGGTAGGGATGGGTTCCTTAAAGCAGAATTGGTGAGAGAAGAATCACAGAAGAAAAAAAAATGTTCAAAGGGTTTAAAATACAGAGCTGTGAGTTTGAATAACCAGAGTCTTCCAAAATTGCTCCGTGGTCTTGTTTTCTAGGTGAGTTTCTTGTTCTAACTCCTTAAATTTCATAGAATAACAGAATTATAATTGGGTTGGGTTGGAAGGACCTTAAAGATCATCCAGTGCCACCCCTGCCATGGGCAGGGACACCTCCCACCATCCCAGGTGGCTCCAAGCCCTGTCCAACCTGGCCTTGGGCTCTGCCAGGGATGGAAATCCACAAATTCTTCCAGGGATGGGAAATCCACAAATTCTCCAGGCAACCTGAGAAATTTGCTGGCAGATTATTAAATACAACTCCAGTTTTACCTAAACTTTGCTCCCCTGCCTTGGTTTCTTGCCCTGCAACTACCCTGATTTTACACCACATCCAAAATAACTTTTTTTTTGTGTTTCTCTACCTTACCAATGCTCCCAATTCCACCCCTATATTTGGGAGAGCAGGAACTTGTTTCCCACCTGCTGCATCCTTTTTCTGGGACACTTTTACTGCCAGGAGGATTTCATTGGTGCTCTATCACCCAACATTCCTTGACAATCCATAGAAAAGGAAGGGAGAGGGACTTTTTCTATAGATTATGGTTACAAACTGATGGAGAGAGGAGTGGATGGGATATTGGAAGGAATTCTTTATTCAAGGGGTGGGGAGACCTTGGAATAGAATTCCCATGAAAGCTGTGGCTGCCCCTGGATCCTTGGAAATGTCCAAGGCCGTGTTGGATGGGCTTGGAGCCACCTGGGACAATGGATGATTTTTAAGTTTCCATTCCAACCAAATTCACCATATGCAAAAAACCCCCCAAAAAAACCACAACCCAAAAGGACAGATGGGATAAAGCACCCACAGATGTTTGTGTGATCTATTTTGGCTGCCCCACTGACTCCCTTTGTTATTCTGTCAGCCAAAGTTTATTGAGGAAAAAAATCAATATAATTTTTTATTTTCCTCTTCATTTCCTGCTTGTTGACTGCCCCCAAGACAGGCACCAGCACCTTCTTTGTCACCTTCTTTGTCACCTTCTTTGTCACCTCCTGTCCTCCTCAGCCCAGCTACATTTAACAAACCACGGTGCTCAACTTCTCCTGCCTGGTACAAACCCCAGCATGAGAATTCCCAAACATCTGCCAAGGTCAATCTCTATCCTCTCCATCATCTTGGTGACCTCACTCAAAACTTTCCAAGGAAAACTCTCTCCCAGATTGTGGTGGTTCCAGGTGTGGGTTTCTCTGGGTCTGGATTGAAGGCACTGGAGATGTTATTTCATGTTCACACTCAGGTGTGAGTTATTATTCCTTATCAGTAAAGCAGTCTCACTGCTGGGAGTTCAGCAGCTTTTCATCAGAAGGCACAAAATGGCAACAATCTCTTCTTACAAGGTCTTTTCAGACCAAACTATCCCATTAAGAGCTGACACCTGGATATTTTCCCTTTTAACCCAATCACTGATCCCACAGAGCTGCAATGGGCACTTTTCTGCCCATCACAAAATGCCACCCAAACCCCATGGAGGAGGAGGAAGAAAGCAGCATGAACAAGAGACCCAGGATGACACCCTGTGCCCTCCATCTTGCTGCCATCCACAACACACTAAAAACCCCAAAGCCTCAATTTCTCACCCAGTGACACACCCACACTGCTCTCTATAATCTATTGCACACTTTTGTGGGTTCAGGTCTATTCTGGAGTTTAGGAAACTTTCTCCAAGGATGAGGGTCAGGGTCAGTGCTGCCCTGGGGGTCAGGGCACCCCAGAGCAGACACAGAAATATTCCCAGTGCCCTGGGTTTGCAACACCAGGTCACACCTGCCCAATGAAATCTCTGATGCTGTAATTTCAGGTTCTTTATCGCTCTGCTGGACTGCCGGGAATCTCCGGCTCCGGGCAATTTTATCCCAAGGAGATGCTGATCCTGCTGATCCAATTGGGTCAAGGTGCATGAAAAATCCGTCTGCAATTCCCTGTGGATGTTCCTCGTGCAATTCCTCCCTCCAGCACCAGCTGTCAGCCTGGCTGGCACATGGACGGGCCCAAAGGAACTCGTGTCACTCGGGGAACTTCCTGCCGGTGTGTGTGACACATGGAACGCCACGGGCACGGACATTAATCACTCCCCACTGGAAGGATCCAAATGTTTTGGCAGGTCAGGAACAAGGCTCAGCGTTTGGGAGAGGTGAGGGAAATTTGTGGCATCCACGGCCAAGGATTCCAGCGTGGGAGGCTGAAAACGCAAACAAGTGGTGTACTAGCACATGGATATCTGTGGAAAACACATGCTGAGAATGAGAAACTGGGGAGAAATGCTTCCTGTGAGGGTGGGGAAAAGCTTGTCCAGAGAATCTGTGGATGTCCCATCCCTGGAAGTGTCCAAGGCCAGGCTGGATGGGGCTTGGAGCAACCTGGGATAATGGAAGGTGTCCCTGCCATGGGAACTGGATGGGATTTAAGGTCTTTTCCAACCCAAAATCATTTGGGAATTCCGTGATTCCATATCAGGCGGGATGCTCCCCTCAGCCAAGGGGCTCAGCCAGGACACTGCAGAGCCAAACTTGAATTCTCTATTTATGGTTTCTGGCTGATTTAGACTGAAAAGAAAATGTGGAGAAGAATACTCTTTTTAGTGCCTCAGGATTTTAATTTAGGATTTTATTTTTAACCATTCCACTAAAATTCCAGACGCTCTCACTCAGCACTGTGGCTTCCAGGAGGTTCTGTTCCCGTTTGGGAATGATGAAATCAGGCTCAGAGCTCAATCCCTGCACCTTAAAACTGCTCTGGATGGATTTAGGGACTGATCAGATTCCAGGAGGGACAACCAAAATCACCTCAGAACGAGACATTTCAGGCCACTCCAGCCAGCCCAAGGTCCTTTACAGCACAGAAGGGGAAACAGAAGATCCAGAAAGACCAGACTAAAAAGTCAGCTCTGTTGCTGGAATCACCTGTTGGTCATCCTGCCTTTAAGTGAAATTCTGATCTGGAGTCATATTTCACATTCCTCGGGTTATCTGTGATGATTCCTGTCCAAAGCGCTCGTCCTGCTCCAGCCAAGGACCTCAGGGTGTGTCCAGAAAGGGAATTTTAAGGATTTTAGGGTCTAAACAGGAGGTGCCCAGCAGTTGTTTAGTTAGGACAAGAAGAGACACTTGGATTACTTGGAAATTACTTGGAATTACTTTGGTCATTCATACCTAAAATAATTGTAAATCTTTCTTCCAGCTCCTAAGCCTGTTTTAATTTTTAGTCAGATGTCAAGAGTAATTCCAGATTTATAATCCAACTTTCCAACGCTTACATATTGCACCAGTCTAAAATAAAGGCCAGGCTGTCCAAACTGCACCTGAGCTGAATCCGCGGGCCTTCTCCATGACTGGATGGGTTTAAATCAGCACCACAATCAATCTGTGGGATTTGCTGCAGAAATTCCTGTCCTGAAGCAGGAATTCCTGCATGAAATTCCTGGCATGTGTAATGGAACAGGTCAGAGCACACGATCCTAATGGTTCCTCCTGAGCTCGAGCTCCAGACTGAGGAATTGCTGCCAAGAGCGCTGAAGGGATGGGAATTGTGCGAGGTTTTATTTATCATCCTCACCAGCACCGTGTCACTCAGAGCCTCCCGAGGTTTGTGGTGTAGGAATCAAATTATTTCACTTTGATTGATCTATGGTTGTTTTAGGAGCAATAAATCCAGATTTAGAATCTATTAAACTCATTTTTCACCTCACTCCCACACACCCTCCCTGTCAAACTCAAGGTAAACTTTAACACCTCCCCCTCCCATTTTATATCTGGGCTTTGTGATTTATTTTCAGGAGCGAGACAGCTGGAGGCAGAGTCAGTTTTTTCAAAGAAATAAAACTCTGGAATCTTAGGAAAGAGCAGTCATACAATACCCCAGGTGGACAGGACACAAAATTAATCACCCACAAATAAATCAGTGAGTGTGAGGGAGGGCAAATGAGCGCTTTGCTCCTGACACTGGGGTTTGTCAGGGAGGGATTTGCTCATTTTTCCCTCATTTGAGGCCTTTCCTGGACCTCTTTGGGTGTATCCATCCTGTTATGGGGCAGGGCAGCCTGGGGGAACGTAATGCTCCCTCCTGACAAAAATCCATGGATATTATTTATGAACCTTTCCTTTCCTTCTTTCCTTTCCTTTCCTTTCCTTTCCTTTCCTTTCCTTTCCTTTCCTTTCTTCCTTTCCTTTCCTTCCTTTCCTTTCCTTTCCTTTCCTTTCCTTTCCTTTCCTTTCCTTTCCTTTCCTTTCCTTTCCTTCCCTTCCCTTCCCTTCCTTCCCTTCCCTTCCCTTCCCTTCCCTTCCCTTCCCTTCCCTTCCCTTCCCTTCCCTTCCCTTCCCTTCCCTTCCCTTCCCTTCCCTTCCCTTCCCTTCCCTTCCCTTCCCTTCCCTTCCCTTCCCTTCCCTTCCCTTCCCTTCCCTTCCCTTCCCTTACCCTTCTTCCCTTCCTTCCCTTCCCTTCCCTTCCCTTCCCTTCCCTTCCCTTCCCTTCCCTTCCCTTCCCTTCCCTTCCCTTCCCTTCCCTTCCCTTTCCCTTCCCTTTCCCTTCCCTTCCCTTCCCTTCCCTTCCCTTCCCTTCCCTTCCCTTTCCTCTTAAAAATGTTTAAATTACATTTTTAATTATTTCTGCAATTTTACTCCAATAATAATTTTAGGATTCACCACATGAAGACATTTTCCAGATCCACAAGGAGGATCCATCAACATGAGCATGACCTGGAAATTCTTGGCCTTAAAACTTGAACTTCTCTTTTTCATTCCTTCTCCTGCATTTTCTGCCCATTCCTGTCCTTTCTTTGCTTTATATTTTTCTCTGAAAAGTTTTAAAGCTAAAATAAAAGAGTTCCCTGGGCTATGAAAGAGTTCTGTCCAGTGAAAAAGAGAAAAAAAAAAAGAATCATGAAATGGAGAAAAAAAAGGAATTCCTGAGGGTAAAAGCTGTCAACCGTCATGATCTAAAAATATTTGATTTGTAATCATTTAATATTAAAATAAAAAGATGAATTGAAAATCCCAATGTGATAATGGGAACCATATTGGATGTGCAGGCAGAATTTACTCTGTGGTTAATTCTCCAGCAAGAGAAAAAAAATCCAGAAGATCCAATATCTCTAAATTCCATGGAATATTTTTATTCCTTATTCCTTGAATGAATTGTCCTGCTCAGGGCAGAGGTGAAGACCCCAGAACTGGAGGGATTTAAAAGTGGAAGTGACACTTGGGGACACTGATAAGGGTGAACCTTGGCAGTGCCAAGAGAACAGGAATTGAGAGTTTTCCTTGCTTGGAAATATCTGGAAAATTAGAGGACAGGAGCTAAAATCATAATTTAAGAGTTTTTAGTTGATTTATTATTAAAAGACAACTGGAGCTCACTTTATTTTCCAAAGCTGTTCAAGAGGCACTGAAAATAAACACAAAAATCACCTTTTTAAAAATCGATAAAAAATTCTAAAAACCCTATTTTTTTTCCTCAGCACGGGGAAAAATGATCCAGGGAAATCCAGTTTTGTCTGAAAGGGAAGAGAAGATGGCATCACCTAAATACATTCAGAGATTAAACCTTCTCTGAAATTCCAGCAGAGCAAACCCACAGGGCGTTTGCTCTTTCTCTTCCATGCTCCCGGCAAGAGAGGTTTTTCCCAGACTTTCCATTTATTAGATGGATTGAATCCTGCTTCTTCCATCAGAACTGGGAAAATCAGGCAGGGTGGGACATCACATCTCATTTAACAGCACAATTTGAGGCTCGGCAGCCTGGGAAATTTGATTTAAAGCAAACCCACCCTGAACCACAGCAGGATTTGAGCTCTGGTTTTGACAGGGTTCTTTATTAGCGGGATTATTTTAATATCCCTGTCCTTGACATTCCCACAAAACAGAGCTTTCCAGGGAAAATGGAGCTGGAGAGGGTGGCAGGAGGGAGTTTCTCAAGGAGAGGCTGTCACAGAAGAACCTTTTGATGGAAAATGAAGGAACTGAGTTCTGGAAATGAAAAAAAAAAAAATTAAAGCAGAAGAATCAGGTGAAAAACGGGATCCAAAATAGGTTTGGGAATAAAGGAATTCCTTGGTGAAAGGTCAGACTTGTGCTGGAAACTGGGAAAGAAAACCATGGAATATTTGGAGGGAATATCTGTCCCTCACCCATGGAAGTGCTTCCAATCAAAAAACCATGGAATATTTGGAGGGAATATCTGTTCCTGACCCATGGAAGTGCTTCCAATCAAAAAACCATGGAATATTTGGAGGGAATATCTGTCCCTGACCCATGGAAGTGCTTCCAATCAAAAAACCATGGAATATTTGGAGGGAATATCTGTCCCTGACCCATGGAAGTGCTTCCAATCAAAAAACCATGGAATATTTGGAGGGAATATCTGTTCCTGACCCAGGGAAGTGCTTCCAATCAAAAAACCATGGAATATTTGGAGGGAATATCTGTTCCTGACCCAGGGAAGTGCTTCCAATCAAAAAACCATGGAAAATTTGGAGGGAATATCTGTCCCTCACCCATGGAAGTGCTTCCAATCAAAAAACCATGGAATATTTGGAGGGAATATCTGTTCCTGACCCATGGAAGTTCTTCCAGTCCAAGCTGATTTAGGTGGACACCTACAGACTCCAGCAGGCCTGGAAAGAAGACGGAAGTTGTTATCCCAAGGGATTCAGGTGAATATTCCTGTGCTATCCATCAGGAATCCGTTTGCTTTTATAAATCCTTCCTTTTTCCAAAACCCAACACATTCCCTCTGCTGTGGCAGCTCCCAGATTAAATAAATGTCACTTATTTAAGTGCCACATTTATGTCAAGTCTTCTCCCAGATTAAATAAGTGTCACTGTGGTCCTTTCATCCACATTTTCCATTTCCAAGAGTTTTCCCCCCATTTCTTGTCTTCTCAGGATTCCCTAATTCTCCTGAAAATTCAGGGATTATCCTGATTTCCCTTCCTGGCTGTTTTTGCAGCACCTTTTCTACAGCATCCTGACATGATCATGCCCTGGATGGTGCTACCTGACAAATTATGGCAACCTGAATTAAAAATTTAAATCACAACTCCTGGTCACTGTGAAAAATCAGAATTCCTGGGGGTTTTCCCAGCCATCTGACAAGACCTGGGAATTTGGATTTTCTGGGAGTGGAGATGAGCAGGAGGAAGGGAAGTGCTGCAGCCAGACCCAGCTGTGTGCTGCTCACTTATTTCCAGGAGGGCACAGAGGGATATCAGGTCCCACCTCTCCATGGGATGGAATTCATCCAGAGGAGGGACTCATTCCATGATTCTCCAGCAAAAAATAAGGAAAACAAGACAAAACTTGCAGTTCTGGGTGGTGACAGCGTCACTGATGGGAGTCAAAGCACCAAAGATAATTTTTAAAGGCTTTCTGCAAATGTTGTCCAATGTCTGTGGATTTCTTTCCTCTGGGGCGAGGATCTGAGGTGATCCTGGTTAGCAAATCCAAGGGCAGGAAAACACCTCGGGAATCCAACATTTCCTTCTGACAAAAACTAACCCTGAAAATCCATCAACTTTTCCTCCCATACCTTCTGGACCTCCCAGATATTTTGATTTCCAGGTGACAAAACTCGAGGTCTTGGGGACAGCAAAACGCTTCAAGTGTAACAGGTGACTGTTAGAAAATCCCTGTTGGAATTCTAGATGGGATATTGGGAATAAATTAATTACTGTGAGGGTGGAGAGGGCCTGGGATGGAATTCCCAGAGCAGCTGTGGCTGCCCCTGGATCCCTGGAAGTGCCCAAGGTTGGGTTGGATGGGGCTTGGAGAAATCTGGGATGGTGGGAAGTGTCCAAGGGGATTGAAGCAGGCGATGTTTAAGGTCCCTTCCAACCCAAACCATTCTGGAATTCTGGGATTCAATGATCTCCACTGGCATCATCTTTTCCTTGGACACTGAAGGAATTCTTGTTATAAAACAATCACCAGTGAGGCAGAAATTTATTTCCAAGGATCCAAATCATTTCCATGCAGAACTCCATTGGACAAACCCAACCTATAAAATTCCTCTTAAATATTTCACTATTTCCTGACCCTCAGGAAACCAGCATCTGGTGCTGGGGGCAATAAAACCTCATCAGGAAAAAGCATTTTGGGCAAAATAGGAAGATCACAATCATTGGGAATTTGTGGGGCTGGATATTTAAATCTCAGAATTTTTTAGGTTTGCCATGCTACACCCTGTGTGAAGGCCTGGAAACTCTGGGAATTCTCCAGGAAAGTTCCAGAAAAGCTCCAGAAAGCTCCAGAATGGGTTATTGTTGGGCTTGGCAGGATTCCAGGCTCTGGGATTGTTATTTGGGGCCCCAGCAAGGAGCAATGTCCCATTGGGAAAGACCTTCCATGGGCTCGGGAGATCAGATGGGGTCAGATGCCACCAAAACGGGTAAATGAAATCTCAAAATATCAATTTTTTAAATTACATGGGCGCCAGGGATGTGTCCTGCAGCCCACCAAGGATTTGGGGAGAGCTTGGCTTTACTTTTACACATCCCTCAGGTGACATTTCCTTTTTGGGTATTCCTGAGGGAATGGCAGTGGGGGATGCAAAAATAAATCCAATAGGAAATTTCCAGAGGCCTACAGAATATTTCTTACAGGATTAACCTTCAAATATCCCCCTTTTCCACTTTTATTCTGAAAGGTTCTAAATTTTCTCTTTTTTCCCCCAAACTCTGGTGAACCACCTTTTCCCACTTTTATTCTAAAAGGCTCTAAATTTTCTCTTTTTTCCCCCAAACTGTGGTGAGTTTGGATGCACATGGAGGGGGAAATCATTCCTTTGGGAGTCAACTCAGAATAGGAAATAACCCCTCAAGGAAGATCTGAAGGATTTTCTCCCAAAATCTACATTAGGGATCACATGATGAATTTTATAATCAGGATTCTCCTGCCTTCAAATATATGAGCTAGACCACAAGAATTCAACAAAATTTTAGAGTGATTCAGAGGACAATTAAGCCAGATTAGAATCCAATTTCCTGATTGCCACCTGGAAAATACACCTGGAAGTGCCTTCCTCAGCCTTCACAGAGAGATTTGTGCCCGTAGCAGCTATAAATATCATTATTAGCACAAAAATAGCCATATTGATATAAGAATGATTAATTTTAGCAATTTTAGACTTGATATCCCAGTGGGAAATACCTCAGTGGAGAGAACTCAAGTGATGGTGCCAAGATCCAGGGAATTTAATTCTGTGCTGGAAAAAACAGAAGGAAAAATGTGTCAGGATGAGGAACCCATGAAAGCAGGTTATTAAGATAAGGCAGACAATGGTCCATGCACAAAAGCAGCTCAATAAATACATTTATTTTTACATTTTTTACAGTCATCCCAGAAAAAATGGCTTTTTAAGGGGGATTTTGGAGGAAGTTTGGGAGGAGCAGCCACACTATCCTGAACAGCAGCCAGAACAAACAGCTCTGCCAAAGGCGTTTTTCAGTGGCAAAGTGGAGTTTTCACCTAAATTATCTCCGCCACAAAAAAAGGGCCCATTTTCTGTGGGATGTTTTAATATTTCATTGAAAACTTCAACACAGGAAAAGTGAAATGTTTCCAGCTGGGAAATTGTGTCCTGCACCACCACCAGAGTCCCTGATGGATTGATTTGGGATAAACGGCCTGGATTCACTTCCATTGAGGGGCTCCCAAAGCAAACAGCATCTCCCAGGATGCACATGGCCAGGAATTCCCACAGAATTAAGGATTATTCCTGTTTATTTGTGATGGAGCTCATCCACTGCTGGACAGCAACAGAACTTCTCTCTACCTGTGGTGATTTTTATTATTTTATTTTATTTTATTTTATTTTATTTTATTTTACTTTCTTTTATTTTATTTTACTTTATTTTACTTTATTTTATTTTACTTTATTTTATTTTATTTTATTTTATTTTATTTTATTTTATTTATTTTATTTTATTTTATTTTACTTTATTTTATTTTATTTTATTTTACTTTATTTTACTTTATTTTACTTTATTTTACTTTATTTTATTTTATTTTATTTTATTTCATTTCATTTCATTTTATTTTACTTTATTTTATTTTATTTTACTTTATTTTATTTTTATTTTACTTTATTTTACTTTATTTTATTTTATTTTACTTTATTTAATTTTATTTTACTTTATTTTATTTTTATTTTACTTTATTTTACTTTATTTTATTTTATTTTATTTTATTTTATTTTATTTTATATTATTTTATTTTTTATTATTATATTTTACTTTTTTTTTTTAATTTTATTTTATAAGTTTTCCAGAGAAGCTGTGGCACCCCATGGATCCCTGGAAGTGTCCCAGGCCGGGCTGGATGGGGCTTGGAGCACCCTGGGATAGTGGGAGATCCCTGCCCATGGATTGGATGATCCTGAAGGTCCCTTCCAACCCAAACCATTCCAGGATTGATTTTATGATGGAATTTCAGGACTTTTTGGGATTCTTCCCTTGCTCTGAGCTGTTGTGTCCCTTGGAGTCACTTCCCTTCTCTTTCTCCCTGTGGCGTCTGCCCAGGTGACAAAATCCACGGGAAAGGGGATCTCCTCCATGTGCTTCTACCATGTCAAAAAAAATTAATTAAAAATTAATTAACAGCTCTGCTTGATGGAGCCAAAGGAATTTCCTTGCATTTTAAAGGAGTTTGAGAGGGGAAAGGAGAAATTGGGACTCTGGAATTCAGCAAAGGGAGGCAGAGCCAAAACATCTGGGCCAAATCCGTGCTTTGATGGGAAGAGTGACTGTGGGATGCCACTGTCACATTTTCTGGGAAAATCCCCTGCCTGGGATTTTTCTCCTGGGAAGCTGAGAAGCCTCAGAGAAAAAGGAAAACAATTCTTATCTCGTTTGCTTCTCCTGTGTTTTGCTGCTTTGGAATGTGTTTGGAGATTGTTTACCCACAGGGGGTTGTTTCATTGGTTCCATGTGAATTGTTTTGACTTAATGATCAATTGTGGTCAAGCTGTGTCAGACTCTGGAAGCAGTCACAAGTTTTCATTATTATCATTTTAGCCTTCTGTCCGTATCCTTTCTGTATTCTTTAGTATAGTTTTAGTTTAGTATTCTTTAATATAACAAAATATCATAAAATAATAAATTAGCCTCCTGAGAACATGGAGTCAGGCCCATCATTTCTCCCTTTGACGGGGGATCCCAAAAACACCACAGTGGGGTTGCTCGACTTCCTGAAATTGGACAACAATTCCACTTGATGCCAAAGGTAAGCAAAGACAAAGGCTGAAAAGCCCCTTCCTCTTCTTCTCCCCAAACAAACTGAGTACACAGCCATGACAGCAATCCATACATTCCTGAAATAAAGTCCAGCATTGTTATCTGACACATCATCACACATAAGGCCAGCACAATGATTATTCTGGTTAGTGCCCCCCGCTTACAAAAGCTACTTATTAGGGACAACATCAGAGCTATTTTTGGGTAAGGAAATAACCCTAGGGACCACAAAGGTATTAAAACTTCAAAAGCCCCTAGGGACTAGAAAACCCGGCAAGCTTCCACTCCAAATGACATTATGAATCACCAATATGCCCACAAAATAACCAAAACCAAAATATTATTGTTATAGGGTTTTTTTTCCACTCTTTTTGGCCTCCGAACTTTCCCGGCCAATGCACCAAAAAGTATACTGTCCTGGTTTAGGACAAATTAGGGGGAAATCTCCAAAAGGGAGCCCCCCAAAACAAAACAAACCTCCAACCACCCCTCCCCCAACACCGGGTTCGGGAAGGAATTCCTCGGAGGAGCAAAGTGGAAAACAAAACCTATTTTATTTACAAGTAACAAAAGAACACTCCCCAACACAAGAAAAGAAAAGGGACCAGACTGTGTTGTGAGGTCGCCGAGCTTCTGTCGCAGGCTCCGGGTGTCCTGGAGCTCTCAGGCCAGATCCGGAGCTGGTCCAGTATCTTCAGGGGAGGGTAAGAAAGAGAGAACAAAAGAAAAGGGAAAAAAGAAAAAAAAAACAGCGCAAAAAAAAAAAAGCAGAAAGCAAGCAAGCAAGCAAGCAAGCGAGCAAGCAAGCGGCTAGCCAAGCCAAGCAGCCAAAGCCAAAAGCAAAAGTGCCTGGGCACACCCCCCCCCCCCTTTCCCATCCGGCCACAGCAAGACGGCCGGGGGGGGGGGGAGAAGGCAGAGCTGCCAGACACAACACACGATATTGGGCTAAAGGCTGAAGGCTGTCACCCCACGGCACTCATCTACCCCTAAAATCACAGAAACCTAAAAAGGTTTGGGTTGAAGGGATCCTGAGGTTCATTCCCATCCCACGGGCAGGGACACCTCCCACTGCCCCAGGCTGCTCCATTGTCCAACCTGGCCTTGACCTCACTACAGAATTTGGGGTTTTTTGCCTGATTTTCCCTCAGATACTGTGGTAGTGTGTTGTTAAGTTTCTTGTGTTATTCCCCCAATTTCTGTATTGTTCTCCCCTATTATGTGTAAAATGGTTTCGTTCCCCCAGTTTTTCCCGCCACTGCTAGCCTGTCAGCTAAGTTGCTATGGTAACCGCTATTCATAGTTGCCGATATGTAATTGCTCCTCCCCTGGTTTCCCTTATAAGTGAAAGTTGTTTCCTCCCTGGGCCCAGTCAATCACTCCCTTTCTCCTCCCAGGTTTCGAGAACCTTCTCCTCTCTGGAGGTGGTGGCTGGCTGGGGTCCCAGGACACCTCCTTTACCTTTTGATTATTGGTCTCCATGGAGTGTCAGTTCTGTGAAGTTCATCCCCTCACCTTTCCCGATTGGTTCCGCCTGTACCCACCCCCCTCCTTTATAATCCTGTTTCACCCCCTATGGAAAATCTTCTTCCCGGATGGTTTCCCGGTGTTTGGATGCGGCATCACCTTCAATAAACCGATGTTTAACCCCCGGGAAATGGTCAGCTCCGTTCCTCCCCTATACCAGCGGTGTGAGCCAGTCCGCAGCCAGCACAGCCCGAGGCCCTCAGACGCCGAAGGGAGCTGGCCAGGAATTGCAGAGGGGCGTCGGCCTTTCGCCCTCAGCAGCCGGACTTCGAACTTGGGGCCACTTACGTTCTCCTCTGCAAGATACTTTTCCCCTTCCTTGTCCCCAAAAGAGGTGATTCCAGACCACGACGTTTAGTGTTGGTTAATTACGAGTCTACTCACTTTTTGTGGTGAGGTAGGATCAGGAGAAAGGTAAAACAGGTTTAAAATAGTATCAAGAAAAAAATTTATTAATAGCAACTAAAAGAAAGAGTAATAAGAATTAGAATAAAACTTTTAGAATATTTCTCTTTCTTTCTACAACATTTTCATATTATTGACAATGTAAAGAAATAAAATTTAAAATCTGAATTATTTTGCTACTTTTAATGAATGAATTCCGTGGGTGGGATGGAGAGCAGACACCCGTGGGTGGGTGTTTGTGTGCAGGGAGGGGCACGGAGGGACAGGGCCTTGTTGCCATCGCTAAAAGAGGCCAAAAAATAAAAAATAAAAGCGGCGAACTCGGTGCTCCAACCTCCAGCTGTGTAAACTCCGACTGCAGCCTCGTGTGGCCAGTTACTCCTGGAAAAGGAGAGCGGAATGGCTCGGCTCCCAGGGATTTGCCCATCAAACCGTTCCACGCTGCTGGGCAAACAAAACTCTTTGAGTAAAGAAAAAAAAATAGGAGAAAAAAAAATAAAAAGCATTTTCTACTACCAAGCTCTAATAAATTGAAGCCCTGCACCTCTCATGGCCTTGGAATGATTACATGAGTTTTTTTTTTGCTACATAATCATCAATAAATCAAGCATAGCCCATTAAACAATAGATGCCTCCGAGGCCTCTCTTCAAATGTGCTTTTGATAAGAGGCAGAGAATTTTTTTCTGGGCTTGTAACGTTTTTCTTTCCTCTGTTTGTTTTTTCTAAGGGTCAAATAATGCTGTTAAAAGAGCAGTTAATATATAGATGTATTTTTCCATATTCCCGGCATGGTGTTTGACTTTGGGAGATTTATGGAATATCTTTTCCCAGTTCAACAATCGTGTGTTTTGTTGTACTAAAGAGGTATTTTAACAGGAGTGGGGATTCTTAATAAGTTCACTGCTGTCTCCTTTCCAAAACAGGCCTGGGCCAAGACGGGGAACAGAGCAAGTACAGCAATCTATGTACATAAAAAATATGTATATATATATATATATATATATATATATATATATATATATATATATATATAAAAAATTATTATTTATATATTTTATTTTTATAGATTTATATTTTTATATATTTTTATTTTTATATGCTTTCTATATACTTAAATATTTATAAATACATTTCTGTATTTATATTTCTATAAAAATAAATGAATATATTTATATATTCAAATATACTAACATATTTATATAAATTTATAAAATATAAAAATTTTATATATTTATCTATAAATATACGAATATATATTTATATATTTATATATTTATATATTTTTTATATTTATATATTTTTATATTCATATATTTATATATATTTATATATTTATATATTTATATTTTATATATTTATAGATAAATATATTTATATATTTATATATAAATATATTTATAGATAAATATATTTATATAATATATACACACAAATATATATATATTTGTACATATTTATAGACATAACACTCTCATGCGGGTGTTACTGGTTTATTTTCACATCAAAATCTCATAAAGTTTGGGATGATCTGGTCAGAAGTCCCTTTTGGATGAGGCAGGGCACACCTGACAGTGAGAGGAGGAAGGGTAAAATGCCCTGGGCCACATTTTGGGATGGGGTTCCAGTGGTTTGGGATGGAGCTTTGCCAAGAGGGGACGAGCTGATCCATCCAAACACCCTTCAGATGCCAAATGTCTCCTCTGAAGAAATTATCTCAGAGACCCCTCCACTCCTCAAATCAGACCTTTCTTCTCATCAGATTAAAATTCCAACCCTGGTTTGTGAGGGAGCTGCAGGAACTGCTTGGTGTCGTTGTGAAACCCCAGAATATTTGGGGTGGAAATGTCCCAAAAAATCCCATTCCATGGGCAGGGACACCTCCCACGGTCCCAGGGTGTTCCAAGCCCTGTCCAACCCGGCCTTGGGCACTGCCAGGGATCCAGGGGCAGCCACAGCTTCTCTGGGAAGGGAAGGGCTTTGGGTTCCCGGGTTCCAGGGCCTCCCCACCCTCCCAGGAAAGGATTTCTGCTCATGACCCATTTCCCAAAGTCTGGGCCTGCCGTCCCAATTCCAACCCTGGTTTGTGAGGGAGCTGCAGGAACTGCTTGGTGTCGTTGTGAAACCCCAGAATATTTGGGGTGGAAATGTCCCAAAAAATCCCATTCCATGGGCAGGGACACCTCCCACTGTCCCAGGGTGTCCAAGCCCTGTCCAACCCGGCCTTGGGCACTGCCAGGGATCCAGGGGCAGCCTCAGCTGCTCTGGGAAGGGAAGGGCTTTGGGTTCCTGGGTTCCAGGGCCTCCCCACCCTCCCAGGAAAGGATTTCCTCTCATGACCCATTTCCCAAAGTCTGGGCCTGCCGTCCCAGGGCAATTCCAGCAGGATTGGACCCTCCTGGCGGAATTTTCTCCTTCAGAAGAGCCGGTTGATCACAACAACACAAAACAAACCATCCTTGGAACACAAACGCTGTGAGGAGCCCCTGAGGGAGCTGGGGGTGCTCAGCCTGGAGAAAAGGAGACTCAGGGCTGCCCCCATCACTCTCACAGCTCCTGAAAGGTGCCTGTGCTCAGCTGGGGCTGGGCTCTGTCTGCAGCAGCACTGACACAGCCAGAGCACACAGCCTCGAGCGGCACCAAGGGAAGTTTAGGTTTTTATGGAAACCCAGGGCACTGGGAATATTTCTGTGTCTTCTCTGGGGTGCCCTGACCCCCAGGGCAGCACTGACTCTGAGCCTCACTCATGGAGAAAATTTCCTAAACTCCAGAATAGACCTGAATCCACAAAAGTGTGCAATAGATTATAGAGAGCAGTGTGGGTGTGTCACTGGGTGAGAAATTGAGGTTTTTGGGGTTTTTAGTGTGTTGTGGATGGCAGCAAGATGGAGGGCACAGGGTGTCATCCTGGGTTTCCTCTTCATGCTGCTTCTTCCTCCTTCTCCATGGGTTTGGGTGGCATTTTGTGATTGGGCAGAAAAGTGCCCATTGCAGCTCTGTGGGATCAGATATTGGGTTAAAAAGGGAAAATAATCCAGGTGTCAGCTCTTAATGGGATAGTTTAGTCTGAAAAGCCCTTGGAACAAGAGATTGTTGCCATTTTGTGCCTTCTGATGAAAAGCTGCTGAACTCCCAGCAGTGAGACTGCTTTACTGATAAGGAATAATAAACAGCTCAGTGTGAACATGAAATAACATCTCCAGTGCCTTCAATCCAGACCCAGAGAAACCCACACCTGGAACCACCACAGGGTGGATATCAGGAAAAAGTGTTTCACAGAAAGAGTGATAAAGTTCTGGAATGGCTGCCCGGGGAGGTGGTGCAGTCCCCATCCCTGGGTGTGTTTAACAAAGCCTGGATGTGGCACTGGGTGCCAGGGTTGAGTTGAGCTCTTGGGGCTGGGTTAGACCTGATAATCTTGAAGGCCTCTTCCAACCTGGGCATTCCGGGAATTCTGTGAATCCTTTTCCCCATGACCCTTCCAGGGCTGTGGGGATGGGGCTTTCCCTGGAGGTGCAGCCTAAAAAACAGTGGAATATGCCCCCAAAAATGGGAAAACTCCTTTTCCCAGGCAGCAGGGCAGGGCACTGTTCTAGCTCATCCACAGAAGCTGCAGCTCTGTCTTATGAAGAAAATTAGGATTTTTCTCTATCCCAAGGGCATCAATAACTTGACAAAATATCCTGTAAGGAAACACCTTTCCATTTAGGACCAAATTTAGGATATTCAGTGCTGCCTGGAAGAGCTGATAAGCCCTTAAGTCTAGAAACCATCCCTCAACCCTTTTTCCATGCGCTGCTCCCTCCTCAGAGCTGTCAGACAGGACGGAAAGGTCGGCTCTCCTATTTTTAAGAGCTTTGTTTTGGATGATATTCATGAATTTTAGCTGTCGAGGGCAAGCCCTGGCGGCCGCAGCCAAGAGAAGCAGCTGTGGTGCTGTTTGCCTGGAACACAATCTGCTTCTGGAGAGAACTCCCAGGTGGTTCAAGAGCAAACGAGTGTCAGGAGATCACATCTTGTCCTTTCCTGGGGTTTTTTATTTGTTTTCCTCTCCAGCTCTTCCTCCCCCTCGTGCTCTTTGGATGAGGCTGTGCCCTCGTGTCCTGCGAGCACAGGGGCAGAGCTGAGCTGCGCCACAGAAGTGAAATCTGCAGATTTCTTTTTGGGTTTTATGTAGATATTTATATTTATATTATTTATATTTATATTTATATTTATATTTATATTTATATTTATATTTATATTTATATTTATATTTATATTTATATTTATATTTATTTATATATAAACCCCTTTCCTGGGGTTTTTTATTTGTTTTCCTCTCCAGCTCTTCCTCCCCCTCGTGCTCTTTGGATGGTGCTGTGCCCTCGTGTCCTGCGAGCACAGGGGCAGAGCTGAGCTGCACCACAGAAGTTAAATCTGCAGATTTCTTTTCGGGTTTTATGTAGATATTTATATTTATATTTATATTTATATTTATATTTATATTTATATTTATATTTATATTTATATTTATATTTATATTTATATTTACATTCCAGAGAGAGATCTTAATTCCCCTCTTCTTCAAAGCTGAAAGGAAATTCCAGGTTTCTCCTGATGCAGAGTGGAAAAGGGAGAAGGATGTCCATGACAAAACATCCTCAGTGTGAGCCATGAGAAGCTTCACTGCTCCTGCTGCCGCTTCTTGTAGCCATGATATTTTCTGAAAAATCCTTTCCTTGGGATTCTTTCTCTTGAGAAGCTGAGAGGCCTCAGGAACAAAATGCAAACATTGATTATCTGCTGCTGTGGGATGCAACAGGTGCATCTGGGATTGGGCTCATGTGGTTGTTTCTAATTAATGGCCAATCACAGTCAGCTGTCTGGACTCTCTGGTCAGTCACAACCCTTTGTTATAATTTCTTTTTCTATTCTTAGCCAGCCTTCTGATGAAATCCTTTCTTCTATTCTTTTAGTACAGTTTTAATGTAATATATATCATAAAATAATAAATCAGCCTTCTGAAACATGGAGTCAGATCCTCATCTCTTCCCTCATCTTAAGATCCTTGCGAAAGCCACCACAACTTCTTTCAGATTAAGACAGAATTTCCGGCCTCTAAATGGAAATGTCACTGGAAGATGAGCCTTGAATCTGATTTTTCAGGGAAAATTCTCCTTTCTGCAGGTGCCAACAGCAAGAATGGGACAGAGGGATTGTGATTTTAGCAAGAATGGGACAGAGGGATTGTGATTTTAGCTCCGAATGTTTTCTCCTGCCAAGTGCAGCACGGAAAGCCCAGCCTGAGGTCACCCTTCAGGTATTCTCAGGCCTCTAAACCGAAATGTTCCTTCACAGACACTTGGATTTTAATTTGTTCTCCGTGAAAAAACAAATGGAGGGAGCAGTGGGTGAGGTGGGGCTGGAGAAAGACCATCAGCCTTCAGCAGGAATTCACTGCTGGGGATCCTGGAGCACTGAGGAAACACAGAGGGAAAATTCCTCTGATGTAAATTGTGACAACTTGATGTGCAGCAGTGCCTCTTGGTTTAATTAAAATTAATTTCTTTTCATTTTCTTCCTGCCTATTGCAACCCCTGTTGTAAAGAGAGCTAAAACCATTGCTGGCTTGGAGGCGCAAGGAGCAAATAATTCAAATAAAACTGAGTGAGTTTTACAAATAAAATTCCATTAATTTAAGCATGTACCCAAAGCCTCATCTCTTGTCTGTGGGATTCTTTTTCCAGATCTTGAAAAATCTGTGATCAAGAGATTGTTTCATTTTTCCAGAGAAAAAGGGAAAGAATAGGAAAGGAGGATAGAAAAAAAAAAAAAGAAGAAAAAGGAATGGAGCTTTCATCAGGTTCAGATCCAAGTCCTGCTTGGGTTCAGGTTTAGTTCAAAAGTGGATGTCTAGGTCTTGTTTTTCCTGACACACTTCCCTCATCCCCATCCAAAGTGCTCTGAATTTGTCAGTGGGGAGCCTGAGGAAGAAATGGCTCTGTTTGGGTTGAATCAGAGCAGCAGCTCCGCCGCCTGCCAGAAACCCTGACCTTTCCCAGTCTGAGGCAAACTGTCCTGAGTCTGTCCCGTTTTCCAGAAAACCTCTGCTGGCATTTCTGCTTTCAACCTCCTCCGCGAAAAAAAATCAGCTCGGGTGAGTTCACAGGTGTTCCTTAACACTTTCCATCCCATCCTTTTCCCTGAACCAATTAACTCAGCCTGCACTTAGCTGGAGGTGTGATCCTGGTAGCAATTAAAAAAAAAAAAATTACAAATTAAACATATTTCTGGAAGTTTAACATCTGCAGAGCCTGCGTGGAAGCTGCTCCCCTTCCAAGAGGGATCTCCCATGGCTGCTGGGTGGAATCTGGTGCAAGCCTGGGTGACCTGCTGCCTTCCTCTGGGAGTCTCCTGGATGTTTATGGAGCATGGAGCCCATCAGCTGGGAATGACTTTATGGAACATCTCACTTCATTATTTTCAGGGAAACTGCAGCTTTGTGTCCTGATGCTGGAGCGTCAGGTGTGAGGGGGAAAAAACCTGAGCAAACACGGCTTCCATGCTCGTTCCTGAATAAATGAGCTCTCTGTGGAGGGGATCATTTCTAATTACACCCCAAAATCCACTTTGGGGGGGGTCATGGAGAGTCTGGATTAAATCCACGTGCAGGAGAATCTTTCATGGAGTCTTGGTTTTCCATTAATCTTCAGGGGGCTCCAAGGGGAAGGGGATGGATTGGCAAAGGAGAAGGAGAAAGGGCCGGAGAAGGAGAAAGGGTCAAAGAAGGAATGGATGGGGAAGGGATAACTCAGGAGAAGGATCAAGAGTCAGGACTATTTTAATTTCTAACCCCAAACCAGGAAGGAAATCATTCCAGGATAATGGATACAGCAGCAAGCTGGGATTTCAGCTGTGGGATTCCCATCTCTTCCCGCTCCTGCTGCTCATTGTGTGACCTTGGATAATTCCTGATCCCTGCCTTTTGTCACTGAAACTGATGCCTTGGAAAGACTGATTTGGACCGAGCTAAAGGATAAAGCAGGGATTTATCCAAAGGATCTCCTCCATGGATGCACCTTGGGCAGCACCAGAGCCCAGCCAGGGCTGCACCCAAGATGAACCAAAATGGCCCCAAAATGCACGAGCGCTCCCGGGCTCTCTCCCTGGGATCAGTTCTGCTCCATTTGCACCTTGCAGTTCATTGTCCCATCCCAGCTTTAGCCCAGGCAGTCCCACCCTGCTTGTTTTTCTCTCTGCAGCCCACGGGGTTTGTGCTCCTGGGCTGAGATTTGGATCATTTGTCCTTGGTGCCCAGCTGGAGCAGGAATTGTTTTGTCTCCCTGCTCTGTGCACAGAGCTCACCATGCCCTGATGTGGAGCTCAGACCCACACACTAAAGCAGCACAGAACCTGAAAATATAAAAGCCAAAACCTGAGGCAACAGTGTGACCTTGGGTAATTCCTGAATTCTGCCTTTTGTCCCTCCCCTGTGTTTGCTCAGGCTGATTCCCACTGGGAATTCACACCATGGAAATCTCCATCCTTTTCCACCAACCTCATCTCCACAGGATTTATGTTTTGCACCAGAGCTGAATATGCTAAGCCCAGTTTTTTTTGAACTCTTGAATGTCATTCCTGGAGGTGACCCACACTCATCCCATCCAAATCTAATTTTCTTCAGAGGTCCATAGGAAAGGAATTCATGGAGGACCTTGGATAACCACACTTCTTATTCAAGTAGCTGAGCTGAATTCCTGACTTGTGCTTTTTCCTTGAAAAACTAGAAACAGGGAGAACACATCAGGCACTTTGGAATTCCCAGTACCTGGCTGATTTTTGATGTGAAAACTTTTCCAGGTTCTGGAATATCCTCCTGGGAACTCATCCAGCCTGCCACCAAGATCTCCATGGCCAGCAGTGCTAGGACAATTCCTAAGGATTTCAGGGAAATCAAACCTCACACAATCCAGGGAATCGATGAGAACTGGACGTTTTATAGCCATTTAAACAATCCTGCTTAATTTGGGTTGGAGACATGAAGTTATGAGGGGACTTTTGTGACTCTTTCCAAGCCAAGCCTTAAATTAAGAACTAAATAACAGCAATAAAAAAGGTTTGTTAGGCTGCCCCTTCCTCTCCAAGTCTTAATAAATTTTTCAGTGGTTGCATTCCAAAGGGCGAATTTTCGGGAACAATATTTAGGGGTGAAAATGGAATAATTTAATATTACAAATATCACAAATATCACAAAACACAAATATCACAATATCACAAAACAAAAAGAAAAAAGAAATAAAAAAAGAAATATAAAAGGAGGGGGGAGAAAAATATTAATGTTTTTATTGATTTTTTTTCTCTCTCAGATTAGATAAAATTGTATACATTTGGGAATGCATTGTTCAGAAATCACGGAATCATGGAATAATGAATAATTTCATATCTCACAAAACAAAACAAAAAAAGAAATAAAAAAAAGAAATAAAAAAAAGAAATAAAAAAGGAGGGGGGAGAAAAATATTAATGTTTTTATTGATTTTTTTTCTCTCTCAGATTAGATAAAATTGTATACATTTGGGAATGCATTGGTCAGAAATCACGGAATCATGGAATAATGAATAATTTCATATCTCACAAAACAAAACAAAAAAAAGAAATAAAAAAAAAGAAATAAAAAAGGAGGGGGGAGAAAAATATTAATGTTTTTATTGATTTTTTTTTCTCTCTCAGATTAGATGAAATTGTATACATTTGGGAATGCATTGTTCAGAAATCACGGAATCATGGAATAATGAAATGGTTTCGGTTGGAAGATCCTCCCATTCCACCCCTGCCATGGGCAGGGACAGCTTCCACCACCCCAGGCTGCTCCAAGCCCTGTCCAGCCTGGCCTGGGACACTTCCAGGGATCCAGGGGAGGCCGAAATTCTCTGGGAATTCTATTCCAGAGCCTCCTCACCCCCTGAATAAAGAATTCCTCCCCAAAATCTAACCCTGCCCTCTGGCAGTGGGAACCATTCCCCCTTGAACTTCCATTTTAAATCCAGCATTCTGAGTTCCAGTTCCTAGCTCTTAGTTCCAGTTCTTAGTTCTTGCCATCCATTTCTGTAGACAGAAAAAAAATATGGAAAATAAAATAGAAGGGATTAGGAGGATTTTTTAGTAATTTTTTTTCTCTCATTTGAGCTCGGTTTCTCTGCAAGAGGGTGGGCAACACAAGAGGTTGCACTTCCACTTTAAATCCACCATTCTTAGTTCTAGCTCTTAGTTCTTAGTTCCAGTTCTTAGTTCTAGTCTTAGTTCTTGCCGTCCATTTTTATAGGCAGCAGAAAACATGGAAAATAAAAGAGAGGGAGGGAATTAAAGGAATTTTTAGTTGCATTTTTCTTCCCATTTGGGCCCAGTTCCTCTGGAAGAGGACGGGGAGTACAGGAAGCTGCACTTCCACTTTAAACCCAGCATTCTTAGTTCCAGCTCTTAGTTCTTGCTGTCCATTTTTATAGGCACTAAAAAACATGGAAAATAAGAGAGATGGAATTAATACAATTTTTTAGTAGCATGTTTCTTCCCATTTGGGCCCAGTTCCTCTGGAAGAGGATGGGGAGCACAGGAAGCTGCACTTCCACTTTAAACCCAGCATTCTTAGTTCCAGCTCTTAGTTCTTGCTGTCCATTTTTATAGGCACTAAAAAACATGGAAAATAGAAGGAATTAATACAATTTTTTAGTAGCATGTTTCTTCCCATTTGAGCCCAGTTCCTCTGGAAGAGGATGGGGAGCACAGGAAGCTGCACTTCCACTTTAAACCCAGCATTCTTAGTTCTAGCTCTTAGTTCTTGCTGTCCATTTTTATAGGCACTAAAAAACATGGAAAATAGAAGGAATTAATACAATTTTTTAGTAGCATTTTTCTTCCCATTTGAGCCCAGTTCCTCTGGAAGAGGACGGGGAGCACAGGAAGCTGCACTTCCACTTTAAACCCAGCATTCTCCGTTCTGCTCATCCATTTTCCCCCCACACACTCTCCCAAATTTTATCCACAATTCAGTTTTTCTTTTCCACTCCAGATTCTTCCAGCTCCTCTCCCCAGCCCACACAACCATCACCAGCTGAAATCCAGTAGCACAAAAGCCGCTACTGTTCCCTGGATTGGGTTGGAGCTGCAGATTTTCCCTGGCAAATCCTGAGACAATATTTGGAAGTTGTTGATTGGGAGCCGTTTTGAGCGCATTAATCACGGAACAAACACGCTCCCCGCCTGCCAGGCCTAATAAATCTCCCTCGAATTCCACCTCCCATCATAAACACATTCACAAGCACTTAAGCAATGCCTGGAAGATGAGCGTGAATTCCCTGATTGGCTGAATCAATCAATGGGAGGTCGGGATGAGCAGGAGCTGAGCTCCCATCCCAAGGGGGAAGTGTGGGATAAACTCCTGGAGCCAAGGATCTGGTGGAGCAGCCTCACAAAAAGCTGTTTGCACGTTGTAATTAAAATGAATCCTGGAGCTCTTCTGCACACAAGATTAGAATTTTATTGTGCTGAGATCTGTGCTAAGTCTTAATTCCCAACAGGCCTTCCCCGTTGTGAGAAACTCCTCAAAACTCCTCAAAACTCCTCAAAACTCCTGAAAAACTCCTGAAAAACTCCTGAAAAAATCCTGAAAAACTCCTGAAAAACTCCTGAAAAAATCCTGAAAAATTCATTTCTGGAGCAGAGGAAGTGCTGCCTCAATCAAAACCACAACCAAATATCAATTAATTTGCATAAGATTAATAAAGAGCACAATGGATTTAGGAATTAAGGGAGGTTTTTAAAGTTTTTTTTCAGCTTTTTTGAGCATTTAGCAGGATCCAAATCTCTGGTGGAAACATCAGCCCGATGGAAAGATACAAACCACAAGGAAGCTGCCAAATTCCTCAGAATTTCAGGTCTGAGTGGAATTTCATCATTTAAGTGGAATTTCATCATTTAATTGGTCTTTCTGCTCCTCCCTCATTGTTTTATCTCACCCAACCACATTTTGGATTGAGCTTTTAGGGACAGGCACTGATTTCATTCTCTCCACAACCCTAAAAGGAAAATTATGACTCCACACCAATGATTCTTTGATTTGATTTGATTTGATTTGATATGATTTCATTTCATTTAATTTCATTTCATTTTATAGAAATGGGTCCGTCCACCCAACTTGATGAGTGATGGAATCCCAGGATGGTTTGGGTTGGAAGAGACCTTCAGGATCATCCCATTCCGTGGGCAGGGACACCTCCCACCATCCCAGGCTGCTCCAAGTCCCATCCAGCCTGGCCTGGGACATCCCATGGATCCAGGGGCAGCCACAGCTTCCCTGGGAATTCCATCCCAGCCAGGAAATCCATCCCAAAATCCCATCCATCCTTCCCCCCCTCCTTCAGGGCAGTGAATCCTGACTCGTTTCTTGACTAAAAGCTGGAATTTTTCCAGCTCTCCCATGAAAAACGGGCAAATGGGAGAGGTGAGGGGCGAGATCGGGGTGGGATTGTGAGGAAAGAAAGGGAAAAGGAAGTTCCCATCCATGGATTCATTAACCTGTGGATTCATTGCCTGGGACAAGCTGAGGCACAGAGTCAGCAGAACTTGAAAGCGAATAATGAGCTGTAATTCAGGAGAAGGAGAAACAAGCAGCCACTCTTCTCAATCCCTCTCTCATCCCTTTTATTTTAAATTCCTGCTGCTTTCTGAAGTTCTGTTGTAGAGAAATCGTGGTGGCCAAATCCAGGGAGGTTTAATCCATTGGTTTTATTCAACCATTCCTTCCGGGATGAAAATCCCTGGGCTTTAGAAAGAGGAGCAGGAGAATCATGTGGGGCTTCTTTTGACAGAGAAAGGAAACAAATGAGGGCAATTCCACCAGAAATCCAACAAGTTTTTCTCTGGAAGAGTCAATGCAGCAAGGCTGGATCAGGCAAATTAGGATGAAGAAATTCCAACATCAACTTTCGTTTAGTCCAGAAGCATGTGAGATATGGGAATATTTGGAAGGTAGAAATCTGAATTTACTATGAGAAGCTGGTGGGATATAAATGTATAATGAAATTCATAGAAATAACAAATTTTGGGTCAGAAAACAGAAAGTTTACAGAGAGAAGAGCAAAATTTTGAGAAGATTCCCTAATGGTAACCATGAGAGAAAGGGTCCTTAATGGTTTTAAATGGATCCAGATAAATGCAGAGAAGGATATAAAGATTAACTTGAAGACTCTCCAGGAAAATCTCTGTGAAAAGTGAGGCCCATGGACAAATTTCCTGGGGATTTTCTTTCCTGCTTTGTCTCTTGGTTTTTGTTATATTTCATCAGTTGTATCTAGCAATTAATTACTTTACATTTTGAAATGGCTGCATGAAGGGGAGATGAGGATTCTCCTTACAGGACCACAGAATTAAGATGGGAATTCTTGGCTCACAGCATCATCCACATTGTTCCCATTCATCCTGCTTTTCCTCATTATTATAATGGGATGTTCTTCCAGAACCTCATTCCTGTTACCAGGAAGCTTGTTTTAATTTACAGATGAGTTTAGACTGATTTATTATAATTATTTCCCCTTTAGTGCTTTAATTGTCTCATGAACAAACCTCAAACTGCTTTCAGTTGAATACACAAGCCAAAAATTCCTGGATCATTCCAGGCACTCTCCTTTTCATTTCCAGGGAATTCAATTAATCCTTGCTGAGCTCCACTTCCATTAGGAATTCACTTTTCCTTTCAGGAAGCCCTTGGGCTCCCAGCACATCCCAACAATATGGGTTTTCCCCATATTTAAAGTCAGGAATAGATTTTCCCCATATTTAAAGTTCAAGGAATTGAGGATTTGTACTTCTGGCCTTGAATTGGGAATTTGTGCAGTGGATCTGTACAGAAGGGGAGATCCAAAAGTTGCCTTTTTTTCCCACAGGAAAAGTTTCCCAGCATTAAATAAAAACGGAATAATGATCCCACTGTTCAGACACACCTTGGAAATGGAATGAATGGAGCTGACAGGAATGATTTGGGAGCCTAGAAATAATTTGTCATCAAGGGATTAAAAATGGAAAAGGCTTGGATTACAAGCAGCAGCAGCAAATGCCTTTCCCATCGTGAGCCGCTGCCGAGGCCAGGATGTGATTTCCCTCTGTGAGCAGCCCACAATTCCTGCCTGCATCTGTCCTGGAGCTCTCCCCGTGTCCCAAACAATCCCTGCCACGCTCTTTGAACCCGCAGAGCAAGGCTGCTGCTGGAGATTAGCTTTGCTTGACACTCCCTCCCTTCCCCACCCAGAAACCTGACGTGGCAGGAAAGGAGAGGTCGGAGGACGATGACCCGGTGGGGATGGGAGAGGGAGCTGTGTCCTGATATCCAGGGGCACTGCTGGCCAAATCCTGGCTGTGCCAGGCCGTGTGCCTGATTTTGAAAGCAGCAGACAGGTGCTGGGAATTTGTAAGGATCCAAAGGTTGGGTATTTCTGCAAAAAAAAAAAAAAAAAAAAAAAGGGTTTTGCAGGATATCCGTGACCTCATCCCTTATCCTGAAGTTCCCAGCTCTTTGTAATCTCTGAATGTCAAAAGGAAACTGGGAAAGACCGAGCTGCTCTTCCTCAGATCACAGTGAAAGTGCTGACTGCCCGGTTTGTTGTGTCCTGGGATATTTCCTGGAAGGAGGAATCTCGTGTTTTGTGACTCCATGGCTCTGATCCATCTCCCTGAGCTTTGGAGCAGCTCTGGAATGGCACAGCCCATCCACACCGGCTGCTTTCCGGGCAGGGATTCTCCATGTGTGTGGGATCTCAGCAGCTCAGGACTGAGGTGCCGAGTCACCGAGAGCACCCTTGGGGGGCCCGGGAGTCCTGGAATGTTCCAGAAGTGTCTGGTGGCTGGACTTTGATCCCACACAGGAGACGACACCTGTATGAGGATAGGAGGGTTTCACCGGGGTGAATGGTGAAGGGATTGGTTAATTAGAGAGTGAAACACAGGGTTTAGGATTTCTGTACAGGGGGGTTTAGAGAAGTAAGATGGAGGAATTGGGGCGTGTCCTGTCCTTCTTCTTCTTCTTCTTCTCCTCCATCTTCTGTGGTGATGGTGGCACTTTGGGATTGGTCATTACTAAAAGTGCACCGGGCAATAAGGGTGAAAGGTATTGGGGAAAAATGATAAATATTGTACACGTAACTTTGGGTATAAAGATAGGTGACCGTCCGGAGGGCAGGGAGTGTGCTCATGGCTGGCTGCTGAGCAGAGCTCTGTCGGGCCGAGAGAAAATCTTTTAGATAAACAATTAATAAACATAAAAACCGAAAGAAGAACTGAAGCCTCTTCTCGTCCTTTGATACGCGGGCTGCCCCAAGGCCACCCCGGGCCTTGCCAGGCCACCCAAACAGCCAAAAACCGGACACATGTGGAGCTGCCAGGCTAAAAAACCACCAGAGGTGGCTTGGCTGAAGTCTGGGCACCTTGCAGTGACGGGATGTTGATCATTAGAAGCAGAAATTAATTAGTGCTGATTGGGTTTGTGGGTGTTTTTTTGACAGGATGCACATCCAAGAATTCCACATGGAGTGGGAAACAGGGAGTGCTTAAAGCTGCAATAAAAATGCTCCTCTCTTCACATCCCAGACAGAGAAATCATCCAAGAAACACACCCTGCTTCCCAGAGCTGCTCCAGACACAGCCCCTGTGGGAATATCGGCCCTCACGAGATCCCAGACGGATCCTTCTGCTGCTGGGACAGTGGGAATCATTAAAAGGAGTTTCCTGGAAAGGATATGGGGTTTCCAGCAGGGAAAGAGTGCAGAGTTTTTGCTCCTTTTTTGCCCAGGTCAGGATTAAATGTGTGAGATGGAATTTCTTGTTGGGACTCAGATGTTTATCAGTTCTTATCTCTGTCACACTCTCACAAACCCTGAGCTCTGCAGCACTTCACTCCAACAAACTAAACATGGAGCCCCATCTCTCTCTCTGCAAGGCCTTTGAAGGATCAACTGTCCAATTAAGGAATGACACTGAAATTATTTTCACTTTTAACCCAATAACCAACCACCCATGGCTGCAATGGGGACTTTTTATCCAATTACACAAAACCACCCAAACCCATGGAGGAGGAGAAGGAGAAGAAGAAGAAGAAGAAGAAGAAGAAGAAGAAGAAGAAGAAGAAGGAGCAGCCTCCACTCCAAAACCTCCACCTTGCTTTATGTCTATTACTGTATTCTAAACCCTTAAACTCTGAGTTTCCCACCCTGTGATCTCACACACTTCTATCCAAACTCCACACCCACAATCCCAGTTCTGTCATTCCATTCTGGAAGCTTCTCCACAGCCTCAGGTCAGTGCAGTGTTCTCTTGGGGGTCAGTGCCCGGCAGCACAGAAATCTGAAATTCTCAATAGCCAGGGTTCCACAAAAACAGAAACTGGGATAAACATCTGTCAATACTAATGTGGACAAGCTTGAGCCTGACTTCCAGAGGAGCCCTCTGCGTTTTGAGGGAATCAATCCCAGGATTAAATGGGATCTTTGTGCCCCAGTTTTTAAGGAGAGAGGATTCTCGATCACTTAATCATCAAATCATGGCTTGTCCTGGCATTGTGATCTCAGCTGGGCTGGAAACACCTGGAGATCACGGGAAGGCCAAGGATGTTTCCCAGTCTGGTTTTTATTCACCTGAACCAGGTAACAGAGGGTGCCAGAGGATGGAAACAGATACAAAATTCCCAAAAAATCCTAATTTGTGATCTGCATGGCATTCAAGCAGGGCACCTTAGGCAGGAATGTTTGAGCTGCTTCTTTCCTATTTTTTATTCCATGAATCCTTCAAACCTTCCTGTCAGCAACTTCCATCATCCCTTTTCCTTGCCAGACTGAAATCCTGATTCTGCCTCTCATCTCTCACCTCCAACTTTGCGAGAATTTGGGAGAAATATAAATCAGGGATTTTCAGTGCTGTTGCTTCCATGATATTGCGGGAACTGTTATTTATTTATTTAAGAGAATTGCAAGAAGCTCAATAAAGTATCTCCAAATTTTTGTAATTATTTCAGTGATACTATTTGTGATGTCTCATATTTAATGACGAAGCAAACCTGGCTTTCACCCTTCAGCTTCTGATCCGCGTCTTCCATCCCAACTCCTTTTATCCAAGTTATTCTTTTGGAAGACAACTCAATCCTCACCATCAGCCACGCAATCTTTTCCACACTGTCTTCTCCAAAAATCCTCTGCAGAACTTGGAAAAAATTCCAGCCAAATGACTTGCTGATAGAATATTAAAATTCTTGGCTGAGGAATTTTGCCCTCCTTCCAGAAGTGTTTGCTTTCCATGGCAAAATTTGACATTTGCAGGAAAAGGAAATACCTGAAGGGCACAAATATTCCGAAGTTCAAAGCTCAGCAGGACTTTGTGGGAATTGTGGGTTTTGAAATCCCCATTCTCTTGTCTGGATCCTATTTTTTGGTTGGACTACATTTCCCATGATGCTGCAATTCCAAGGAATTTCATTATCTTCCCAGGGAGGTGGAACTATGAGGTATTTGCTGAAGAGAGCAGGAGCAGAAATTATATTATTTATATTATATTATTATTATATTATATTATATTATATTATATTATATTATATTATATTATATTATATTATATTATATTATATTATATTATTATTAGAATTATATTCCAATGAGAAACTTCCATACATTTTCCAAACTTGTCTTTTCAGGCTTTAGCCAAAAGTGTTTATTCATTCAGCAAAAGGAATTTTTACCAAAAATCAATGTTTTCTATAAAAAAAAATTCTGAATTACATTTGAACCTGGTTGGTTTTGAGTTCAGAATGAATCCCAGAGGAGCCATTCCCAAAGGATTTTTGGTGTCAATTAGGAACACTTGTTAGGGGGGGATGCTGGCTTAGAGGAGTTAAAGATTAGGCCAGAGATTTTAAACTCTGTGTGTTCTGCAGACTAAATATTTATAATAATATAAATTCTGCACATTTCCTCTTTAAATCCTGGCTCAGGGGAAAAAAATGTGTAAGGATCCCACAAATTAGGGACAGTTCTTAAAAGGGTCTATCCAATTATCCGGGTGTTTCAGCATTCCCATTTTCCTGTGGACTTTAATTAATCTGATTTTTCAGGTGGTTGGCTTTAATTGATCTGATTTTTGATGTGATTTGCTTCAATTGATCTGATTTTTTGAGTGATCAGCTTTAATTGGTCTGATTTTTGACATGATGGGCTTTAATTGTTCTGATTTTTGATGTGATCAGCTTTAATTGATCTGATTTTTGATGTGATCAGCTTTAACTGATCTGATTTTTGCCATGATCAGCTTTAATTGGTCTGATTTTTGGTGTGATCAGATTTAACTGATCTGATTTTTGATGTGATCAGCTTTAATTGGTCTGATTTTTGATGTGATCAGCTTTAATTACATCACCTTTGATGTAATCAGCTATAAGGATGAGAACAGGCATGATGTCATTAGCCCCCAAACCAAAGTAATAATAATAATAATTATGAGAATAATTAATGATTATTTCCCTTTGTGTGCTTGCCCATTTTGGGGAGTTGATTGAGCTGGAGAGGGGCATGTTTTCTATTAAAGAAAAATAAGATTTCAATTGAAAAATAAATTAAATTGAACCAGGAGTTTACATCTCTGAGGTTGCTTGCTCCTGGCAGTAGTGGCCATGTGTCAGAATAAAGCTGGGATTAGAATTGAAAGGATTTGGAAAAGCCAGACTTTGAGCTGCCTGTTGAAACTGCAATGCATGGAATAATAATGATTTTCCACTGGTCTCCAGGTGGTTTTCCCCATCTGGACACAAGGAGCTTTTCCAAAACAAAGCTAAAAAGACAAAACTAAGAAGTTTGTGCTCAAACATCTCACCAAATCCTTGGATTTGAGATGAAATTCCGGTCAGCTCCTACACTGATGCCTTGTGCGGGCTGCCCTAGTGCAGAGACTGGACAGAGCTAAAGAATAAAGCAGGGATTTATTAAAACCCTCCATGGATGCACCTTGGGCAGCAGCAGAGCCCAGCCAGGGCTGCACCCAAGATGAACCAAAATGGCCCCAAAATGCACGAGCGCTCCCGGGCTCTCTCCCTGGGATCAGTTCTGCTCCATTTGCACCTTGCAGTTCATTGTCCCATTCCAGCTTCAGCCCAGGCAGTCCCACCCTGCTTGTTTTTCTCTCTCCAGCCCACGGGGTTTGTGCTCCTGGGCTGAGATTTGGATCATTTGTCCTTGGTGCCCAGCTGGAGCAGGAATTGTTTTGTCTCCCTGCTCTGTGCACAGAGCTCACCATGCCCTGATGTGGAGCTCAGACCCACACACTAAAGCAGCACAGAACCTGAAAATATAAAAGTTAAACCCTGAGGCATCAACCTCCTCATGGACTGAGCCACAACCTGTGCAGGATGTTACCAGTGCTATTATAATTTAATTAATTCATTTTTAATTAAACCATTTAATCAATAAATTATTAACCACTTAAACCATGGAGTTAAAATTAGGTCCACACTCCGTTTTCTTTGCCTGTGGTCAGGTTCCCTGAGCAGTGATCTCCAGAATTTCCCAGGAGCTTGAAATAACTGGGAATTTCTTTCCAGCATGGAAAAGCATCTCCCTAAGGGCTGTTAGAAATCCATGGCTGTTGCCAAGGGAAATAGAAATTGTGGGATTGGGGGTGAGGGATCACAGCCACCATCCAGGGAAAATCCTTCATCTTGGGCTTGACTTGAGCAGGGAATTATATCCCAGCCTCCAGGTTTGCTCCAATAAAGGCACTGGGAAATGGATCAATAAATGGGTGAAGAAGTGGGAGAGATTAAGGTTTTTTCGCAGTAGCTGAAACAGAGATATCCCTGTGCTGTGTTTTTGGTTTATTAGGGTTTTTTTGGGCTTTTTTGGGGGCTAAAACCCTGCCCTGGTAAATGAATCTTTCGAGGGTTTAGACTTAAAACCTCACTGAAAACATGCAATGATTTAGGACAGGTTTAAATCCTATTAAAACTGATTTATGCTGCAGAGTGCCACTGAGCCAGGGTATAAATGACAGTGAAATGTCCTTTGAGGAGCCTGGAGCTGCCAATCTCCTCCTCAGAGTAGGAGACTCACCCAATTTATTTCAGATTTACTCCCCATCCCTGGAAGATGAGTGGGGAGGTCCCAGCACCATGGAATTCTCCTAAAAGGGCTTTTCCCAGCACAGCAACCTGGGATAGAGGGAGTGGTGGAGCTGGATGATCCTTAATGATGCCGAATTTTGCCCCAAAAGGCGAGAATAACTGCCTAAGAGACTCAAGTAAGTCAGCATAGACAGGAGGTATTTTATTACGACGCGTCGGAGAAATCACAAAGGGATTTCTGGCTATCTCATGACAGAAGCAAGCTTTTATACAGGCTTGGGTGCAGGGTTACATCATATTCATAAGAGGCGTGGTGTGGGCGGAGTGTGGGCGGAGACATCTATTTTGAGGATTATTCTTGGTGGTCCTTCCGGTCCTTCATCGCGGGTAAGGGTCTTCTGATGAGTCTTCCTCTTTAAACTTTTGAACTCCTATCCTAATATGGTCAATTCCCGGTGTACTTGGCTTGGTTCCCATGGCTTGGCACGGCTCTTAGGGTCAGTTTGACATTGGCACGGCTCTTAGGGTCAGTTTGACATTATTAGCTCTGATCATGCTTAGCTCGACAATTCCCTCATCCCTATCTCTCTTTATTGTTTGCCCTGCTTACCAAACTTCAAACAGAAGGATCCACCAGGATTGCTTCTGGATTAATGAATAACCTATCATACAGCATTATCAATAATTCCAGGATTGCTTCCGGATTCATGAATAACCTACCATACAGCATCATCAGCAATGCCTGAGTGTGGATGGGGGCGAATCCCCTTGTACCTAACATGAGACCACCCGCCGGTGATATGGGATATGGCTCCAGTGTTAGGGGTCACGTGAGTAGCTAATGGGATGGGAATGGGATAGGACTGCTCAGGGTTGATTTTCAGTCTGTGGCTCTGCCTAAGCATTTTGATAACAAAGTGATGTTCTTGTGCAGTAGTAAAATGCTGATCGGATGGGCAGTTTGGGGCTTCATTAAGGATCTTCCAACCTGAACCATTCCAAGATTTGGCGATCCTGTGAGGAAAAGGAGACCTTGGGCGCCTGTAACCTCCCACCATGACTGATTTCAATGCCCGCCCTCCCATCTCCAACTGGATCCTTTATCCATGATTTAGTGTCCATCACCCAGCTATCCTGGTCCACATCATCAGCAACTTTTCCTACAGAAAAAAAAAAAGGGAAATATTGCATTTTGCATTTTACAGGCACTTTTTACTCTCTTCTCTCCAAAACCCCACTGATCACCAAGCCACAATTCCAGTGTTTACTGTACATTATTTTTCCTTGAAGTTTCAGTTACCACCGCGCATCCAGAGCTTCATATCATTCCCATTTCCTCCTCCAGCTGGCTGAGGATGTTGGCAGCGAGGTTATCAAGCCAGATGCAATTTATTGTTGCTGCCTTCTCCCTTTGTCCAAACATTTTTCTAACCTGTGGAGCTCTCCGGGATCGATCGTCGCGGATGATTTTTCTTCTGCCAAGCGCTGAGCTAAAAATGTCTTTTCTTAATCAAGGAAATGTCCACAGGGGCTTGACTTTGATATGGAGTAGGATATTGAGAGCTTTTGATTAAAAATGTGGGGAAAAAAAAAATTGGGAAGAATCCACCAACTGATAGCAAATTCAGGCTCTGGTTACAGTAGTTTTACTCCATAAAATACGACCCTATGATTTTACAGTGCTTTTCTCTGGGATGATTGGAATCATATTGGGTTTTTTCCCCTGAAATTTATATGTTATTGTCTGTCTAAATGTCTGTCATTTATAGAGAAATGCCAGACATTCATTTTTCCACACTGAACCAGCTGTGGGGCTCCTTGGAAAACTGATAGAGAAATTGGATGTTGAGTCTTTAAATCCAACGCCTTGGTAGTGAGTTTGGTGGTGTTTAATCTGTGGCAGCTTTTTCTAATGTGACATTGTTTTTTTGATTTTTTTTTCCTCTCAATTGAGTCAAAAAATAAAGGAAGATCTTGGAAAAATTCTCCAGAGGAGGCCCCGGAGCTGCTCCAAGGGCTGGAGCCAGGCTGGAGAGCTGGGAATGTTCCCCTGGAGAGGAGAAGCTTTGGGGTGAGCTCAGTGTGACCTTCCAGGACCTGCAGGGGCTCCAGGAGAGCTGGAGAGGGACTGGGGACAAGGATGGAGGGACAGGACACAGGGAATGGCTCCCAGTGCCAGAGGGCAGGGATGGGTGGGAGATTGGGAATTGGGAATTGTTCCTGTGAGGGTGGGCAGGCCCTGGAATACAATCCCCAGAGCAGCTGGGGCTGCCCCTGGATTTCCAGGTCCAGGCTGGTCAGGGCTTGGAGCAGCCTGGGACAGTGGGAGGTGTCCCTGCCCATGGCTGGGGGTGGCACTGGAGGATCCTTGAGGTTCCTTCCAACCCAAACCATTCCAAGATTTCATGTCACTTCATTCCCATCTGTGAGAAATGAATTTGTAGAGAATTTTTAAAGTTTGACAGAGGAGTTTGGAGAGGAGAAGCCCCAGGGAGAGCTCAGAGCCCCTGGCAGGGCCTGGAGGGGCTCCAGGAGAGCTGGAGAGGGACTGGGGACAGGGATGGAGGGACAGGACACAGGGAATGGCTCCCAGTGCCAGAGGGCAGGGATGGGTGGGAGATTGGGAATTGGGAATTCCTGGCTGGGATGGAATTCCCAGAGCAGCTGTGGCTGCCCCTGGATCCCTGGAATGTCCAAGGCCAGGCTGGAGCACCCTGGGACAGTGGGAGGCGTCCCTGCCGTGTCCCAGGGTTTGGAATGGGATGAGGTTTCAGGTCCCTTCCAACCAAAACCATTCCATGATTCCACGACTCTTGTGGCAGTTGTCCTGGTAAGCACTGTAACCATTTAATCTTCCTTTATAAAAATATCACCTCTTAATTTCCTAAGATTTGAGGAAACTGGAAATTAACTCATTGAATAAAGCTTATTTGGGTCACACTTTTTTTTCTTTAATTGTGTCCTTATTTTATTTAAGAGCTGGAATTATCTTTTTTTTTTTTTTTTAAGTACCAATTAAAATATGAAATATGTTATTCATAGTTTTTAAGTCACTCAAAATCTGAGTGTAAATGCCAATAAATTACATGGACACAGTTACAAAAATGGGATTCAAGGCAAGGAAGCAGAGATGGTTCAAGACTACATGTTGGACCCCTGGCTGCTGAGAATTTCAGATTTCTGTGCTGCCAGGCACTGACCCCCAAGAGAACACTGCACTGACCTGAGGCCGTGGAGAAGCTTCCAGAATGGAATGACAGAACTGGGATTGTGGGTGTGGAGTTTGGATAGAAGTGTGTGAGATCACAGGGTGGGAAACTCAGAGTTTAAGGGTTTAGAATACAGTAATGGATATAAAGCAAGGTGGAGGTTTTGGGGTGGAGGCTGCTCCTTCTTCTTCACCTTCTTCTTCTTCTTTTTCTTCTTCTTCTTCTTCTTCTTCTACTTCTTCTTCTTCACCCAAACTGAACAAATCTATAAGGTATGTCTTTAGTAGCGTTAAAATAATTATAAAATAATTATAAAATATTATATAAATAATGATAAATAATTATAAAATAAATTATAAACTAATTATAAATAATAAATTAATTTAAAAATACAAATAAAATTATGTTAGTAGCAAATAATTTAATAGAACAAAGAACTGTGTAGGTATTTTAAAGCACTTTTTAAAATGAGCTAAGATAATACCCAGAAAATAAAGGCAAAGAAATCCAATTTGTGCTTATATCCAGTAAAAAACCTTACAGGAGATCATGGAATTTGCCAGGATTTTGTCCCAGAATTTATGGAAGAACTGACCCACTGCAAATCCATCTAAAATTACCCTCCAGATTTCCATGCTCGTGCAAGGGAGCTTTACCCCCACTGAGCTCCGGGGTGAATGCTGCTGTTTTCCAAGCCATTCCTCTCCTGTTTTCCAATGGAAAATTTGTCACGTTTCTTTCGCTCACAGGGAAATTTTCCGAGAGCACAACAGGTGCTTGGCTGGAACGGGATAAGAGCGAAAACAAAGCCCTGGGCAAAGCTTTCCTCCCACCTGCCCCTCCACGGGCCGCTCCAAGATGTTGGGAAAACATGGAAATTCTCCAAAATTCCCCCTGGTGAGGTCTGAGGTCATTCCATGCTTCAGCTGCTCACCCAGGGTGACCTCATAGCCAAGAGCGTGACCGTATTCCCGTTAAATTGATTAATCATGGAGCCACCAAAAGATTCCAGCGCTCCTGCCAGCCAGGAAGGGCTTGGAAGCATGGGTTAATTCCCCAAGGAATTTCCTTTACAAGTTCTTCATTCCCTGGGTTTTGGAGATGGATTTTTTGGAGGAAAGGGAGGATTTTTTTTGAGGAACAGGAGCTCGATGAATCCATTTCCAACTATCTGGAAAGGACCTGTTGGGAATGGGAGATGAGCTGGAGGGGTCATCCTGAGCTGTGTAACTCCTCCTCTTCAGAAGAGTTTTGTGGTTCCTTTTCAGGTGGATTTTGTGGTTCTGTCTAAATTATTTGATTAAATTGATTGCTTGATTGATTGACAAATTGATTAATAATGGAGGAATCAAAAGATTCCAGCGCTCCTGCCAGCCAGGAAGGGCTTGGAAGCACGGGTTAATTCCCCAAGGAATTTCCTTTACAAGTTCTTCATTCCCTGGGTTTTGGAGATGGATTTTTTGGAGGAAAGGGAGGATTTTTTTGGAGAGCAGGAACTTGATGAATCCATTTCCAACTATCTGGAAAGGATCTGTTGGGAATGTGGGATGAGTGGAGGAGTCATCCTGGGCTGTGTAACTCAACTTCTCTTTTCAGATGGATTTTGTGGTTCTGTCTAAATTATTTGGTTAAATTGATTGATTGATTCATTGATTGACAAATTGATTAATAATGGAGGAATCAAAAGATTCCAGCCCTCCTGCCAGCAAGGAAGGCCTTCAAAGCACGGGTTAATTCCCCAAGGAATTTCCTTTACAAGTTCTTCATTCCCTGGGTTTTGGAGATGGATTTTTTGGAGGAAAGGGTAGGAGGAAAAGGAACTTGATGAATCCACTTCCAAGTGTCTGGAAAGGATTTGCTGGGAATGGGAGATGAGCTGGAGGGGTCATCCTGGACTGTGTAACTCCTCCTCTTCAGATGAGCTTTGTGGTTCCTTTTCAGGTGGATTTTGTGATTCTGTCTAAATTATTTGATTAAATTAATTGATTGATTGATTGATTGACAAATTTATTAATAATGGAGGAATCAAAAGATTCCAGTGCTGCTGCCAGCCAGGAAGGGCTTGGAAGCACGGGTTAATTCCCAAAGGAATTTCCTTTACAAGTTCTTCATTCCCTGGGTTTTGGAGATGGATTTTTTAGGAGGAAAGGGAGGATATTTTTTGGAGAGCAGGAGCTCGATGAATCCACTTCCAAGTGTCTGGAAAGGATTTGTTGGGAATGGGAGATGAGTTGAGGAGTCATCCCGAGCTGTGTAACTCCTCCTCTTCAGATGAGCTTTGTGGTTCCTTTTCAGGTAGATTTTGTGGTTCTGTCTAAATTATTTGATTAAATTGCTTGATTGATTGACAAATTGATTAATAATGGAGGAATCAAAAAATTCCAGCGCTCCTGCCAGCCAGGAAGGCCTTGGAAGCACGGGTTAATTCCCAAAGGAATTTCCTTTACAAGTTCTTCATTCCCTGGGTTTTGGAGATGGATTTTTTGGAGGAAAGGGAGGATTTTTTTTGGAGAGCAGGAACTTGATGAATCCATTTCCAACTATCTGGAAAGGATCTGTTGGGAATGTGGGATGAGTGGAGGAGTCATCCTGGGCTGTGTAACTCAACTTCTCTTTTCAGATGGATTTTGTGGTTCTGTCTAAATTATTTGGTTAAATTGATTGATTGATTGATTGATTGATTGATTGACAAATTGATTAATAATGGAGGAATCAAAAAATTCCAGCGCTCCTGCCAGCCAGGAAGGCCTTGGAAGCACGGGTTAATTCCCAAAGGAATTTCCTTTACAAGTTCTTCATTCCCTGGGTTTTGGAGATGGATTTTTTTGAAAGAAAGGGAGGATTTTTTTTTTTTTTTGAGGAACAGGAGCCTGATGAGTCCATTTCCAACTATCTGGAAAGGATCTGTTTGGAATGTGGGATGAGTGGAAGAGTCGTCCTGGGCTGTGTAACTCAACTTCTCTTTTCAGGATGATTTTGTGGTTCTGTCTAAATTATTTGATTAAATTGCTTGATTGATTGATTGATTGATTGATTGAAAAACTGATTAATAATGGAGGAATAAAAAGATTCCAGCGCTCCTGCCAGCAAGGAAGGCCTTCAAAGCATGGGTTAATTCCCCAAGGAATTTCCTTTACAAGTTCTTCATTCCCTGGGTTTTTGGAGATGGATTTTTTAGGAGGAAAGGGAGGATATTTTTTGGAGAGCAGGAACTTGATGAATCCACTTCCAAGTGTCTGGAAAGGATCTGTTGGGAATGTGGGACGAGTGGAGGAGTCTTCCTGGGCTGTGTAACTCAGCCTCTCTTTTCAGATGGATTTTGTGGTTCTGTCTAAATTATTTGATTAAATTGATTGATTCATTGATTGACAAATTGATTAATAATGGAGGAATCAAAAGATTCCAGCCCTCCTGCCAGCCAGGAAGGGCTTGGAAGCACGGGTCAATTCCCCAAGGAATTTCCTTTACAAGTTCTTCATTCCCTGGGTTTTTGGAGATGGATTTTTTGGAGGAAAGGGAAGATTTTTTTTGAGGAACAGGAGCTTGATGAATCCATTTCCAACTATCTGGAAAGGATCTGTTGGGAATGTGGGATGAGCTGGAGGAGTCATCCTGAGCTGTGTAACTCAACTTCTCTTTTCAGATGGATTTTGTGGTTCTGTCTAAATTATTTGGTTAAATTGATTGATTGATTGATTGATTGATTAATAATGGAGGAATCAAAAGATTCCAGCCCTCCTGCCAGCCAGGAAGGGCTTGGAAGCACGGGTTAATTCCCCAAGGAATTTTCTTTACAAGTTCTTCATTCCCTGGGTTTTGGAGATGGATTTTTTAGGAGGAAAGGGAGGATTTTTTTTGAAGGAACAGGAGCTCAATGAATCCACTTCCAACTGTCTGGAAAGGATCTGTTGGGAATGTGGGATGAGTGGAGGAGTCATCCTGGGCTGTGGATCCTGGGTTATTGGGATCAATCATTAAGATTCATTTCCTTTGCTGTCCTCCATTTTTCAGTTGAAATAAAAAAAATGTTCAAGGAATAAAACTTTATGTATCCAAATCTGTACAAATTCCAGGTGAGTTTTATGGACAAGCTAGTCACTCGCTCTCACCTAATTGTTACTTCTGTGACCAGGAAAAAAATCACCAAAAGTTAAAATTCCCAGTTTCTCCTTGGTTTTCTGGGAACAACAATACTCAAAGAACAACTCCTTGGATTTCTGCCCATGAAGGATCTGGCACAGGAGGTGAATTCACAGAGTCCCAGAATGGTTTGGGTGGGAAAAGAGCTTCAAGCTCATCCAATCCCTGCCATGGGCAGGGACAGTTCCCATTATCCCAGGGTGATCCAAGTCCCATCCAACCCTGGGACATTCCAGGGATGCAGGGGCAGCCACAGCTGCTCTGGGAATTCCATCCCAGCCAGGAATTCCCAATTCCCAATCTCCCACCCATCCCTGCCCTCTGGCACTGGGAGCCATTCCCTGTGTCCTGTCCCTCCATCCCTTGTCCAAAGTCCTTCTCCAATTTTCTCGTAGGTACAGAAAGGCCCCAGAGCCTTTTCCAGGCTGAACAATCCCAACCCTCCCAACCTTTTCCCCTGTGCACGATTCCCATGAAAACCTCTAAATACAAACAAGAAATCCTGACTCTCCCTTACATCCAATGGAGAAAAATTGATGGATCAATTCCATTTGAAACTTCTGCTTTGGATTAATCACACATTAAATCCATTAAATTTACCTTCATTGACCAATTATTCTTAACCAAGTTAATTAGCTCGGGTACTGTCATCTACAAATTATCAGATTAATCTCCTCACTAATTAATTAGAACATTAAAAATGTCCTCATTAATTATCACAAAAATGACTAAAATAATTTAGATTTGATAAATCCCATTCTTATTAGGTGTTAATTATGATTAAGACTCAAGCTGATGAATTTTTTTCCAAGTTGTTTTAGGGAATATTTTCTTGTTTTCCTCTCTGTTTTGGGGAAATGGAGAAGCTTTGTTGCTGTTTTGTGGGGTTTTTTAGCAGCTAAAATAATATATTTCTATTTTAATTTGATTTCCAGTTCTGACCAAAAATATTCTTTTCATTCTCTTTTATTTCTGACTGTTCTCCTTTTCTTTTGTACCATCAGAGAACTTTTGCTCTGCACTTAAATTTTCTTTTTGTTTGTGGCTTCTTTTTCTTTGTTTTTAATTATTTTAAGAGAGGAGACTTGGAGGGACTGAAAAAACACAACATTTCTCCAAGTTCCAAAATGTTTATGCAAATTTTTGCCTTTTGTCTCGTTCTGAAGCACTTTTTAAGCTGTGGATTATGAAATGTCTTCTGTCTTTGAAGTTAACGAAATGAAAATGAAATTTTATTTTTTATTACCAGAAAAGAGTACCTGGACACCCAGTCCAAAATACAGAACAGGAAAAGGTCATGGAGATTCCTCTGGGAAATTTTATTTCCTATTAAGTTTTCTGTTGTTCTTTCAAGTGCATTTTTACGTGCAGGTTTAAGGTTTTTTTCAGGCAATGTTGTTTAAATAAAAATAGGTTTTCTATTCCAAATTAATATCTTCTCCATAAAAGCTTTATTTGTTATTCTCCTGTGATTTTTTATTGCTATTTTCCCTTCATAACTTTAGAGATTAAATAACCCCGGACTGACATCCGCCATCAAGAAAAATCCAATCTTTTAAAGGAACAAAGAAAATGAAATCCTTCAAAATTCTGATAAAATAGAATGGAAATATTGTAATATTTCCTTTTTGAAGACAGAAAACTTACCTTGAAGCGTCTGAAATTTCAGTGGGATGTGGAAACATCTGGAGAAGTTATTCCAATGCTTTGGGGCAAATCTGCTGAAAAAGATTGGGTCGTTGGGAGGTTTTTCCACTGCTTTTTATGGGATTGAAGCCTTTTAGCTCTGCTGAGGAATCCCAGAATCCCAGGATGGGTTGGGTTGGAAGGGACCAGAGTGGGAGAGTTGGTGGCACCTCCGTGCTCCAGCAGGGCCATCCCGGAGCACAGGGCTCAGGATTGTGCCCAGGTCTGCGCGTGGGCGCCCACGGCCCTGGAATCCGGCTATCTGGTGAGGGGCGAAGGCCAGGGCCCCTGCACATCTGAACCCAGCCCCCCTCGGCGTCTTGGCCTTGGGCTGAGCTGGGGGATAGCTCGGAGCAGCGCGGTGAGAGACGAATCAGGAGGCGACCACTTGCTGGGGGTAAACTGTCGGTTTATTACAGAAGAACCAACAAGGAGGGGAAACACCCAGCAAATGGCGCCGAGCAGGGGGCAGGAGAGGGTTTTAAGGGAAAAGTGGGGAAGAAGGCAGGGAAACCCGGCTATCCAATAGAAATACATATTTGGAGGTACGAAACATAACTGATATACCAAAGTAACCAACTGTTATAAATTATAGGAGGGGCTCCGGGGCTACAACCAACCATAACTCCCAGAGAAAAGAAAATTCTCGAAACCTGGGAGGACAAAAGGAGTGATTGACTGAGCCCAAGGAGGAAACAACTTTCACTTTATAAGAGAAACCAGGGGAGGAGCAGTTTCATTTCCATAGCAACCTAACTGGCAGGGTAGCAGCAGGAAGTAATACAGAAAATGGGGGGAGCAAACTAACGAACTTAAGAACACACCACAGCACAGGTCAATCTGGAATGTCCCAGGGAGGAGACTCCAACCCCTCTCTGGGCTCTGCTCAGGGCTGGGCACTGCCCAGGGCAGCAGTTCTGCCTCCTGTGCCAGGAGAATTCCTGGGATCGGTCCCTGCCCCTGGCTCTGGTGCCACAGCTGGGGCCTGGAGCACAGCCTGGCCCTGCTGTGACCCTCCCTGCGCCCAGGGACAGCCAGGGACAGCCAGGGACACCCAGGGACACACAGGGACACACAGGGATATCCAGGGACAGACAGGGACACACAGAGACACACAGGGACAGCCAGGGACAGACAGGGACAGACAGGGACACCCAGGGATATCCAGGGACAGCCAGGGACAGACAGGGACACCCAGGGACACACTGGGATATCCAGGGACACCCAGGGACAGACAGGGACAGACTGGGACAGTCAGGGACAGACAGGGACACTCAGAGACAGACAGGGACAGGCAGAGACAGCCAGGGACAGACAGGGACACCCAGGGATATCCAGGGACAGCCAGGGACAGACAGGGACACCCAGGGACACACTGGGATATCCAGGGACACCCAGGGACACCCAGGGACAGACAGGGACAGACTGGGACAGTCAGGGACAGACAGGGACACTCAGAGACAGACAGGGACAGGCAGAGACAGCCAGGGACAGACAGGGACACCCAGGGATATCCAGGGACAGCCAGGGACAGACAGGGACAGCCAGGGATACTCAGGGATACCCAGGGACACGCGGGGACACATGAGGACAGACAGGGACACCCAGGGACACTCAAGAATACCCAGGGACACAAGGGGACACACAGGGATACCCAGGGACAGACAGGGACACACAGAGACACCCAGGAACACTCAGGGACACTCTGGGACACTCAGGGACACCCAGGGATACCCATGGACAGATAGGGGCACTCAGAGACACCCAGGGACAGACAAGGACACTCAGTGAACACCCAGGGACACCCAAGGACAGAACAGGGACAGTCAGGAACACCCAGGGACACCCAGGGACAATCAGGAACACCCAGGGACAAATGGGGACTCCCAGGGACACCCAGAGACAGTCAGGGAAGCTTAGGGACACCCATGGACACCCAGGGACACTCAGTGAACACCCAGGGACACCCAGGGACACCCAGGGACACTCAGGGACACTCAGGGACACTCAGGGACACCCATGGACACACAGGGACACCCAGGGACACTCAGTGAACACCCATGGACACTCAGGGACACCCAGGGACACCCATGGACACTCAGGGACACCCAGGGACACCCAGGAACACTCAGGGACACTCAGGGACACCCAGGGACACCCAGGGACACTCAGTGAACACACAGGGACACCCAGGGACACCCATGGACACACAGGGACACCCAGGGACACACAAGGACACCCAGGGACACCCATGGACACACAAGGACACCCAGGGACACCCAGAGGCACTCAGGGACACCCAGGGACACCCATCACTGAGGCCCTTCTCACTGGGGCTCCTCTCCAGGCTGAGCAGCCCCAGCTCCCTCAGCCTCTCCTGGGCCCCAAGGTGCTCCAGGCCCTTCCTCGGCAGCTCCGTGTCCCTCCCGTGCTGAGGAGCCCAGAGCTGGGCACAGCACTGGGATGTGACCTCAAAACTTTGGGAATTTCCAGCTTCAGGTTGGTCCCTGACTTTTGTCCCATCCAGTGACAGATTTGCTCAGGACAGCCCTGCAGGGCCTGTCCCTGTGGCCATGATTTGCCAAGGTGGGCACTGCCTGGTTTTCCAGGCATGCCAAGGAATCCATCTGCACTTCCTAGAAGTTTTTCCATCTGGAATTTGAGCCGAGGCCCGTTGGAACGCGAACCAAGCAGAACCTGCTGTTCATTAGGGCTGCCAGAGCTCTTGCCTGCCTTTCATGTCGGGTATTTTTGACGTGATCCATTGGAACAGATGCCGGTGGTTGCTGTGCTTTGCACCACGCCAAGTCTCGGATGCTTTCCAAGGTTCCTTCCAGCACCACGGGGATCAGGGGGTCACCTTTATTCCTGCTGAATGCTTAATAGCCAGTCATGATTCCTGTTATCAGATGGGGAGGCTGATAAGGGGCTGTGAGCAGAAATAAAGCTGGTTTTCATCGCAGGGCTTGTTTAACAAATGTGTTGCAACAGAAGTTTGAGGCCTTGGACATGCAACCCCCAAAGCATTTTGCACTCCTAACCTCTTCCTCCTGCCTCTCCTCTCCTCCAGGAACAGAAGGAGGCAATTTCCAAGGTCAGCATGTCCCCCTTTTATTCAGATGCTTCTTTGAAAGAGAAAGAAGGGAAGAGACACATTCCTCCTGACCTGCGGATTCCAAGCTTGAAAGGGCTCTGCTGAATAACCCTGCCCTCATTTGAAAGGCTCATTGCTGACATACCTGGGGAGCAGCCAGATCTGATAGGGAACATCACTCAGAATTCTTTCATGTAGCTCATTTCCTAATCTCTGAGCTCCATCACTGGAAGGTTAATAGGAAAAACAACAAATGGGAATATTGCTGCAATCAGGCAAAAATCCCAACGCTGTTTACATGGTTACACAGCTTTCATGTGCAGACAGCAAACAGATGGCTCCCTGAGCAGAAAGACACCTAAATTCAGATTTTTTTTCCTTCACTGGGATATAATTCCCTCTTCTACCTGGTTTAGCAGTGCCTGGAGGCCAGCACTGGGATGAGGGATGTGTCAGTCAAGGTGCTGCAGGGATTCATGGCGAGAAGCCCCAGAAAATTAATAATTAAAATGAGTTGTGATGTCCATGTTCGAACAGCACCAAGTGCAAAGTGGGGTCAGGATAACCCCAGGATCAATCCAGGCTGGGGATGAAGGGATGGAGAGCAGCCCTGGGAGAAGGACCTGGGGGTGTTGCTGGGTCAGAGCTGGACATTCCCTGACCAGAAATCCAATTTGTGCTGGGCTGATCCCCCAGCCTGGGCAGCAGGGAATGGGGGAATGGGGGAATTCTGCCCCTGGATCCCTGGAAGTGCCCAAGGCCAGGCTGGACAGGGCTTGGAGCAATTTGGGACAGTGGAAGTCCTCCTTCAGGAGGGCTGCAGCCACCATTTGATGGGACTGCTACCAACACTCTGACCCACAGGAGATCAGCTCCTGCATTATTTTATTTTATTTTATTTTATTTTATTTTATTTTATTTTATTTTATTTTATTTTATTTTATTTTATTTTATTTTATTTTATTTTATTTTTTTATTATTTTTTTTTTCCCTAATAAAGAACTGTCATTCCTATTCCCGTATCTTTGCCTGAGAATCCCTCAATTTCAAAATTACAATAATTCAGAGGGAAGGGGGTTGCATTTTCCATTTCATAGAAATGCTTTCCTTAGCAGACACCTGTCTGTTCAAACCAGGACAGGGAGGCAAAGGGAAAGCAAATCAAAGCTCCTCATCCCTCACAATGAAGGTGAGAATGCAGGACCTGGAGAAAGTCAAAGGGGAGGAAATTCCAAGTTGGAAATTCCAACTTTTTTCTCGACAGAGAAAATGCTGAGTTACTGCTGCTCACTGAGTCTCAGGACAAAGGGGAGGAGTTTTTTTCCTGCTCTTGCTGAGTTTCAGCATTTTGGGTTTGACTTGGAGTTGATTTTTTATGGCCTCCCAGCTGCCGGGAGGTTTGAAACGAGACTAAAGTGGGTATAAAATATCCCCAGTGACAGAGCTGGGTGAGCACTTTGCCAGGGTATCAATAACGGCATCAAATTATGCTCAGAAATGGGAAAGATCTCATCCAACCTGTGGTGAAATCAGGGGAAAAGACTTTCTTGGACTTTGGAGTGGTTTCTGTCAGGCCTCAGGCACGGCAATTAAAGCAGATATTGGACAGATTTTGCTGCAGGAATCACCAGAGGGAATTGTTAATGCATTGACAGCACCACCCCACATGTGTAACCAAAAACCAGCACAAAAACCCTTAAATATTTGCTCATCTCCATCACTTGGACCAGTCTGGAAAGTTTTAGGATTCACAGATTTTGGACTATGAGGTTTCGCTCATGCAAATTAATTTTCAATAAGGAAAACAGCTGGGAAGAGCAGGAGTTGTTTTTATCAATTTTGGTTTTATATATTTGTTTTATCAGTAATTTTGGTCTGATTTCTGCCCATGCTGCAGGATGATGGAGCAGGAGGCTCCAGGATCCAGTCCCAGGCAGCCCTGACTCCCTCAAAACCTTGGCTATGGATGATATTATTTTTGTTACTCTCAAAATTCCCTGAAATAATTTTAATTTTCAATACAAGCCAGGGCACTGAGGCTGAAAAGAAGGAGATGAATTGTGGGAAGCTTTAAGGGTTTTACTTGGATTTTTGAATGGCAATTTTAAAACATGAGAAATTCTCCTTTACTTCCCTTTTTTAGATTTCTTTTGCAGGTGAGTCTTGCTAGAATAAGTCAGAACCATTCAGGTAATTGGTGTCATTCACTTCTATACTGAGATTTATAAAGATATAAACAGATATAAACAGATATAAAGAGATATAAACAGATATAAACAGATCCACACCCACACGTGCCTGGGTGAAATCTCACACCAACATTTTCCCTCTCAAATGAGACACACTTTCCTCATCTCCTTTTCTGTGTGGTTTTCTGTATTTATATCAGCATTAAATGTAATTTATTACGTTTGCAGCCTTGACAGTGTGAATACATTGCCATTTATTAGGCATTGGCAAGGCATGAAAACATCTGGTTCCTAAGAAACACGGGGTTTTTCTGGAGCTTTTGTTCTGTTAGATGGAATTACTTTGGGAAAAGCTCCAGAGAGAAACCTCTGGCTCGACAGCTTCCAGCCACATTCCTGCAAGAGCCCTTGGCATCAGCAGCAGGGGAAGTTTGGGGGTTGCTCTTTTCCTACATCCAAGGGACAGCAGGGAATGAGAGAGACGGAAACACAGGAAAAAAAAATGGGAGTGAACTGGGATCCTACCATGCACTGCCTGAATTGTGTAGGATCCCAGGATGATTAAGGTTGGAAAGAACTCCCAAGATCATCAGTCCAACCTTTAATTGAGCACCCCCATGTCCACTAAACCATGAATGGCCACATTTGTTCATTTTTTGAACACCTAACTTGTGTCAACCTAATCCATGGAAAATTTATCTCCAGAATTCCCTACCAGGTGCTGCCTGAGTGATGGGATGGATCCCAGAATGCGACAGCTCCCAGCAGAGGTCAGATGTGGGAGGAAGGAAACCTGGATTTGCTACATCTGTACCAGGAGCAGCTCCAGAAACAGAATTTTAATCTCCAAACCATGGGAAAGTTTTTGTTGGATGTCCGTCAGTCTCTTGTCCAACCAGCTCATTCCTTTGGAAGAATGATGGAAAAAAATGGAACAAAACCTGAAAATGCCCAAGGATGGAGATTTTGCTGCTGTGGAATTCTAGGAAGGACACTCGGGAAGGACAAAAACCCATCCCAAAATTGATTACAGCAGCAGACTTGGGGTGAGAACTTCCAAGTGGCAACAGGTCACAGTGAAGAAAAAAGCCAACCCCAAAAGCAGATTAGCATTGAAGCAATGTCAAATCAAATCCTTCCGGTCAGCTCAGCGAGTCCAAGTGAAACAATCCTGTTTCAAGGAATGCTGAAATATTTCATTTTTTTCCCCCCAAAAAAATGCCAAAGGAAAACATTTTGACAGATGCATTTCCATTTAGTGAAAGGAGGAGGAAGAATTAATCTTCTCATCCTAATTTGGAATGAAAGCACATGGTGCAATTCCCCCCCCACAATCTAAAATCCTGAAGTTCTGTGTAAGGAATGGGGGAAGGAGATGAGTAAAGTAGGTCATAACAAACCTGGAATTTTGGAATCTGGAAATGTATTCCATAGCCTTGCACGTTTAAATGTGCACACAGTGGCACAAAAATAACCATCTCAGCACCCAAAATTTTGTGAAGGAATTGGATGGATTCCACTGACTTAAAAAATCCCAACAACTAAATCAAATCCACACTCTCTTTCCCAAAGATAGCAATTTAAAATGATGGCAAAACCAGAAGAAAATTCTTCCCTAAAGCTCATATATCCATCCATGGATTGCTGTACCTTAGCTCTGCTGGAATTCCGTTCATCAGTCTGATTCCTGCCATATTTGCAAGGTCCTGGATGTGAGATTTCCTGTCATTGATATTCCCTGCCATTCCTTGCTGGTTTTTGTCCCTTTGGAGCAGAACAAGCCTAAAATTCTGGCCTAAAATTCCCTGGGAGCTGTGGAAATATATTGCAGCTTTAGGAGAAAATTGATCTACATGAGGCAGAGCCGTCTTTTAACAATAATTAAATTCTTTGATGGATTGACCTACAGAACTCCTGAGGAACTGGGGATCTCCTGCCATTTTTTGACCCATTATCTTTAAATTCACTCTGAACATCTGCCAAAAATGAGAACTTATAGGGCAACAATCACTAAGAAAAAGGTGAAAAGTAAGTATGGAACCAGCAATATTCTCTTGATTTCTTTGTCAACAGGAATTGTAAAAAAGTGCTTCAAGCCAGGATTGAGGGACAAACCAGAGCATCTCTGGCTGAAAATAGTTGGATTTTAGACTTTTTTTTGCAGGTGAGTCTTGCTTGAGTAACCCAGAACCATTCAGGTAATTGGTACCATTCACTTCTATATTGTGATATTTAAAGATACATTCAGATATGTACAGATATATACAGATATATAAAGATATATTCAGATACACACCCACCCCTTGGTGTGGCCAGCCTGCTTCTGCCAGATTAAGCTGAGGGCTGTGTAAGAATAAATAGACAAAAAAAAATTGTTTCTGGTTGTGAGGAGTCCATAGAGCATCCAGGGCTTGGCTTCCAGGGCATCCAGGGCTTGGCTTCCTGCTGCTCACATCCAACAGGGAATTCCCAGAGGTGAAGAATGAGCTTAGATGGGAGATTAATCTGCCTCAATGATGCCTTGTGAAGGCAGATCTAGAGCAGAGACTGGACAGAGTTAAAGAATAAAGCAGGGATTTATTAAAACCCTCCATGGATGCACCTTGGGCAGCACCAGAGCCCAGCCAGGGCTGCACCCAAGATGAACCAAAATGGCCCCAAAATGCACGAGCGCTCCCGGGCTCTCTCCCTGGGATCAGTTCTGCTCCATTTGCACCTTGCAGTTCATTGTCCCATTCCAGCTTTAGCCCAGGCACTCCCACCCTGCTTGTTTTTCTCTCTCCAGCCCACGGGGTTTGTGCTCTTGGGCTGAGATTTGGATCATTTGTCCTTGGTGCCCAGCTGGAGCAGGAATTGTTTTGTCTCCCTGCTCTGTGCACAGAGCTCAGCATGCCCTGATGTGGAGCTCAGACCCACACACTAAAGCAGCACAGAATGGGAAAATATAAAAGCTAAACCTGAGGCATCACCAATCTAAAGATCCTCCTAGAGAAAGAGAGGATGGCACAGAGGCTGGAGCACCTCTCCCAGGAGGAAAGGCTGGGAGAGTTGGGATTGTTCAGCCTGGAGAAGGATCTGGGGACTCCTTATTGCAGCCTTTCAATCCTTTAAGGAAGACAGAGACAGGCGTTTTAACCAGGGCCTGCTGTGACAGGACACGGGGTGACGGTTTTTAACTAAGGAAGGGTTGACTCAGAATAGATGTAAGAAGAATGTTTTGTGACAACAGTGGAGAAACACTGGCACAGGGTGCCCAGACAGGTGGTAGATGTCCCATCCCTGGAAATATTGAAGGCCTGGTTGGACAGGGTTTGCAGCAACCTGCTCCAGTTGTTCATTGCAGGGATGGGGCAGCCCCAGCTTCTCTGTGCCAGGGCCTCACCACCCTCACAGGGAACAATTCCTTCCTAAAACCCACTCTAAACCTGATCTCTGCCAGCTTAAAGCCATCCCCTTGTGCTGTCACTGCAGTTCCAGCCCTTTCCAGCTTCCTTGTATCCCCTCTAGGCCCTGGAAGCTCTGAGGTCTCCACACCACCATTTCTTCTCCACGTGGAGCAGCCCCAGCTCTCCCAGCCTGGCTCCATGAGGAAGGTTCTGCACTCCATGGCCTCCTCTGGACCTGCTCCAGCAGTTCCACATCCTTTTCATGTTACAGAATTGTCCACAATATTCCAGGATTTGGCTGGTCAGGGACAAAGGGGAAACGCAAACCCCAGTGTGCTCCCTGTTTTAGCAGTGCCTGTGGGTCACCAGGCCTCGTTCCTGGGCCTTCCAGGAAAAAGGGATAAGCAGAAGGCACAAAACAATTGCTGGAAACAGAAGGAAAAGTCTTCCCCTCTGGGCTGCCCTGTTTGAGGAATGATGTTTCCATCCAGTGATGTTCACTAGGAGGGGCCTAAGATCACAATCCAGTAAATTCAAGGAATTAAACACTCAAGCCTGAAAGAACTCGCCCTCAGGCAGAGTTATAAAACAAAGCCTACACACACACACATAGAAGCTTTATTTTTTATTTTCCAGGATAAAGAGCCAGTCAGTCATGGAGCCCTGGTTCCAGAGGGAAGAGCCAAAAAGGCCTGGAAAGCAGATTTATCTCGTGTTACTGACGGTGGGCTGGCCTGGCTGCAGGAAGCTTTAGCTCCCCATTAGCACAGGGGATGGCTGCAGGAATGTGGCCTCCCTGTGTGCTGCCCTGACTGCTTTCCATGGGAAAACTGAGGGGAAAATATTCCAGTGCCATGGTGGTCGTTGCTCCAGCTCAGATCAGGGACAGCCTGGGTGTGGAAATGCTGCACCAGGGCTTTGCTGCTCGTCCATTCCTCTGGCTCTGCTCACAATTCCTCACAAATCATTTTGGAGCTCTGGACAGGTCATTTTGGGCTCTTCAGGCCACTTGCAGAGCTCTGCAGAGGTGAGATGTTCTTACCTAAATCTTATCACCTACCTGGTTGGATGGATATCCACATGGAACATCTGAGCCAGTCCCATTCATCCATGGCTTTATTTTTAGAATTTACTTTAATTTTATGAAATAAAAAAATCAGAATAATCTGAATTTTGAATGAATTTTGGCTTTTGAGAAGCACAATCTGTTGCTCAGAACAGACAAAGCTGTTTCCAGTTAAAAGTGGAAATGTTTTCCTGCGAGTGTCTTCTCCAAAGGCTCTCATTTGATTTTAATTTTGAGCAGAAATAAAAACAAGTTCAGGGGCTGTTGTGGGTCTGGTCATGTGAGAATCGATGACAATGAGGTGCTTGAATTCAGCATGAAATGAGGGAAGGGTGAAGTGGATTGGCTCCAAGCAAAATCCATTAGCACTGTAACCTGTTTGGGACCACGGCCAGCAGGATTCTGCATGGAATTCTCCAAGAAAACCCCAAAGCACGGAGGGATCACAGTCCCTGGGCTTCTGACAAGAAATAGGTTTGGGGGAAATCCTAAAATGCACTTGATTTAATATAAAGCTGGCTGCATCCCATTTGGAAGAGGAAAAAATCCCAAGTACGTGGGTGATTGCTCCGTGTGCTGCTCGAAGCCCTGGTGAAGTCTGGAAAAAGGCAGAGATTGATCAAAAAACAAACAGGCAGAGCCAAACAATCCTTGTTAAGAGACATGAGGAAAGGAAAAAATCAGAATTGTTATTGCTGGCAAGAGGTTTAATCAGGCCGGAATGATGAAACAGAAGAAGTTGGGTTTCCTAGAGCACAAGATTTCTCTCCAGGTTAAATTCTGGTGTGTCTACTAAACAGGATCTTATGGATCATCCATTTCCACCTCCTTCCACCATCCCAGGCTGCTCCAATTGTCCAGCCTGGCTTTGGACACTTCCAGGGATCCAGGGGCAGCCACAGCTTCTCTGGGAAACCTTTTAAAAATTACATTTAAACACTTTATAAAGCAGATTTACCATTTTCTTTTTTATAAAATTTCATTTCTTCCTTCTTTTATTACAAGAAGGTATAAAAAGAACAGTAAATTTTAAACTGCCCCCAACTTCACACCAAAACAATTTACTTTTTTTTAAACTAAAGTTTGGGTTAAAGGAAATCTGAAATTAGAGATTTTGTATGATCTGGCTCTGTACACCCTTGAGTGCTGAATATGGGCAAATCCAAGTTTTATTTTGATGCAAAAATAAAGATTCACACTTTTCAACCACACTTTTCCCTCTTAACAGTAGAAAGCTGTAAATGAAACTGTTAAACTTGACAGTAGTTGAACAAAGGATTAAAAAACATTGCAAGAAGAGGAAATCATAATCACTGCAGCCTGCATGGACTTGGCAAAATCCATACAAATTCCTCAAGATTCCCCAGATAACATTTGTGTAATTATGAAGTCCTGTAGTCCCAGCTTCATGCCATCCACTCTTCCTTGCACAGGGGATTTTGATTCCAAAACTCTTCCTTGCACAGAGAATTTTGTTTCCAAAACTTTTCCTTGCACAGGGAATTTTGTTTCCTAAACTATTTGTTGCACAAGGGGATTTTGATGCAAAAACTCTCCCTTGCACAGGGAATTTTGTTTCCAAAACTTTTCCTTCCACGGGGGAACTTGATTCAAAACCTTTTCCTTGCACAGGGGATTTTAATTCCAAAACTTTTCCTTCCACGGGGGAACTTGATTCAAAACCTTTTCCTTGCACAGGGGATTTTAATTCCAAAACTCTTTGTTGCACAAGGAATTTTAATTCCAAAACTCTTCCTTGCACAGGGAATTTTGTTTTCAAAACTCTTCCTTGCACAGGGGATTTTGATTCCAAAACTTCTCCTTACACAGGGAATTTTGTTTCCAAAACTTTTCCTTACACAGGGAATTTTGATTCCAAAACCTTTCCTCACACGGGGGGATTTTAATTCCAAAACTCTTTGTTGCACAAGGGAATTTTAATTCCAAATCTTTTCCTTGCACAAGGAATTTTGTTTTCAAAACTCTTCCTTGCATGGGGGATTTTCATTCCAAAACTTTTCCTTGCACAGGGAATTTTGTTTCCAAAACCTTCCTGTGCACAGGGGATTTTGATTCCAGAACTCTTCCTTGCACATGGAATTTTTTTCCCAAAACTCTTTGCTGTACAAGGGGATTTTGTTTCCAAAACCTTTCCTTGCACAGGGGATTTTCATTCCAAAACTCTTTGTTGCACAAGGGGATTTTGATTCCAAAACTTTTCCTTGCACAGGGAATTTTGATTCCAAAACTCTTTGTTGCACAAGGGGATTTTGATTCCAAATTTTTTCCTTGCACAGGAAATTTTGTTTCCAAAATCTTCCTGTGCACAGGGGATTTTGATTCCAGAACTCTTCCTTGCACATGGAATTTTTTTCCCAAAACTCTTTGCTGTACAAGGGGATTTTGTTTCCAAAACCTTTCCTTGCACAGGCGATTTTCATTCCAAAACTTTTGCTTGCACAGGGAATATTTTTTTCCAAAACTATTTGTTGCGCAAGGGGATTTCGATGCAAAAACTCTTCATCGCACAGGGAATTTAGATTCCAAAATTCTTCCTTGCACAGGGGATTTTAATTCCAAAACTTTTCCTTGCACGGGGGAACTTGATTCAAAACCTTTTCCTTGCACAAGGAATTTTAATTCCAAAACTGTCCCTTGCACAGGGAGTCTTGATTCCAAAACTTTTCCTTGCACAGGGGATTTTGATTCCAAAGCTTTTCCTTGCATAGAGAATCTTGATTCCAAAACTTTTCCTTATACGGGGGATTTTGATTTAAAAGCTCTTCCTTGCACGGGAGATTTTAATTCCAAAACCTTTTCTTGCACAGGTACTTTGATTCCAAAATTTTCCTTGCCCTCCTGGCAAAAAGAAGCCGAAACAGCCAAGATCCATGAGGTTGGAGCAGTCTGTCACTTCCCCAGGAAAATCCTCCCAGGAATTTTTGGCAGGTTTGATTCCACCAGACAGCACCAGGAGTGTTCAGGCTGAGCTGAGAATCGGCACTGGGATAATTCCTTCATCCTAAAAACCCTTCCAAAATTTACCCTGTGGTGTGGCCACGGTAGCAGAGCTCAGGGGTCTCCTGAGGGTTCTCCAGCACTTCCTTGAGGCAGGAAAATTACAAATCCACTGACAAATCCGACTGTGAACCATTCCTACACTCCATATACCCTTGTAAAGACGGACACACATCGTCAAAAATGCTCTGCAAAGGAGCCCTGGAGCAGGTGGAAGAGTTTCATCTGGAATAACCATCCCAGGCCGAGGCTTCAGCGCAGGAATATTTTCCACAAGCAGATTCCCATTTCCTGATGCAGTTTGCTGGATACGATGTGGTAGTGTGTTGTTAAGTTTCTTGTGTTATTCCCCCAATTTATGTATTGTTCTCCCCTATTATGTGTAAAATGGTTTCGTCCCCCCAGTTTTTCCTGCCAGGGCTAGCCTGTCAGCTAAGTTGCCATAGTAACCGCTATTCATAGTTGCCGATGTGTAATTGCTCCTCCCCTGGTTTCCCTTATAAGTGAAAGTTGTTTCCTCCCTGGGCCCAGTCAATCACCCCCCTCTCCTCCCAGGTTTCGAGAACCTTCTCCTCTCTGGAGATGGTGGCTGGCTGGGGTCCCAGGACACCTCCTTTACCTTTTGATTATTGGTCTCCATGGAGTGTCAGTTCTGTGAAGTTCATCCCCTCACCTTTCCCGATTGGTTCCGCCTGTACCCACCCCCCTCCTTTATAATCCTGTCTCACCCCCTATGAAAAAACTTTTTCCCAGTTGGTTTCCCGGTGTTTGGATCCCGCAACACCTTCAATAAACCGATGTTTAACCCCCGGGAAATGGTCAGCTCCATTCCTCCCCTATACCAGCGGTGTGAGCCAGTCCGCAGCCAGCACAGCCCGAGGCCATCAGACGCCGAAGGGAGCTGGCCAGGAATTGCAGAGGGGCGTCGGCCTTTCGCCCTCAGCGAGCCGGACTCCAAACTTCGGGCCACATATGCCCCCCTCTGCACCCCTTCTTTATAATCCTGTTTCACCCCCTATGAAGAAACTTCTTCCCAGTTGGTTTCCCCGTGTTTGGATTCCGCATCACCTTGAATAAACCGATGTTTAACCCCCGGGAAATGGTCAGCTCCGTTCCTCCCCTATACCAGCGGTGTGAGCCAGTCCGCAGCCAGCACAGCCCGAGGCCCTCAGACGCCGAAGGGAGCTGGCCAGGAATTGCAGAGGGGCGTCGGCCTTTCGCCCTCAGCAGCCGGACTCTAAACTTCGGGCCACATACGTTCTCCTCTGCAATACGGGATTTGACAGCTGATTTTTGCAGGGGACACTTCCCCCATAAAGCACCTCCATGCTTTGAGAGGTTTCCTGGCGGAATTTATATCCCAGATGTGACTTCAGGTACTCAGGCCCAGCCCAGGCTGGGTTATGGGGCTGAGAAACATCTGCACGAGGAGTTTGGATGAGGAAAAAGCGCTTGAGCTCCAGGATTAATGTTTTATCCTGTCTTATCCTGTGCTCTGCCTCTTGCATGTTAACAACCATTTAAAATGTGCCTTTCTGGTGGAATAACCAGGCCATTAAGGGATGAAAGGATTTGAAGTTATTATCATTAGGCCTGGAAGTCTGGCAGAAAGGAAAGATGAGACTTTCTTTGACTGCATTTTGGAGCTGACTGAAATTCAGAGTGTTCCTGGGAGTTGCTGCCCTGAAGATTCCCTGTCCTGTTTAGATTTTGGTGCTTCCATGCAGGATCAAACATTCCTCAGACCTCTCAGAAGGCAGTTACAGGATAAACAGAGGCTGGAAATGGTGGCCAGGCTGGAGCTACACCCAGAATATTCCCCAGAAAATGCAAAAAAGCTTAAACAGCACTTTAAATTGGTCCTGAAATAGTCCCAGTTTGGTCACCTTGAGGTTTGACTCCAGGGCATAAATGTGGATGGACAACCCAGCAAATTCTGGGATCCCTTCCATGGTTCTGCACGTCTCTCTAATTGTTTGGGAATTTTTTTTCCATCAATATTTCCCTGCACAGACAAAATTTCCAGTTGTGTTAAAGTAGTTCTTGCTTGAATGAAGCCACAAGAAAACAAATTATATCAAAATATTTGGGAACGATTTGTTCCTCTGTTCACAAGCCATTCCTGTAATTTAAATTCTGTGACAAAAAAATCCGTTTTTTTCACATAAAAATACAATTAAATAAATTTCTATAAGTTTTTTTTTTAGTGTGCGAACATTATTTATGTCAGAGTTTGGAAAACTTTGAAATAATCATAGAATCATGGAATGGATTTTGTTGGAAGAGATTTTAAGGATCATCCAGTTCCACTCTCTTCCACCATCCCAGGCTGCTCCAAGTGTCCAACCTGGCCTTGGACACTTCCAGAGATCCAGGGGCAGCCACAGCTTTTTTGGGCAACCTTTTAAATATTGCATTTAAACCCTTTATAAAACAGATTTAACATTTTCATTTTTAATTTAATTTCTTCCCTTTTTTATTGCAAGAGGTTAAAAAATAAAAGGACAATAAATTTTAAAGTACCCTCAACTTCACACCAAAACAATTTCCTTTTTTGCTTTCACTTTCATATATTTAAAAATCTGAAAGAAATAAATTTCTTATTAATTTCAATGTTTTAATTTGTGGGAAGCCTCTGTCAGAACAGGTCCATTGCTTTCAAAGTCTCAGGTACCTTCTCTTGAGAGAATATTTCTGAGATTTCCCTGGATTTTAGGTCAAACCCTATGGATTGCAGCCAAAGTCTGTTGGAATCTTAGGAAGAATCCTATGGACTTTGATGGATCACAACTTCCATGAATGAAAAAAAAACTTTTCCAGATGAGAATTTCAGCACTGCTCGAGTATCCAAACTGGGAAAACTGCTGTGATGTTACTTGAAGGAAATCAAGTAAGAAAAGAAATGACTGAGCCTCAGTCCAAATTAAAATTCCCTTTGGAAAACAACAAATAAACTTTGCCATCTGCGACTGCCTGGTTTTCCACAACATTTTTATTAAAAGCAGCCGGGTGCTTCCCCTGCCTTGGACTGGTTTAGGGAAGGAGAAGATGTTTATGCAAGGAGAAGATGTTTATTTAAGGTTCCTAATTTGTTTAGAGCTGGCAAACGAAATCCCTGGTTGTGTTTGAGTTCCGAGCCCCTTTCAAGAATTGCTCTGTTTAAAGGAGTTTTTGACGTGGATCCATCCAAGTGTGTCCCAAAATGGGAATCAGATGCCCAGGGAAACCAGAGCTTGGCACTTCCCCACGCTGGGATTTGGGAGCAGAGGGCTGAAACTCTCCAAACTAAAAGAAAAATGGGGGGGGGTAAAAGAGATTTTGCAGTGTTTTCAAAGAAATTCTTCACTTGGTTGTCGATTAATGCCATAGAAAAACACCAATTAGCTGAGATGTGTGTTAATCACGGGGTGTTAATCATTGTTAGCCACTTGAAGGATCAGAAGAGGAAACCAACTGTTAATTTTGGGTAGGAGAGGCCAAGGAAAACCTGTAAAAAGCAGAGAATTGGCCAAAGTCACTACTGTCACTTTTATTCCTAGAGAAAAGCGGGAATAATTCTGTGGCTTTTCCCCCAAGTAGCTGCAGGAACCAGGGTCTGGCTGTGGGTGCATTCCTGAAAATTCCCAACATCATCCCTGCTCCTTTGGGTGCTTCCATTGATGTCTTGAGAGGCTGATCTAGAACAGAGAATGGACAGAGCTAAAGAATAAAGCAGGGATTTATCCAAAGGATCTCCTCCATGGCTGCACCTTGGGCAGCACCAGAGCCCAGCCAGGGCTGCACCCAAGATGAACCAAAATGGCCCCAAAATGCACGAGCGCTCCCGGGCTCTCTCCCTGGGATCAGTTCTGCTCCATTTGCACCTTGCAGTTCATTGTCCCATCCCAGCTTTAGCCCAGGCAGTCCCACCCTGCTTGTTTTTCTCTCTGCAGCCCACGGGGTTTGTGCTCCTGGGCTGAGATTTGGATCATTTGCCCTTTATAGTAAAAAAGCACAATTTATAAAAAAATTCCTTCAGGATCCTCAATGAAGGAATGATTGGCATCTGACTCCAAGGCTTCAGAATGCTGAACACTCAATTATTAGAACTATATTATATTACATTACAACTATATTAAAGAGCGCTACTACACCATACTATATCATACTTATTGCTAAAATACTAAAGAAAAGTCGTGACTCTCTGCTGACAGTCAGGATACAGCTTTGTGTAACTGGTTAAGGAAACAAAACAATCTTCAGTGGAATCTAATTATCAAATTCTTTCAGGTAAATAATCTTCTAACGCATTCTACATGTCCACAAACACAAGAGTAGTAAATAAGATAAGAATTGTTTTAATTATTCTTTTTAATTATTATTTTCTCTACTTTTCTTATAGCTTCTCTCTGTTCAGAGGGCACATGAACACCACAGTCCTTGGTGCCCAGCTGGGGCAGGAATTGTTTTGTCTCCCTGCTCTGTGCACAGAGCTCACCATCCCATAATATGGAGCTCAGACCCACACACTAAAGCAGCACAGAACCTGAAAATATAAAACCCAAAACCTGAGGCATCACCATGGCTCAGTCTGTGCTCTGTGGGATTTAAGGTGTTTCCCAGGTGCTCTGGTGGGATCCATTCCCCTGGGATTGATCCTGGGAGCAGAGCATCAATCCTGATGGATCCACCACTCCACCCAGGGGAAATGCTGCAATGCCCCAAATTAACAAGGATGCAAGGAGAAATATGGCCCTTAATAAAGAATTTTAATCAGCAGCTAAATCTTCAGAATTCCCAGGGATGGAATAACTCTCCTATAGGATCCATCTTCCACCTCCAGGGTGATTCCTTCATCGACTTCTCCCCTCAGCATTCCTTTCTCCATCTGACCAACTGTGGTGGTGCTCACAGGGGTCCCAGGATGAGATGAGAGATGAGAATCCTGACTCCATGTTTCAGAAGCTGATTTATTATTTTATGATATATATATTATATGAAAAGAAAATGATACATTAAAACTCTACTAAAAGAATAGAAGAAAGGATTTCATCAGAAGGCTGGCTAAGAATAGAAATGGAATAAAAATAAAATCTTGTGACTGACCAGAGAGTCTGAGACAGCTGGGCTGTGATTGGCCATTAATTAAAAACAACCAACATGGACCAATCACAGATGCACCTGTTGAATTCCACAGCAGCAGATAATCAATGTTTGCATTTCATTTCTGAGGCCTCTCAGCTTCTCAGGAGAAAAGATATTAGCAAAAAGATTTTTCATAAAATATGTCTGTGACAACCAGCCTCATGATTTAGCTGCTCTTAAAAGTTTTCTTCCAGGTTCTGGCACCACCCTAAATTATTATTTTATGGGAATTTTCAGTCTTCCCTGCTTCCCAAGAAAGCAGCAAACCTACAGGTTTCTGATGGGAATATTCTGCTGTAAATGATTTTTTGGTGAAACTCCTCCCTTCCTCATCCATTTCTCTTTATTAAACTAATTTGAATCAGCCCTCACTTTTCCAAGATTTTCTAGACCCAATTCCTGTAAACATTCAGGTCTCACTTATGTGAGTGGAAAATGAAAATATCCCAGGAATATGAGTGGGGTTATATCAGATTTTCCCTGGATGTGAGGGTGGGTTTTGGTGACAGCAGGGTCAGTTCTCAATTTTATTGCTTTATTTTGCAGTGAAGTTTTTGAAGCAGAATAATTCCCTTTAAACCTGATTTATTTCCTTCCTCTTCTGAGTATTTCCTTGTTATTTGGCTTAAATTTCATCAAAATAATTTGGAAAAATTAAAACCCTGTTTTTGTTCTTAGAGCTGAACTAAGTGAACATGTTTTAATTCTCCAAAATGTGGATAAAGCATTTTTATCAACTCTTTTCCTTCATGTTTTATTTCATTTTTGGTCAAATATCATAAAATACTGTATTTATTATAAAACCATCTTCTGAGTTAAAAGGCAAATCAGCATGAGGATCAATATGATTTTCTGATTTTCTAAGAAGTGATCCCAAAAACTTGACAAATATTCTCTCCCAGACCTTTTCTGTCTTCAATGTTATTACAGAAGAGATCTTTGCTTCTCCCTAATCCAAATCTCTCCTAAATTCTTTATTTTATTATTCCATAATCCAAGACTAAAGGAGAAGTCATTGGTTTATTTTTTGGGTGATTTTTTTTCCTTGTGCAGTAATCTCCTTGACCAGCCATCTCCCCTTCTCCCAAATATCTTCTATTTAATTTTTTTCTTTTTCTTTTTTCTCTCTTTTTTTTTTTTTTTATTAAAATCTATTTCTTATTTTTTCATGTTGAAACCCAGTGACTTTAAATGCCACTGAGAAGCTGTTTTTGCTTCAAGCCTGGACTCAGAACCTGAAATTCCCTCCTGGATGAATCCACTCTCTGGGAGTATTTCATTTTCCTAATTACCATTGATTTAATCACTGTAGAGCCTCTTGCTGCAAACCAATGTGAATTTTTTGCTGGCTCTGTGTGGTTTCTCCTGTTGAGGACATCCAAGATGGCCAAGGGATGGGATCCAATGGGATCAGAGGCCTTTGGATCACTCTGTGCCTTGGTATTTATGACACGGAGCCATTCCAGGCCCACTACCGCTATTGCCGATTGCATCTCCCACAAAACCCTTCCCATTCCCCTTCAAATCCTTCAGAACATTGACATCCAAATGAATTTTGGGTGTCGTGGGATCCCAAGTCATCTCTTGGCCCGGTGAGAAGCTTCAGATGCCACTGGGGATCTCCGACCAGGGAATTATGGAATTTTGGAATGGTTTGGGTTGGATGAGACCTTAAAGATCCACCCAATGTCACCCCGTGGATGGGCAAGGACACCTTCCACCATCCCAGGGTGCTCCAAGCCCTGTCCAACCTGGCCCTGGACATTTCCAGAGATCCAGGAGCGGCCACAGCTTCTCTGGGAACCTGTGCCAGGCCCTCAGCACCCTCACAGAGAAGAATTCCTTCCCTCTATCCCATCTAACCCTGCCCTCTGGCAGTTTAAACCCAAATCCCATGGAATATCAATGCATGGCTTGGCTGACCCCTCACTAGTGGGGAAATGATGAATCTGATCCATCACTCCATTAGCGTGGGATTCCCCTCACCTAATTTTCTGTACCCAATTGAAACTGGAGGAACAAACTTACAATTTACCCTCCAAAGAGTAATTTCAGTTTTTTTAGATTATTACATTAATAATTGAATGTTTCCAGGAGGTGATTGGGAGTCACCTGTTGGGGATATTTCACTTCCCGGTGGTTAAACTGAGGTGGGAAGGATCCCATTCTCCTGCTGCTTTGGAAGCTCCACCCTGAAATTCCTGGATATAACTTTCCTCATCTTATAGCGTGATTCTGCTGAGTTCCACCCTTTCAGCTCAGGGGTGGTTTCACCCCTCATTAATTTTAAGGAAATAGAAGGAAAAGTTGCTTTTTTTTCTGATTATTTATTTTCAATTTTCTGCCACTTGATTTGCGGAGAAAGGAAGAAACCTCACAACTTGTAAAAGTTGTAAAGCCCGGTATGCCTTTATTACGACGCGCGTCGGACGCAAGCCTCCCAAAAGGCGTGCGCACCCCTGGAGACTCCGAGTCCCCTTTTTATCCCCCCTTCCAAATGCATATGCATACAGTTTCAAATTAAGTTCATACATATTCATTCCACGCGACATTTAGCACTAATTCTTCTTTATCGAAGGAATTCCTAGGTCGGGGGCAGATTGACCTCGCGGTTTTCTGTTTTTCTTTCTCTGTCTCCTTGCTGTCTCTGGAATGCGGCCTCTCCTTCAGCTTTAGCTCCACAGACCCTTCACCTCTCCTAGACACTTTACCTAGTTCAGGATGGATTACTCTGTCTCATTCCCCCCTTTCCTAGGAAATAAGTAAATTCTTTTACTTAAGGAAAATTTCCATGACAATAAGTGTCTTTTAGCGCTTTACCATGTGCATTTGACAAAGAGGTGAGTACAGCTATTTGTTGTAGCATCTTACAGTTCCAAATTAACAATATAATAGACAATCCTAAGCTTATCCCAACTAATATTAATAAAACTACAATGGGGTGACACAACTTATTAAGGACTCCATTCGCAGTTGGTGACCATCCAAAGATCACATCCCACCAGTGATGAGTCATATCTTGTCTTATTCTCTGTAGAACCCTGGTTATCTCCTTTGTATCATGTTGGACAGTAATTAATGTTTTCTTTCCACTCTCCTGAATTTCTTTCAAGATTTCCAATAGGTCTTGGTGTTTAATTAATTGTTTTACCAATGTAAGGTTCATCCCAATAGGGGTAGGTAGTAGTCTGTGATACATCGTGTAATTAGCCTGAATCAGCTGGTGGGATGTCACTGGGGCCAAGTACGAAAAATCACACCCGGTAATCTCAACAAAATTACAAATACAAAAGTTAGAATGATTTCTACTAGACAGAACAACATTATTGCTATCAACTTTTACTGCAGCACAGGCAGTCCTCAGACACACACATCCATTCCCAGTATATACAAGCACAGTTTTCTGGTCGGTGACTGGATGAACTTCAAAGTGACAAATACTCTGTTCAGTGTCCAGGCACACGTCCTGAGCATTAATAGTGTTGCTCTCACAAATGAATCCCATCTGTTCTCTAGTAATGCAGGACTCTACATTTACTGTCTGCCACTTTTCATTCACCTTTCGTGCCCACACTCTATGTTCTGAAGGATAGAGTATTGTTTTTTCATGGTTTAACCCTAGGGCAATGATGGGATGGATAACAAAAACTGTGGCATTACGTATGGTAAGCACAAAGGCAGTTGCTACATTATAAACGGGATCATAGGTGAAATTCACCATAGTCCACCAAGACTGGAACTTCCTTTCAAAATCGATAGCATTATCCCACACAATCTTTCGAATTTCAGCTGGAAAATTACCTTCATTCCCTTCCCGTATGATCAGAGCTGCTGTTGCCTGCACCCATAACTGTGCTTGTATACAACTGAGAGCTAAAGACACATTGTCTTGGACTGCACCAAGTGCTTCTGTTATTAACCTGTGGTCTTGGTCCCCGGTCGTTTCCCATTTTGACAGTACTTTTGAAATCTGCCACTGGCTAGTTCCTAATGCCAACAGAGATGATTGTAAGGGTTGCCTCAATTTTGTTAGGCTGCCTGCTGCAGTGATCAGTTTATTCATCAGTATCTCTGAATCAATTCCATTCAAAACTCCTAATCCTGTCCCTAATAGGCCAGTTAGATCCCTTCTCATTCTGCTCCTGAGGTATGTCTGTTTTTGCAGCCATGTTGTCCAGCCCTCAAAGGAAGTTTTCAGGAAGGAGGAGCAGACTGGTTGGATTTTTGAGATGTTAATTTGCATTATCAGCTCCACACGTTTGAGAGACCATTCTGGATTGAACAATAGTTGTTGTTCACCCACATTCTTTACTACGTAGGGGCCAACTCCATACAACTCGGGTTCAAGTTTGGGTTGGGTCTGAACTATTTGGGTCTTGGTGTGGGCTGTGTAGGGTCCTGCTGTGGTGAAAGGTGTAGTGTCTATTTTGAATTTAAATGAAAGCCCAATATCTTCCTGTGCCCAAAGGCAAGTTATTTCCACAGGCTGTATTAAGGTGAAATTACACCAGCAGTCTGATTCATTTAGGCTATCACAGATTTCCTGGCGTTCATATTCATCAGGAGAAATTGAGACACTAATTTCATTTGGTTTCTTATGGGCTGTCCCATTTATCATCCGGCACCCTACCTTGATTTCTTCTCCTCTAATCCCTTGAAGTGTCCATAGTTTCTGTTCCTGCCATTCCTGCCCCTCATATACCTGATCTCCATGAATTACCACAATGGACAGGTTTAAATTCTCAGAAAGTTCTCCCATGGATCCAGTATACTGATTAAACGCCCGGGACCAAGGCCATTTAACATTGCTCTGAATAAAGGTACTCTCAAGTTCTAAAACTTCAGTCATGATTATACACAAAATGATCCTACAAACTAAAACGTGAGCTACTCCCCACCGCAATTTACTCATTTTGCCCAAGCAAGTTTTAGTCTCAGTTCATTGTCTCCTGGAGTCACTCCTCAAGGGGTCTCTGGGCCTTCTTCACCCGGGAGTGATGAATCCAGGCGTTCTGCTCCTTGATTTTGATTGCAGTGAAGGTGGTGAGAAGCACTTGGAACGGTCCCTCCCACTGCGGTTCCAAAGTTTTTTCTGTAAGAGACTTAACATATACATAATCTCCAGGCTGTATGTTATGTACTGGCCCATCTAACTCCCGGCTCCGAGTTCCTGCCACATGTTTTTCAATTTCTCTGAGCTGTTTGTTTAAGGCCACCATGTAGGTGGCTAATGTCACCTCTCCAATGTGGGTGGACATTCCCTTTTGTATTCCATATGGTCTCCCATAGAGTATTTCAAAAGGGCTTAACTTTTCTTTAGCTCGAGGTTTAGTTCGAATTCGCAATAGTGCTAGTGGAAGAGCTTGGGGCCAGGGCAGATTTGCTTCCTGCCCCAGTCTTATGATTTGCTGTTTAATCAAATGATTCATTTTCTCCACCTGACCACTTGATTGGGGGTGGTATGGGGTGTGGAGCTCCCAGTCTATGCCCAGATGGCTACTAATTTGTTGCACTATTTTGGAAATGAAATGTGATCCTCTATCTGAGGACATTGTGGCTGGAACTCCAAAGCGCGGTATTATCTCTTGTAATAACACCCTGGTCACCTCTCTAGCTTTGACAGTTCTGGTGGGGAATGCTTCTGGCCACCCTGAAAATGTATCTGTCAATACCAACAAATATCGATACCCCCCTTTCCTTGGGAGTTCTGAAAAGTCAATTTGCCACTGTTGTCCAGGCCCATGGCCCCTCCCAATCTGACCAAGTTTCGGCCTGGGGATATTTTTGGGATTAGTCTGGAGGCAAAGATCACACTGTCGAGTTACCTGAGTAATAGTGGCATATAAATTTCTAGCAACAATCCTCTCAATCAGGTATGTGTATAGGGCATTTATTCCCCAGTGTGTTTTCTGGTGTTCTTCCCTTACTAATGACCACAACAAATGGGAAGGGATTACCAGTTTCTTTTCAATGGTAGCCCACCCTTCTTGGCTATATGTCCCTTTTTGATCTTCAATTAATTTCCTATCTCTCTTGCTATATTCTGGCTTACCTTCAAGGGAGATTTGTCCGTCTGGGATAAGGACTCCTTCAGTAGCTACCTCCCCTTTTGCTGCTTCTTTTGCCTCTCTATCCGCCAGCTCATTTCCTTCTTCCAATTCTGAGCTCACTTTTTGGTGTGCCTTAATGTGCATAATTGCTACCTTTTCAGGCAGTTGAACTGCTTCCAGCAGCTGGATTATTTCTTGTGCATGTTTGATGTTCTTTCCCTGTGAGGTCAGCAGCCCCCTCTCCTTCCAGATGGCCCCATGTGCATGTACAACTCCGAATGCATACCTCGAGTCTGTGTAGATGTTTATTCTCCTCCCTTTTGCCCTTTCCAAGGCACGGGTCAGGGCAATTATCTCGGCCTTCTGCGCGGAGGTGCCTGTTGGTAAGGGTCCAGACTCGATTACCTCTCTATAGGTGGTCACTGCATATCCAGCATATCGCTTCCCATCAGCAACGTAGCTGCTCCCATCAGTGAACCAGGTCTCTGCGTCGTCCAGGGGGGTATCCTTTAAGTCCGGGCGGCTGGAGTAGGTAGCTTCAATGGTCTCCAGGCAATCGTGGTGTACTGCCTCTCCTTGGTTTCCACTGAGAAAAGAAGCTGGGTTGACAATGTTAGTCACCACGATCTCTACATCATCTTGCTCCACCATAATGGCCTGGTATTTCAGAAACCTCTGCGGTGAAAGCCAGTGGCCACCCTTTACTTCCAGTACTGCGGACACTGTATGGGACACTAGCACAGTCATTTTTTGTCCCAGGGTAAACTTGCGTGCCTCTTGGATGTTCAGCACAACTGCTGCTACAGCTCTGAGGCAACCTGGCCATCCTTTGGCTGTTGCATCTAGTTGCTTAGAGAGGTAAGCGACTGCCCTTCGGTATGGACCCAAGTCTTGAGCCAGTATTCCCAGGGCAATTCCCTGCTTCTCATGGGAAAATAGGAAAAATGGTTTACTCACATCTGGAAGTCCCAAAGCTGGAGCTGACATGAGGGCATCCTTTAGCTGGTGAAAAGCCCGTGTTGCTTCTTTCGTCCACTGGAGATCTCTGTTTCCATTGGCAATAAGAGCATAGAGGGGTCTGACGAGTAGTCCATAATTATAGACCCACAGCCGGCACCACCCTGCCATGCCTAGGAACGTTCGGAGTTCCTTTATGGTCTGGGGTTTTGGGGTTTGGCATATGGCTTCCTTGCGAGCCTGCCCTAAAGTCCGTTGCCCAGCACTCACCTCGTACCCCAGGTAGACTACTTTCTGTTTCACTATCTGTGCCTTTTTCTTGGATATTCTGTATCCTTGGAGTCCTAGGAAATTCAAAAGGCTTACCGTCCAGGCCACACATGCTTCCCTTGTCTGAGTGGCCAGTAGAAGGTCATCAACATACTGCAAAAGCCTCCCTTCTTTCTGTGGGGCTTCCCAGGATTCCAGATCCTTTGCAAGTTGTTCCCCGAACAGGGTGGGGGAATTTTTCCAACCTTGTGGTAGTCTGGTCCATGTGAGCTGGGTTTTGCGCCCACTTTTAGGGCTTTCCCATTCAAATGCAAAGAATTTTTGGCTGGCTTCATGGATGGGGAGGCAAAAGAAGGCATCCTTTAAATCTAGAACAGTGAACCAGGTTAGCTCAGGTGTTAAGCAAGTTAATAAAGTGTATGGATTGGCTACAACCGGATACAGATCTTCTGTTATTTTATTGATAGCCCTTAAATCCTGTACTATCCGGTATGTCCCATCAGATTTTCGAACAGGCAGGATGGGAGTATTAAAATCAGATTGGCATTCCTTCAGCAATCCTAGTTGCAGAAAATTTTCGATTATTGAGCTGATTCCCTCCCTGTCCTCTTTCCTTAGGGGGTACTGCTTGATTCTCACTGGCTGCGCTCCTTCCTTGAGTTTGATTACTATGGGAGAGGCATTTTTTGCCCTTCCTGGCACATCAGAGGCCCACACCCCGGGAAATACCTGACTTAATATTTCCTCATCAATTTCTTCCTTAATGCCAGTAGCAGTCAGAGTTAAACTTAGTGCCTCTATGTACTTTTGATCATTCACCTCCAGAGTAATTTCCCCATTCTTGAATATGATGGTGGCTTGTAATTGTTCCAATAAATCTCTCCCCAAGAGTGCTCTTGGTGAATTAGGCATGTATAAGAACTTATGAATACCCCATTGTTTTCCCAATTTGTACTTCAAAGGTTTGCAAAAATATGCCCTTTCAGACTGGCCAGTTGCCCCCTGTACTACAACATAATCATTTTCCACAGGCACTAAGGCTTTATTTAGGACTGAATATGTAGCTCCTGTGTCAACTAAAAATTCTACCCTTTTCCCTTCTTCCCCCAGCCTCATTGTTATAACCAGTGGATCCGCTGGGGCAGGATCCCCCGGTCCTCCTCAGTTGTTTTGTACGTGTGCAGCCATCTGTTGGTCACTCCTTCTTCGTTCTGGGCATTGGTCTTTCCAGTGACCAATTCTTTTGCAGATTGCACACTGGTCCCTGCCCAACCGAGGTGGTCCTTGTCTCGGTGGGCCCTGGTTGTGTTTCCTCTGCCTTTCCTCCTGTACCACCGCCACCAACCTTTTCATTCCCCGTTTATATCCTTCCTCCCGGTTACTAAATACTCTCCAGGCCTCTTCTAACAAGGCTTCAAGATTTCTCGCGTCTGCTCCCCGAATCTTCTGAAGTTTACGTCTGATATCTCCAGCAGACTGCCCCAAAAATGAATTAACTAGTTGGTTTATCCCTATCTCAGACTCCGGATCTAATGATGTATGACGACGCATGGTATCCCTTAAACGCTCTAGAAATTCAGATGGAGTCTCAGAAGGTCCCTGCTTAAGTGAATATAAGGCAGACCAGTTTATGGTTTTTGGAATAGCTCTTTCCACCCCTGTTACTATCCACTCTTGATACTCTGTTAATTTCTTTACCTCTGCCGACACATTAGGGTCCCATTCTGGGTCTTGGAGGGGGAAATGTTGTTTTACATCCAGCTGGGTGGCTTTACAGTAATCCTCCGCCAAATTCCCAGCTGTCTTTAAGATCAGCTGCTTCTCTGTCTCAGTGAAAGCATCCAGTAGTAGCTGGATGTCAGCCCAGTCTGGGTTGTGCTGTTTGATAACATACCTTAGGCGTTTGGCAGTGAGTATCGGGTCAACACGGTAATTCCTCGCAACCCTTTCCCATGCTTCTAAATCAAGGGTGGTAAATGGCACTTTAATCATTAATCTACCCCCTTCTGGCCCCACTGCCTGTCGCAGAGGGGCCTGTAGCACTACTTGCCTCCTAGTCCTAGATGCAATTGGACTCCCACGGATGGGGTGGGATCTAGTAGATGTGCCTTCCCCACCTGAGTCCTCCTCCTCCCTTTTGGGGAGGCTTCCTTCCTCCTCATCCTCAGCATCAGCCTCGACTTCCCTAACCATCCCCCTTCGGGGAGGAGCTGGAGGATGTTTCACCCACTCAAATGTGTCCCGTTCTTGCTCCTCAGAACCATAGACCTTATCTGATCTCATACACCGTTGTCCTATACTGCATGCTGAACAGCAGCGTTTGATTTGCCCTCTCTTTGCCTTGTTATCCCTTTCAAGGGCCAAGACCAGTGGGTCTGAGGGTGCCTTAATCCCACAGTCCCTCTGCCACTCTTGGTGGTTTCTTAAAACAAAAAACATATCAGCATACGAGACCTCATTCCATTTACCCTCCCGTCTTAGAAACAACATCAACTGCAGTAAAGTATTATAGTCCAGGGTTCCAGTGGGTGGCCACCTTGCCCCGTCCTCTAGCCTATATAAGGGCCACCAGCGTGTGCAATACTGGATTAGATCCTTTTTATTCTCAGAGCCCCCCCGGCTAGTGATTTCCTTCCAGTGGGCCAAGATGCACCCTAAGGGGCTGGCCTGCGGAACTTCCTTACTCTGGTTAGTTCCCATTATCTCCTTCTTGCTCTGTCCCGCTTCCACCCAAACCTCTTTTCACAGGACTTCACAGTAGCTTCCCAGTCCTCCTCCCACACACCCCAAGTGGCAGGTACCAGATGTGATTTCCCACACACAAGTTTTAAGATCTTAGGCTCTGAATCAGCTTGATCAGGAACCTCTCGTTCACACCTGGGGCACGTGCCCCGTCGCCTGCTAGAACAACAATACCAGCGTTTCCCACAAACTACGCGCTGTAATAATACCCACGCAGCGTGCCAGCCTCTTGATGCGCCAAAGGTTACTCGAAATTTCCCGCAAAAGCAAGCTATTCCATTTATTACAGGGAGCTCTAAATTTTCTACGGCAGGCTGTTCCCAGTCCAGACTTACAAGAATGCCAGCTGAAGTCCGGTAGAGTCCCTCTAAGTGAACTCGTTCGTCTCCTCTATTTATCCAAAAATTCACCGGATTCACGAACTCCCAAGGGTCGAGTCCAAACCACTGAGGCAGAGGAACCCCTCGGGTTCGTCTAGCCACGGTGAAAGCACGCACAACCTACACCACAATTTACCACTTTTACTCAAAAAAACGCCCTCGCGCACGCTTTTCACAGTTCTCTCTGTTTTCTCCGTCGGGTGCTCCCCGCCCCCGCACAGCCTGCTTCGGTCGGTGTTTACTCAACCTCTCAAGCGGCGGGCAGAACTTTCGCCCCCCCGCACAGCCTGCTCTCTATATATCATACACTTTATACACTTACACAACTTACAAATACAGCGCGCTGATCACACAATACAACACACAGCAACACAGTGTCCGGACACCACTCACACACGCACAAACAGAAGAAACATACGCGAATTCAGCTCTGCCCCATCAGAATCTGAATTCTAATACACGCATACACGGGTTCACCCGGCTTACACCCGGAGCCGCTGGCAGTCCTGCTCTATCAGGACGACGATGGAACGAACCCCGTCTCTAATACGGCCGCTCTATCGGCCGCTCTATCGGCCGCTCTATCGGCTGATCCCCAGACGTCTCTGGGTCGTTAATTCCCTTGTTCTTTCCTTGTTCTTCCCTCCCCCCCCCCAGGGGCCCCTAGTACATACCGTGTCCTTCTCCGCGGCCAGCAGGTTCTTGTCTGTCCCGGCAGGAGGCAAGTCGAGGCGAGCGGAACTTCCTCCAGGAAAATCCTGGGGTGCGCCTAGGAGTCCGTCGGTCCCCCCCCCGCCCCTGCGGGGACAGAGATGGAGACGGAAAATATCTCCTGAATCTCCTGGCTGGCTCGCCAGAATGATTTGCGGAGAAAGGAAGAAACCTCACAACTTGTAAAAGTTGTAAAGCCCGGTATGCCTTTATTACGACGCGCGTCGGACGCAAGCCTCCCAAAAGGCGTGCGCACCCCTGGAGACTCCGAGTCCCCTTTTTATCCCCCCTTCCAAATGCATATGCATACAGTTTCAAATTAAGTTCATACATATTCATTCCACGCGACATTTAGCACTAATTCTTCTTTATCGAAGGAATTCCTAGGTCGGGGGCAGATTGACCTCGCGGTTTTCTGTTTTTCTTTCTCTGTCTCCTTGCTGTCTCTGGAATGCGGCCTCTCCTTCAGCTTTAGCTCCACAGACCCTTCACCTCTCCTAGACACTTTACCTAGTTCAGGATGGATTACTCTGTCTCACACTCAACTCCCTGAATTTCAACAACCCCTCGGCTATAATAAGCAAACAGCAGGCAGAAATACAGATTTATGGCAGAAATACACTTGGCTGGATCCCTTTTCCCTGGATATTCCCAAAAGCTGCGTGGTTCCTCCACTCCTCCAACCTCAATGTACATAACAAATTCCTTTTGTTTGTTTTTTGTCACTTCCAGGCTGAAAGTCCATAACTAACAGCAAATGGTGGTTTGTTTTCCATGCCATGGTTGTGTTATTTATGTCCTGGCTGGGTTTACAATTTTCCCTCCCCATTTCTCGAAGAAAGGCCTCTGATGGCCATTAATTTGATGATGTATCTGGAAGGAACGTGCCAGCACTTGTCTCCCAATAAATTGGAATGGACAGGAATGGGTTTGGGCCATTGCCAGATAATTGGGTTTGTGGGTTTTGCTACTCGGGCTGATTTGGACAGAAGAGCTGCGTTTAACATCTGTGTAAAACCAGAGCAAGAGAGGCGGGGCAGAAAAGCAGAGGGGGAATAAACAGCCACCTTTTCACCAAAAAAAAGGAGATTTTTGCTGCCCTCCATGATTAATCAGCCAAGTCCTGTCTCCATAAATTGATGTTTTACAGCTCTGTGGGCGACAGGTGGGTGACAATGGAGATGGAGATGAGAGGGTGGAAAAGGCCAAGTTGGATGAGGCTTGGAGCAAAATAAGGAACTGATTGGGTGCTGAGAGCCCTCCTGACATCCCTGGAAGTGTCCAAGGCCAGGCTGGATGGAGCTTGGAGCAGCCTGGGATGGTGGGAATTGTCCCTGCCCATGGCAGGAGGTGGCACTGGATCATTCTTAAGGTTGCTCCAAACACAAACCATCCCTTGATTCCAGCTGGATCTCCATTCACTCCTTCTCTGGTCATGAAGCATATCTGGAAAGTGAATCCACCTCACCTTCTCCAATGTGCAAATTATTTTCCATCTATAATTACTTCTTTAACTTGGTATGGAGGGATTTTACACAATGAGACTAGGCCTGGAATGATATAATATTTTTATTGCATTAGTTATTGGACTTTGAGGGGAAAAAAAAATGACTTTTCAGGCAGAGAAGCTTTTTTGGGTGATAGGCAGTGATAGGAGAAGAGGAAAAAGTTTGAAACTAAAAGAAGAGATTTAGATTAGATTTTAGAAGGAAATTCTTCTCTGGGAGCGTGTGAGGCCTCCACAGAAGCTGTGGCTGCCCCTGCATCCCTGGAAGTGTCCAAGGCCAGGCTGGATGGAGCCTGGAGCAGCCAGGGACAGTGGGAATTGTCCCTGCCCATGGCAGGGGGTGGCACTGGATCATCTCTGAGGTCCCTTCTGGCCCAAACCATCCCTTGATTCCAGCTGGATCTCCATTCACTCCTTCTCTGGTCATGAAACATCTGTAAGCTGAATCCACCTCACCTTCTCCAATGTGTGAATTATATTCCTTGTATGATTACTTCCTTAACTTGGTACGGAGGGATTTTACACAATGAGACTAGGCCTGGAATGATGTAGTGTTTTTATTACGTTAATTAGAGGACTTGGGGGGAAAAAATTTGACTTTTCAGGCACAGAAGCTCCTTTTGAGTGACAGACAGTGATAGGAGAAGGGGTAAAAGTTTTAAACTAAAAGAAGAGATTTAAATTGGATTTTAGAAGGAAATTCTTCTCTGTGAGGGTGTGAGGCCTCCACAGAAGCTGCATCCTTGGAAGTGTCCAAGGCCACGTTGGACACTGGGGTTTGAGCACCCTGGGACAGTGGAAGCTTGTGGGATCTCAGCACCTCAGGACTGAGGTGCAGTCACCGAGACCACCCTTGGGGGGCTCGGGAGTCCTGGAATGTTCCAGAAGTGTCTGGTGGCTGGACTTTGATCCTACACAGGAGACGACACCTGTATGAGGATAGGAGGATTTCACCGGGGTGAATGGTGAAGGGATTGGTTAATTAGAGAGTGAAACACAGGGTTTAGGATTTCTGTACAGGGGGGTTTAGAGAAGTAAGATGGAGGAATTGGGGCGTGTCCTGTCCTTCTTCTTCTTCTTCTCCTCCATCTTCTGTGGTGATGGTGATGGTGATTGGTTATTACTAAAAGTGCAGTGGTCAATAAGGGTGAAAGGTATTGGGGAAAAATGATAAATATTGTACACGTAACCATGGGTATAAAGATAGGTGACCGCCCGGAGGGCAGGGAGTGTGCTCATGGCTGGCTGCTGAGCAGAGCTCTGTCGGGCCGAGAGAAAATCTTTTAGATAAACAATTAATAAACACCGAGACCGAGAAAAGAACTGAAGCCTCTTCTGTTCCTTTGAAGCGCGGGCTGCCCCAAGGCCACCCCGGGCCTTTCCAGGCCATCCAAACAGCCAAAAACCGGACAGAAGCTGTCCCTGCCCTTTCAGATCCTTCCAACCCAACTCATTTCGGGATTCTTCCAAACCTGAAGTGGATAATTTCTCCTCCCTTCCATCCGATGGGTTGTGGCAAGGGAGGTGAGGAAGAGAAGCCAAACCATGCCCTGGTGAGTTCAGAGTCTCTGACAAAGGAGTTGGGCTGGGTTGGGTTTTATTCCTGGGTTTGTGTAAAATATTTATAGACTGCAGGCTCAGGGGGGCCATAAGTGATGTGCAAAAAAAAAGAGGCAAAGCCAAGCCAAGAGTGAGAAGTGAACCTAAATAACCATCCAGAGCTTAAGGACAGGGAGAGGCTCCCTCTGATATCCATGGTGGGAAAATCCTCTGGGATATTGAGGCCACACTTAATTAGCCGATGAGGGAATTAATAACAAATCCCTGCCTGCAGGAATCTCAAGATTTGTTCCAGAGGGTTGGGGTATTTTTCCCTTTACAAGACACGAAATGAGCTGCGTGTTGTAGTGTTTGTAATAAGGAAGGAGAGGGTGGGATTCATTCTGGGATGTGGGATCATTCCCAGCGTTTATCAGATGGCTCATGGAACGGGATGATTTCATTGTCTGGAGTGACCAATATCCCTGTCTCCAAGTAGAAACATGCAAACACACTTAGAGATGGAGAATTCTCTTCAGAATTCATGGAAGTAGTTCCATAAAATTCATCAGGATTCAGCTCAGCACCCTCATCTTCAGATTTTTCCTTCTTACAGAGGTAGGAATTGGATTTCCATTGGGATATCTCACCGGACAGCACAAACTCAAAGGCAGGAATCACCTGCCAAGGAAGAAAACAAACCCTCACAGCATTTAATGTTCACACAAGAGAAGGAAACCATGCAAAAATGTTTAAATACACAAAATTAAAGTTGAACACAAGGAAAAAGAAATGCCACTGTCATCATTTAAAAGCTGATTCTTTTTTTACCTGGCTATGATGGCTCTGTGTCAAGATTTGCCCTTGAATAATTTTGGGGTTAAAAGGATGAACATTTCACTTTCCTTTTCCTTTTCCTTTTCCTTTTCCTTTTCCTTTTCCTTTTCCTTTTCCTTTTCCTTTTCCTTTTCCTTTTCCTTTTCCTTTTCCTTTTCCTTTTCCTTTTCCTCCTTCTTCTTCTTCTTCTTCTTCTTCTTCTTCTTCTTCTTCTTCTTCTTCTTCTTCTTCTTCTTCTCCTCATTCTTCCTCTTCTTTCTCTTCTTCCTTTTTCCTTTTTCCTTTTTCCTTTTTCTCTCTTTCTCTTTTTTCTCCTTTCGTTTTCTTCATCTTATTTTCTAAAATAATCTACTTCCCTCTATCTCAAGGCATGAGCCTCCAGAGAAGAATAAAAGCAGGAGGATCCTCTTCAAAACCTTCTCCCGTTTCCAATTTTGCCATGTTCTTAAGCAAATCCTCATGGACCAAATTTTCCAAAAGGAATCATCTAAACCCCCTCTCTTAATTAGAAAGACACCATGGTGGCTAAGAACTGTTCTTTCTGTACCAAATCCTAAAACATAAAGGGCTTTTTGCTTCAAAAATCATCTTAGTGGGGTCCTCATCCTCACCTCCAGGAGCACTTCCATGGGAATTAAGAACCAGAATAGAACAGAAAATCCAGACTTTGAGTAAAAATAGGAGACAACATTTTCCTCATGTTTTATTTTGTTTAAATGAGATATTAAAGAGTGGAGTGAGGGATTTTATATAAAAATACTCCTGTGTTGGGAAGACAATTCTTGGAAGGGTTTTCCTCCACCAGCACCAACACAGGGATCTGAGTGAGTTCAGAACCAGCCTGAACACAAACCCTGTGAGGAGCCCCTGAGGGAGCTGGGGGTGCTCAGCCTGGAGAAAAGGAGACTCAGGGCTGCCCCCATCACTCTCTGCAGCTCCTGAAAGGTGCCTGTGCTCAGCTGGGGCTGGGCTCTGTCTGCAGCAGCACTGACACAGCCAGAGCACACAGCCTCGAGCTGCACCAAGGGAAGTTTAGGTTTTTATGGAAACCCAGAGCACTGGGAATATTTCTGTGTCTGCTCTGGGGTGCCCTGACCCCCAGGGCAGCACTGACTCTGACAGTAATCCATGGAGAAAGTTTCCCAGACTCCAAGATAGACTGGAACCCACAAAAGTGTGCAATAGATTATAGAGAGCAGTGTGGGTGTGTCACTGGGTGAGAAATTGAGGGTTTGGGGTTTTTAGTGTGTTGTGGATGGCAGCAAGATGGAGGGCACAGGGTGTCATCCTGGGTTTCCTCTTCATGCTGCTTCTTCCTCCTCCTCCATGGGTTTGGGTGGCATTTTGTAATTGGGCAGAAAAGTGCCCATTGCAGCTCTGTGGGATCAGTGATTGGGTTAAAAGGGAAAATAATCCAGGTGTCAGCTCTTAATGGGATAGTTTAGTCTGAAAAACCTTGGAACAAGAGATTGTTGGCCATTTTGTGCCTTCTGATGAAAAGCTGCTGAACTCCCAGCAGTGAAACTGAGATAAGAAATAATAAACAGCTGAGTGTGAACATGAAATAACATCTCCAGTGCCTTCAATCCAGACCCAGAGAAACCCACACCTGGAACCAGCACAGGTTGGAAATCAGGAAAAAGTTTTTTACAGAAAGAGTGATAAAGTTCTGGAATGGCTGCCCGGGGAGGTGGTGCAGTCCCCATCCCTGGGTGTGTTTAACAAAGCCTGGATGTGGCACTGGGTGCCAGGGTTGAGTTGAGCTGTTGGGGCTGGGTTGGATTCCATGATCTTGAAGGTCTCTTCCAACTTTGTGTGATTCTGTGAATTCTCTGAAAATAACTCCCTAAGCAAGAACACGGGCAGACAAGGTTTAAGACTTGCCTGGGAATGAAGAGAAATTTTTCCCATGGCATTTGCAATTCCTTGGGTGCACAAAGCGCAAGGATTTGTTAGAACCGATGCTGAGCTCAACAGCTCAGGAATGACATCACCCCTGAACCCCACCCAGTGCTGGGGGAGCGGAAAGTCGGATAAATCCTGCTGGACACAGCTCTTTAGGAAACCAAACCATCTGCCAGCCCCTTTCCTTGGGGCTGCTGTTGTCTTGGACTCTCTCCTTCCTGGCAGGAAGCGTTTAGTGAGTGGGTAATAATAGTTTCATGCTAATAGGAAATGGCAGCCTTGGAAGTGGCCAGACGAACTCAAAGGGGACCCCACAGCTCTGGGAGCATGTGTGGGAATCCCACAAAGCTTTGAAGTGCATCCAAAGCACACAGCCCCTTTAATTCCCCTCTAATTGCCAGTGTCAATAGTCAGCGGGGATCCTTGGGTCATTTATTGTTTTAATGTGGGAGCAGTGGTGGCTGACAGGGAGGGACTCGGTGGCTGGGGAGGGGAGAGGGAGCAGAGCCCGGCTGGGGGCTGGGGGAAATTCCCTTGGTGTGAGGGGAGGGCAGGAACACGGTGTGACTCCAAGGACACCCGCAGAATCACCGGCTGGGATCTCTGTACAAATCACCAACGGGACAGGACTGCTGGGAACGCGCCTTGAGTGTTTTATTGTCCAGCATCGGTCTCATTCCATGGTTATGACAATGGGGAGATGCCACCAGCTCACATCCCAGGCAGCAGACCAAGAACTTAATGTTACAGCTCACTTTATAAGTGTTTTGACCAATCACACAAAGCAAAAGCACATTGACAGTAGTTCCATCCAACCACTGTAAGCACAGGTACCTTTGGTTAAACAATGTTTGCTTATTTCAAATACAATACCTGTTTGTAAGCCTTAAAACACAATGCACAGAGCTCCATTATTAAGCTTCAAACTTCCTAATATCTCACCAGATAAACTTTTCTGCAGCTTAAGGAGTTTTTCTAGACAAGTGTGACGATGTTCACAGAATTCTTGAATGGGGGAAGAGAAGAGGATCTGACTCCATGTTTCAGAAGGCTGATTTATTATTTTATGATATATATTACATTAAAACTATACTAAAAGAATAGAAGAAAAGGTTTTATCAGAGGGCTAGTTCAGAATAGAATAGCAAAGAATGATAACAAAGGTTTGTGGCTCAGGCTCTCTGTCCAAGCCAGCTGACTGTGATTGGCCATTAATTAGAAACAACCCCATGAGACCAATCCCAGATGCACCTGTTGCATTCCACAGCAGCAGATAATCAATGTTTGCATTTTGTTCCTGAGGCCTCTCAGCTTCTCAGGAGGAAAAATCCTAAGGAAAGGGTTTTCCATAAAAGTTGTCTGCCACAGCCAAGCATTAATACACAGACCATTGTTCTATTTGTCCTTACTTTTCTACAGTTTAAATAATTTTTCTGCTGACCAATCTCATGGCTGCTGCCTAGCTCCAATCACAGTTCTGCTGTCTCTGAGGCCTTGCCCTTTGCAGCTTTCCCAAAACCCTCTGATTTTATGGATTCCCACCCGCAGGACATGGGGAAACAGCCCCAAGGCTCATTTTGGGCTGTCTGCAGAGCTCATCCTGCTCCTTCCCTGGTGGTTTGCCAAAGCCCTGGTGGTGGAGCCAGAGGGGAAGGAGCTCTTGGCTGGCAAAGGAGACAGTGACTGCTTTTGTTCTGCTCCTCTTTGCTCTGGTGAAATCCCGCTGAGATTCCCCCATGGATGTTCCAAAACTGCCATTTCCTATTAGAGTGACACTATTTTAATTCTATTTTTAATTAGACTGACACTGTTTTTACTCTCTACTAAAGCTGGCCAGGGCAGGTCAGTAAGAATCCAAGCAGCCTTTGATAATCAGAAAATTTAAAAAATTCTTAGAGTTCCTTCAAGGAGTAAAGTACCTATTTCCACACAGAGTAAATATTCCAGCTCTGAGCTGCTTGGCTCGTGGCTCCTGCCATGTATTTGGGACCCTTCGTGCCTTCCAAAGACTGACTGTCCCTTTCCTGCAGCAAATGCTGACAGAAAAGAGGCTGAAACATTATTTTTAAAAGTGGGAAGTCTTTGGGTTATCAGCATGGATTTCCAGGAGGTTTCCACTCCTGAAGGTCGCTGAAGTTGGAACTCCCAGTCAGGCATCTCCCTGCAGGGAAAAGAATCTCTGGAAAAAAAACCCAAACCACCCCATCATTCCCATTATTTCTATCCCTCTTCCTCCTGTATTTCTTCATTTTTTAGGGATAAATATTCAGTGGAAAAGGGAGGGTTTGATACGGATTTTAAATAAACTCTTCTGCAACACCATAATTAAGACACTCCTTGGAGAGGGAAAATCTCTTCAGTCTGTCCCTGCTTTGGGTTGATTTGGGAATTCCTCAGGAAAACCCAGCCAGTGGGAGAACCACAGGATAGGGATGGGAGGAGGTTGGGCCAGCGTGGTTGGGCCCTCACCTCACAATTCCATTGGGATTGTGCCAGAGTTCCGTGTTTTTCATACTGGCTTTGGATTTGCAAAGAGGTTGCTTTAGAAACAGGTAAAAAAACATTTAAACTCATTTAATAAAATTTAAATGAGAGAAAACAAGGATATCATGAGCTGGGACTACTCTTTATGTTGGGAAAATATCCATAGGGATGAGGAGAGGTTGGGAACTTCACTGAGGAAGACATGGAATGAATTCTTAGCAAGAAATGGGTTTTAAAAATGAACCTGCTCCCATTGCACACTGAAACCTTGGGATCCATGGAGAATTCCCAACATATTCCTGGATGGTCCAAACACTACCACACACAATATCCTGAATGGTTTTGTGGTAATTTTCCAGGTTTTACAGCAAGTCCCAAACCCTGGAAACTTCAACCCCCTCTCTGTCCACCTCAAGGGTATTAAGTAGATTTGTTTTTAAGGTTATTAAGTAGATTCATAATTTTTAAAATCAGTAAAAATTATTTTCTGTGGGAGATTGTGCCCTCCTGGAGCAGCAGCTGGAAGTCAGATGAGTTATTCCAAATTGTTACTTAATCCAGGGATTGTAGGTGGAGGAAAATCCCTCAATATTCCCTGTGAATGTGAGTATGGCCAGTGCTCCACAAAATTCCTGCTGATTTCCTGCCAAAGTTTCCTTAAATTGTTCTGTCCTGTATGGAAATGGAGATTTTAAATCCCAAACCAGCCCCTCTGATTGCAGCTCTGATATTTATTTGGGAGATGGGTAGAAAAAGCAAACTCAAATTAAATCAAATACTTGTAACAAGAAAAGTTGTTTCCTGAAGAGGAAAATAAACTTGGTCTGGAGAAGAAAATAAACTTTCCCTACAGGAAAACCTGAAATAATGTTCATTTTTATTTATTTTTTAATGGTTTATTTCAAACTTTCTTTAAACTATAATAAAAATCCCACTTTAGAGAGAGGTGCTGAGTTGAAGGAAAACATTCACTTCATTGGAATTTCAGTTTTTCTCCGTGTAAACTTTGGAAACACCAAATGCAGAGGAACTTCAGCCTCCATGAAATGTAAATCCTATATTTTAAACACACATTTTAATAGGAATTCTCCTGAAGGGTTTAAGAGGATGTCTCTGAATCTGTGAATCAACTCCATAAACACTGAAATTAAAATTTGGGTAATTGTCCCAGCTGTGGTTTGGGAAGTCCAGCCCTTCCCTGAAGATTATATTTAGATAAACTTCATGTTTTAGAGACACTTAATTCCACGTGCAGCCTGTTCTGTGGGGATCCCAAAGTGCTGATGGAGCCTGGATCTGGTGCAATCCAACCCCTGAATTCTCCAGTGTCATTCCCTGAACTGCACCAGGTGATGAAGAGGAAGAAGAAGACCTGGATGCTGCAGAGAAGATTCCTGGTCCCCCTAAATCCAGGGAGAGGAACCAGGAAAAGTTGAGATAAAAGCCATGGGAAGCAGATTCAAGTGGAAGTTTTTCCTGTTTGCTCCTTTTGTTTCCCTTTTATTGATCAGAAAAAGCAATTTGTAGGATTCTGAACTCTGGAATGTTCTATGGCCGGAGTGGTTGGGACCTCACCTCACAATTCCATTGGGATTTTGCCAGAGCTTCATGTTTTCATCCTGACTTTGGATTTGTGGAGACCTTCCTTCAGAAACAGGTTAAAAACATTTAAAATAATTTAATACCTTCCTTCAGAAACAGGTTAAAACATTTAAAATAATTTAATAAAATTAAAATGAGAAAAAAAAAAAAAAAGAATATGAGCTGGGACTACTCTTTATGTTGGGAAAATATCCATAGGGATGAGGAGAGGTTGGGAACTCACTGGGGAAGACATGGAATGAATCCTCAGCAAGAAATGGCTTTAAAAATGAACCTGCTGCCATTGCACTGAAACCTTGGGATCCATGGAGAATTCCCAATCGTATTCCTGGATGTTCCAAATGCTATCACACACAATATCCTGAATGGTTTTATGGTCATTTTCCAGGTTTTACAGCAAATTCCAAACCCTGGAAGGGTTCAAGTCCAGGACAGGGAATGTGGATGCACCAAACTTTGGCTGAACCAATCCATGTTCCATGAGAACTCCCATAATTCCCATAATCTCCTCCACAGGATTAAGATTTCCCCTCCTACACCTTTGTAACATTCTATTTTGCTATGGTCACTTCACTGCCCGAATAAATTCCTCAACTCCATCCCATAACCATCCACTCTTCCTTATCCAACACTCCGGAACAATGGCATTCACATTTTTATTTAGATTTTCAGGGAAATTAAATAGGAAGAGAAAAAAAAGGGGATTGTGAAATTATTTCAGGATGAGATGAACAGGGAAAATAATATTAAAAAAAAAAAAAAGGAAAAAGAATGTTTGTGTTAGTACTAAAAGCAGCTGTCCTTAATAATCCAAAATTAAAATTAATAGGAAAATTGAAATGGAATAAACAAGATCTTGGAAGATGACAAAAATTCCTTCTTGAACCTTTTGCCTTTTTTTTTTTTTTTTTTTACAAATATTTGCTTTCACCCCCTGATTAAAGATGAAAAAAGGTATTTTGGAGAAGAATGATGTGGGTTTCACTGAATTTCCCAGATTCCCAAGAACTCCTGGGAGGTTATTCCCGAGCAGCCCCTTTTGGAGCTCTCACCTCTGGAATTCCTCTCCTTCCCAGCCTTGTGGCAGCACCACAGGAGCCCTTCCCACAAATTCCTTTTCCTGCTTCCTCCCTCCACCAAGTTTGGAGTTTATTGTTCCCGTAAAAATTCTTTCTGTTGGGTTTTCCCAAGCACGTGCTGCAGCAAAGTAGAACTTTCCTCCAAAAGTAGTTGGTGGTCCTTTCCTGACCCAGAAATCCAGAGTCCATAGGATATTTTATGGAATTCTTTAGGGGATAAGGAGTAGAGAGACCTGGCCTGATGTTTGTGACTGTGTGGAGAAGGTGATCCAGCAGGAAAAGGAACTTTGGGAACGCTGTGGGTTCAACGTTTTTTGGGATTGATCCATGGCAAGAGTTTCTGCCTCAGTGCTGAGAAGTGAGGAATTTATCCAGTTGGGATGGGATAATTACATCCATCTCCAGTCTGGGTTCTCAGGACTCATTCCAAAGCATCAGGGAACCATGGAGAAACCCAAAGTCCTGCAGAATTGTCCTTTCACCTCTCAGAGGAACAAGTGCATCTCCCCTGAGAGGCACAGATACTTTTCCTGTGCAAGGTGCAAATGGAAAGCTTTGGGTTGGGATCCAAGGGATTGGGTAAGGCCTGACTTTATCTCTTTTTTTTATATATTTATTCCTTTTTATATTTATTTATATAAATATAAATAAATATATAATATATATTTACTTATATATAAAAATTTATTTATATAAATATATTTTATTTATATAATATATAATAAATATATTATATATTATATAAATATATTTTTATATAATTATAATTATATATATAAAAATTATAATATATTATATATTTTATAATTTATAATAATATTATATACATTATTATATATAAATATATAATAAATAAATATATATATAAATAAATATAAAATAAATATATATATTTATTTATATAAATATATATATATATATATATATATATATATATATATATATATATATATATATATATATATATAATATAAAAGAAAATTAATTAAGGGAAAATATCTATAATTCCAAAATAAAATAAAATTCCAAAATAAAAACCCCAAAACAACAAAAACCATGCCAGTAAATTCGCAATAAATTGGAAGCAGCAGCAGCAGTGAGCACGGCTGTAAAATCTCATCCAACTCCTCCTTCTCTCCCTGTCCTATTCCAATTGTGCAGCTCCTGTGTGACGACCTTGAAGGCTGGAATGTTTCCTATCATCCCATTCCCACAGATTGAGGGAAAAGTGCCTTCAAGTCCTTTTGCAAAGGGGAGGGAAGGGGAGGAAGGGGTGGCAGAGGGCGGATTTCCCATTTCCTTGGCTTGGGAGGGCTGGGATGGCCCCCCAGGTTATTCCAGGCCTGGAAACGGATCAGGCCCTGCCTACACATCAAAAGACAACGGATCCAACCCCAGTGGTGCCATTCTCAACCCGTGCCATCAATTAACTCATTAAAAAGTGAAATTCAGAGCAGCGGGAGCCATCAAATGAAAAGATTTGCAAACGAGTCCTCCCCACTGGGCCTTTCAGGGATTTCTGGGAGGTCCTTTTGCTGCTGTCTGGCTTTCCCACCATCTCCTGTCACTTCCTGCATGAACTCCATCCCCCCCAAATCCCAAAGAAAGTCCCTTTTTTCCGTCCCTTCCGAGGTTTCATTGAGGCTTTGCTCCCTGCCAGAGGCAAACCTCCGGCTGCCCTCAGGAAATGTCCCGGTATCTCCTCATTCCCTGGGCTCCTGGCCAGAGGCCTCTGCTCTCTCCCTCTGGCTGCTCCCTGGCCTCCAGAAGCTTCTCCCAGCTGAGCCAGCTCAGGTATTTCCAGGAGAGAAAATTCCACCTTCCACTGTATCCCCCCACAACCTGGCCCTGGACACTTCCAGGCATAGGGAATCCAATTTTTTCTGGAAACTTGTGCCAGGGCCTGGTGAAAATCACAATTAGGTCTCTCTGGAGCCTTTTCCACTCCAGGCTGAACAATCCTTAACTCCAGCTCTTCCAAGTGTAATCTAGAGGAATATTGTGAGGGAAAATGAGGTAAAACTTCATGGCAAAGTGGGCAGAGAGGTACCATGGACAGAAAATGGGAAACAGGGAAAAGAAACCTCCAAGGGAATGATCCAGGGGAAACCCAACCTCCCCCAGTCTCACTTTCCCCTCGCATTCCCTGCCAAGGAAGCAGTGGAAGTCTGGCTATGGAGGGATTTTGCACTCCTTTGGAGCGATTCTGCAGGAATTAACAATCCCAGAGTGGAATCCATGGCATCCCCGGGGCAGGACTGGGAGCTGTTTATGTCTGTTGGCTTGATCACGCCCCACTTGATGCCAAATCCTTGCCACTGACTGACTCAGGCACTAAAATTCCTTTTTTTTTTTTTTTTCCTGCCAGATGTTTTTTATTTGGCACAGAACCTTCCAAGGTGTCTTTCAATCATTCCCAATCTCCATGTTCAGCTCCTAAAGAAAATTCCTTCTGCTGAGTTTTCTGTCCTATAAACCATCCCCAAATATCCCAAATGTGGTGCAAGGATATTCTGAAATCTTGGGGATGGTTCTTTTTCTTTCACTGGGCATTAAGAAATGCAGGAAAAGGAGTTTAAAATCCAAGGGCTGCAGGGTGGAGGAGCAGGAAGGGCTCTGGTATCCACGTGGAGACACAGGATCACTCTCCCTCCCTGGAGACTCATAAATTACCTGGATAAAAATAAGGATTTACAAGGATCAGCCACCACTTTTTATTTATGTTTCTCTGGGCCACACCAATGGAATCAACAGAGCTGGGATTGAATAACGATGGGACAAATTATTCCAGGGAATGGGCTCTGAAGATACAAAAAAAATAAGGGATGGGGGTATTTTTCCGTATGGATTGAAAATGTTTCCCTCTTCCTAGAAGGGAGAAACGTTAGTAATTATTTTCAGGACAAATCTGTCAGCAAAAGGGTGGAATTGTTCTTTGAAATCCATGATTAATGGGCCAATAAATCTCTATCCTAAGGATTGGGAAAGGTGAGGAAAGATTTGCTGTCTAGAGACAGCTCCGACTCATCCATGAGTTATGAACTCTCGCGTGATAGTCGTGCTTGGGAATATTTTAAATCCACTAAAATTCCTGGCTGGCAGTGCCACACCTCCCCAGTCCTGGGCTTTGATGGATCTCTCCTTCCCCATTTTGCTCCCCTGATGATTTTCCCAGAGTCGGTCACTGGGTTCAGTGAGCTCAAAGCCTCTCCCTTTCCAAGGCTCTGGAATTTCTTCCTGGCACGGGGACAGGATTGCTCCTTGCCAGTGACTCAGAGCTGGCAGGAGGGAAGGGACTTCCTGAAAAACACATTGCACGTGTCCCCTTGGGCAAGTTATCCATGCAAACCTTCGCTGCCTGGCATCAGGGACAGGGCTGGGAATCCAGAAAGGGAAGAGGGAGGTAAATTCCAGATATTAGCAGATCCGTTCCTGGAGCTGGCCTTGGTGGAAGTAAAAAGAAAAGAAAAAAATCTCTGAATTCTGTTCTGCCACTGATAAAAGATGGGATAAACAAGTGGTGATGTGATAAGGAGCGGAAGGAAAAGGTTAGGAGTGGGATTGTGCCAGAAAAAATGAAGGATGGCTGCCATCCCATCTGGATATGGCTCTGGAAGTGGCAGAAACATCCATTTTAAGGGATTTGGGGTTGGAAGTGTAAGTTGAGGTCAGTCCCCACCATCTCAGGATAAAACGTTGGGAATATTCCCTTAAATATCCCCTTAACAAATATCCCTAAACCAGACATGGAACTCCTCTTCAGTATCCCCAAATTCTGGGAATCTTCTGCTTTCTGCATGTGGATATCATTGCCATAAGACAGAAGTTTCCTGCAAAATTTCTCTAAAATTTAAATTTCTCCACACCCCACTCCTCTGCCTGGTGGGTTCCCAATAGAGAAGTGAATTGTGGGATAGATGGGATTTATCTTTTAGGATATTTCTGGAATGCTGGAGGCACAGACAGGAGATAGCACAGCCTTCCCTGCAGCTCTTGGAGTTTGTCCCTCTTTGCCAAGAGGTTTTCCTTCCTCTGCTCCCACCTGGAATGCAGCGGCCTCCAGAACATTCCTAGGAAAATCAATATGGATTCTCCATGGAGGAATCCCAGAGCAGCTCAGTGGTGTCAAAGACACCAAGTGACCTCTGGAATTGGGTCCTCACACTGATAAATTCCCAGGAGTTGTCTTGCCATGGATAAAAACCCCTTTGGATTCTGGAGCTCGGCTCATCCTGATCCAGCTCCCAGTTTTGGCAGCAATTCCTGAGGGAATCATTCCACCCCTTCCCTTGGATTCTCCAGCAAGGAAAATCCCAGTGCTCAGCCAGAGTAATGTGAACCTTAATTTAGGAATGATCCCAAAACTTCTTGGCATCCTCACATTCCGTGGGCATGGAATGCCATGGATTGATGTGCTCCCTCACCCCCAGTGTGTCCCACAGAGCTGACCGGTGGGGAAATCTGGGAAAACCAAGGAAAAAAAGGAATAAAGGTGGGAAAAATCCTACTCAGGATGAGGAGACGCTTAATAAAACCATTTATAAGTGTTGAAAAGTATGTTCCTTTAATTTGGTATTTTTTTGGTGTGTTTTTGTCTTTTTTGTTTTGGGGTTTTTTATTTGTTTTTGGTTTTTTTGGTTTTGTTTTTTTTTTTTTTTTTTTTGCTGGGTTTTTTTTGGGTTTGTTGTTTTTTTTGTGGTTTTTTTTTTTTTTTTTTTTTTTTTTGTTTTGTTTTTTTTGCTAGGATTTGGTGCTCCTGAAATGGAGGTTCTTCAGAAGCAGTGGAACAGAATTCCAGATTTAGGCTTGGAATTACTCACCCGTTCCCAAGTCAATGTTAAGAGTGCTGAGAAAAACAGCACTCACAAGTGTCAGGTTGCTCAAAAAAAATCCCATATTCCCCAAAATTAGAGGAAGCAAGGAAGGAAGTGAACCTCAGGAAGATGTTTTGGAATTGCAGCATCTCCCGGGATTCCTCGTGGAATGATGCCTCCGTTCCTCCTCCTCTCTCCCTCAGGGATAATCCAACCTGAGGGGGGAAGTTCATGGAGGAAGAAGGAAACGGAAAAACCATTTTTCCATTTAATTTTCCCAATTAATTTTCCCAATTTCACTTGCTTCTCTGCTGGGAGAAAGGAAAAATAAAGCACTGCAGCTGTGAGAGACTGGAATCAATCGGGACACTGGGTTTGGATTTCCTTGGAAAAAATTTACAGCTGCTGCTGAGTTTCAAGCATTTCAAATGAAGATATGAGGAGACCAAATGGAATTTGAAATGGAGATGCTGTAAAGGTGATAAAGAATTAAAGTCCATGTGCTAAACCCTGGGTTTTACATGGAAAAATGGAGCAGGAACAACCCAGCCACAGGCGAATCCAGCATGGAATTTCCTTAGCCATGAGCTTCACTCCCTACCTGAGGCTCAGGCTCAAAGTTTACATGGATAAATGAGAAATAAAACAGGAAAAAGCTAAATTCCAGCCCCTAAAATAAGCAGGATAGTCCCTGCTAAAACTCTTCATTTTACATGGAAAAATGGAGCAGGAATGACCCAGCCTCAGGTGAATCCAGCATGGAATTCCCTTACCTGTGAGCTTCCCTCCCTACCTGAGGCTCAGATTCAAAGTTTGCATGGATAAATGATAAATAAAACAGGGAAGAGCCAATTTCCAGCCCCTAAAAATAAGCAGGATAGTCCCTGCTAAAACTCTGCATTTTACATGGAAAATGGAGCAGGAATGACCCAGCCACAGGTGAATCCAGCATGGAATTCCCTTAGCCATGAGCTTCACTCCCTACCTGAGGCTCAGACTCAAAGTTTGCACTTTGAGATAAATGATAAATAAAACAGGGAAGAGCCAATTACCAGCCCCAAAAATTAGCAGGGTAATCCCTGATTAAACCCTGGGTTTTACATGGAAAAATGGCACAGGAACAACCAAAGGTGAATCCAGCATGGAATTCCCTTAGCCATGAGCTTCACTCCCTACCTGAGGCTCAGGCTCAAAGTTTGCATGGATAAATGAGAAATAAAACAGGAAAAAGCTAATTTCCAGCCCCAAAAATTAGCAGGATAATCCCTGCTAAAAGTCTGCATTTTACATGGAAAAATGGAGCAGGAATGACCCAGCCACAGGTGAATCCAGCATGGAATTTCCTTACCTGTGAGCTTCACTCCCTGCCGGATGCTCAGGCTCAAAGTTTACATGGATAAATGAGAAATAAAACAGGGAAGAACCAATTTCCAGCCCCTAAAAATAAGCAGGATAGTCCCTGTTAAAACTCTGCATTTTACATGGAAAAATGGAATAGGAATGACCCAGCCACAGGCAAATCCAGCATGGAATTCCCTTACCTGTGAGCTTCCCTCCGTGCCTGAGGCTCAGACTCAAAGTTTACATGGATAAATGATAAATAAAACAGGAAAAAGCCAATTTCCAGCCCCAAAAATTAGCAGGGTAATCCCTGCTTAAACCCTGGGTTTTACATGGAAAAATGGAGCAGGAATGACCCTGCCACAGTTGAATCCAGCATGGAATTCCCTTAGCCATGAGCTTTCCTCTGTCTGAGGCTCAGACTCAAAGTTTACATGGATAAATGAGAAATAAAACAGGGAATAATCGATTTCCAGCCCCAAAAATTAGCAGGGTAATCCCTGCTTAAACTCTGCATTTTACATGGAAAAATGGAGCAGGAATGACCCAGCCACAGGTGAATCCAGCATGGAATTCCCTTAGCCATGAGCTTCACTCCCTACCTGAGGCTCAGACTCAAAGTTTACATGGATAAATGAGAAATAAAACAGGGAAAAGCCAATTTCCAGCCCCAAAAATTAGCAGGGTAATCTCTGCTTAAACCCTGGGTTTTACATGGGAAAATGGCACAGGAACAACCAAAGGTGAATCCAGCATGGAATTCCCTTAGCCATGAGCTTTCCTCTCTGTCAAAGGCTCAGACTCAAAGTTTGCATGGATAAATGAGAAATAAAACAGGGAAAAGCCAATTTCCAGCCCCCAAAATAAGCAGGATAGTCCCTGCTAAAACTCTGCATTTTACATGGAAAAATGGAGCAGGAATGGCCCAGCCACAGGTGAATCCAGCATGGAATTCCCTTAGCCATGAGCTTCACTCCCTACCTGAGGCTCAGGCTCAAAGTTTGCATGGATAAATGAGAAATAAAACAGGGAAAAGCCAATTTCCAGCCCTAAAAATAAGCAGGATAGTCCCTGCTAAAACTCTGCATTTTACATGGAAAAATGGAGCAGGAACGACCCAGCCACAGGTGAATCCAGCATGGAATTCCCTCAGCCATGAGCTTCCCTCCCTACCTGAGGCTCAGACTCAAAGTTTGCATATATAAATGATAAATAAAACAGGAAAAAGCTAAATTCCAGCCCCTAAAATAAGCAGGATAGTCCCTGCTAAAACTCTGCATTTTACATGGAAAAATGGAGCAGGAATGGCCCAGCCACAGGTGAATCCAGCATGGAATTTCCTTACCTGTGAGCTTCCCTCTGTCTGAGGCTCAGACTCAAAGTTTACATGGATAAATGATAAATAAAACAGGGAAAAGCCAATTTCCAGCCCCTAAAAATAAGCAAGATAGTCCCTGCTTAAACTCTGCATTTTACATGGAAAAATGGAGCAGGAATGGCCCAGCCACAGGTGAATCCAGCATGGAATTCCCTTACCTGTGAGCTTCCCTCTGTCTGAGGCTCAGACTCAAAGTTTACATGGATAAATGAGAAATAAAACAGGAAAAAGCCAATTTCCAGCCCCTAAAATAAGCAGGATAATCCCTGCTAAAACTCTTCATTTTACATGGAAAAATGGAGCAGGAATGACCCAGCCACAGGTGAATCCAGCATGGAATTCCCTTAGCCATGAGCTTCCCTCACTACCTAAGGCTCAGACTTAAAGTTTACATGGATAAATGAGAAATAAAACAGGGAAGAATCGTTTTCCAGCCCTAAAAATAAGCAGGATAATCCCTGCTTAAACTCTGCATTTTACATGGAAAAATGGAGCAGGAATGACCCAGCCACAGGTGAATCCAGCATGGAATTCCCTTAGCCATGAGCTTCCCTCCCTACCTGAGGCTCAGGCTCAAAGTTTGCATGGATAAATGAGAAATAAAACAGGAAAAAGCTAATTTCCAGCCCCAAAAATAAGCAGGGTAATCCCTGCTTAAACCCTGGGTTTTACAGGGAAAAATGGAGCAGGAATGACCCAGCCACAGGCGAATCCAGCATGGAATTCCCTTACCTGTGAGCTTCCCTCTGTCTGAGGCTCAGACTCAAAGTTTGCATGGATAAATGAGAAATTAAACAGGGAATAATCGATTTCCAGCCCCAAAAATTAGCAGGATAATCAGTGCTTAAACCCTGGGTTTTACATGGAAAAATGGAGCAGGAATGACCCTGCCATGGGTCCAGCATGGAATTTCCTTACCAGTGAGCTTCCCTCCCTACCTGAGGCTCAGACTCAAAGTTTGCATGGATAAATGAGAAATAAAACAGGGAAAAGCCAATTTCCATCCCCTAAAATAAGCAGGATAGTCCCTGCTAAAACTCTGCATTTTACATGGAAAAATGGCACGGGAACGACCCAGCCACAGGTGAATCCAGCATGGAATTCCCTTAGCCATGAGCTTCCCTCTGTCTGAGGCTCAGACTCAAAGTTTGCATGGATAAATGATAAATTAAACAGGGAAGAATCGATTTCCAGCCCCAAAAATTAGCAGGATAATCCCTGCTAAAACTCTGCATTTTACATGGAAAAATGGCGCAGGTATGACCCAGCCACAGGTGAATCCAGCATGGAATTCCCTTAGCCATGAGCTTCCCTCCCTACCTGAGGCTCAGACTCAAAGTTTGCATGGAGAAATGATAAATAAAACAGGAAAAAGCCAATTTCCAGCCCCAAAAATTAGCAGGATAATCCCTGCTTAAACCCTGGGTTTTAAATGGAAATATGGCACAGGAACAACCAGCCACAGGTGATTCCAGCATGGAATTCCCTTAGCCATGAGCTTCCCTCCCTACCTGAGGCTCAGACTCAAAGTTTACATGGATAAATGAGAAATAAAACAGGGAAGAGCCAATTTCCAGCCCCTAAAATAAGCAGGGCAATCCCTGATTAAACCCTGGGTTTTACATGGAAAAATGGTGCAGGAATGACCCAGCCACAGGTGAATCCAGCATGGAATTCCCTTACCTGTGAGCTTCCCTCCCTGCCTGAGGCTCAGACTCAAAGTTTACAAGGATAAATGAGAAATAAAACAGGAAAAAGCTAAATTCCAGCCCCTAAAATAAGCAGGATCGTCCCTGCTAAAACTCTGCATTTTACATGGAAAAATGGCACAGGAATGACCCAGCCACAGGTGAATCCAGCATGGAATTCCCTTAGCCATGAGCTTCCCTCTCTGTCAAAGGCTCAGACTCAAAGTTTGCATGGATAAATGATAAATAAAACAGGAAAAAGCCAATTTCCAGCCCCAAAAATTAGCAGGGTAATCCCTGCTTAAACCCTGGGTTTTACATGGGAAAATGGCTTAGGAATGACTCAGCCACAGGCGAATCCAGCATGGAATTCCCTTAGCCATGAGATTCCCTCTGTCAAAGGCTCAGACTCAAAGTGTGCACTTTGAGATAAATGATAAATAAAACAGGGAAAAGCCAATTTCCAGCCCCTAAAAATAAGCAGGGTAATCCCTGCTTAAACCCTGGGTTTTACATGGAAAAACGGAGCAGGAATGACCCAGCCACAGGCAAATCCAGCATGGAATTCCCTTAGCCATGAGCTTCCCTCTGTCTGAGGCTCAGACTCAAAGTTTGCATGGATAAATGATAAATAAAACAGGAAAAAGCTAATTTCCAGCCCCTAAAAATAAGCAGGATAATCCCTGCTTAAACCCTGGGTTTTACATGGAAAAATGGGACAGGAGCGACCCAGCCACAGGTGAATCCAGCATGGAATTCCCTTATGGGTGAGCTTCCCTCTCTGTCTAAGGCTCAGACTCAAAGTTTACATGGATAAATGATAAATAAAACAGCGAAAAGCCAATTTCCAGCCCCTAAAAATAAGCAGGATAGTCCCTGCTAAAACTCTGCATTTTACATGGAAAAATGGAGCAGGAATGGCCCAGCCACAGGTGAATCCAGCATGGAATTCCCTTACCTGTGAGCTTCCCTCTGTCTGAGGCTCAGACTCAAAGTTTACATGGATAAATGAGAAATAAAACAGGAAAAAGCCAATTTCCAGCCCCTAAAATAAGCAGGATAATCCCTGCTAAAACTCTTCATTTTACATGGAAAAATGGAGCAGGAATGGCCCAGCCACACGTGAATCCAGCATGGAATTCCCTTAGCCATGCTGCAAATGGAAAAATGATAAATAATTTTTTTTGGAGGAGGAGGACAGGAGGCACCATTCCATGAGGAATCCCAGGAGATGCTGCAATTCCAAAACATCTTCCTGAGGTTCACTTCCTTCCTTGCTTCCTCTAATTTTGGGGAATATGGGATTTTTTTGAGCAACCTGACACTTGTGAGTGCTGTATTTCTCAGCACGCTTAATATTGACTTGGGAACGGCTGAGTAATTCCAAGCCTAAATCTGGAATTGTGTTCCACTGCTTCTGAAGAACCTCCATTTCAGGAGCACCAAATCCTAGCCAAAAAAAAACCAAACCAAAACAAACAAACAACAAAAAACCAAACAAACAAACAAAAAACCAAAAACAAAAACAAACAAACAAACAACCAACAAAAGAACAAAAAAACAAAACAAAAAAAAAAAAAAAACGAAACCAAACAAACAAAAAAAACCCCCCAAAAATTATTACATGGAAAAATGATAAATAAATGATTAAAAAAATTATAAATAAACCAGGGAAAAGTTAATTTCCAGCCCCAAAAATAAGCAGGATAATCTCAAATCCATAAATCTAAACTCTCTTCCATCCCAACCCAGCGAAGGCTACAAATTTGGGATTCTCTCCTTCATGGACTTAAAAAAAATCAAATATTTAAAAAAAATAAAGGGAAGAGTCACATTTTCCCCCTGAAATTTGGATAGAATTTGATTTTATTGTTTATTGGACAATAATTACCTCTTATTTCAATATTAATATTAATGCATCTTTTTTATCCACTTTAATTTAAATCTCTAATTTTCAATCAGTGGAGCTGGAAGTGTTTCAAATAGAATCAAACTTTTGCTAAGGAGGTTTAAAAAGAGAATTTTTTGAGCTTGAATTTTACCTCAAATCAAGTTGGAATTGTCAAGGAATTCCAAAGTAAATCTAAAGGAGTGAATTCTTGGGGTGATTTTCAACAGTAACAAAAAAATTCTTGGCTTCTCTCACTAATTTTTTTTAGGATTTCAACCACCAAAATCACAATATATTTTGATATATTAATGCATCTTTTTTATCCACTTTAATTTAAATCTCTAATTTTCAATCAATGGAACTGGAAGTGTTTCAAATAGAATCAAACTTTTGCTAAGGAGGTTTAAAAAGAGAATTTTTTGAGCTTGAATTTTACCTCAAATCAAGTTGGAATTGTCAAGGAATTCTAAAGTAAATCTAAAGGAGTGAATTCTTGGGGTGATTTTCAACAAGAACAAAAAAATTCTTGGCTTTTCTCACTAATTTTTTTTAGGATTTCAACCACCAAAATCACATTATGGGAGCCTAAAATTAATAATTATTTCAAGTATATTTCATTAATGATGAAATTGATGAGATTTATTTCTTCCCTCACATGAAAATGCAATAATGTTGAATCCCCTCCTAATGATGAAAGCTAATTTTGAATTTCTAATATTTGGTTTTGAGGGGGAAATAAAGATTTTGAATTGGCTACACCAATTGTCCTTTGATTTGTTTTTTATCTCTTTTTGGAATAATTAATCTGATTTTGGAGCAGCTGAAAGAAGAAGACAAGTGCAATTATTAATCTTGAAATAGATGGGCAATAAATTAAAGTTCACTTTCAGAATATTTAAGATACTGGATATGAATTGCTGTTTATAAATGTTCTGGAAACCGAATAATTTTTCTTTGAATAAATGAAATTTTAAAAAAAAATTAATAATTAAAAAGAGAAATGAATAATTATTTAGTATTTTGAAGTTTTATTTTTATTATTCATTTTGATTTTTCATTTTTTATTTTTCACTTTGATTTTAATTTTCATGTTTCATTTTTCTTTATTTTTGTTTTTATTTATTTATTTTATTTTTCTATTATATTTCTTCTTTTTAATTTTTTATTTTTCACTTTGATTTTTATTTTCATGTTTCATTTTCATTTATTTTATTTTTATTTATTTATTTTATTTTTCTATTCTATTTCTTCTTTTTAATTTCATTTTTCAATGACATTTTTCTTATTTTTAATTCAATTTTTTCATTTATATTTCTTATTTTAAATTTCCAGTTTTATTTTAATTTTTATTTTCAGATTTTAAAATTTCCATTTTCATTTTTATTTTCAAATTTTAAAATTTCCATTTTCATTTTAATATTTATTTAATATTTTCGTAATCATTTTTCCCCAATAAAAATTTTTCCCCAACCTGTGCTATGCATGAGGTCAGCCTAAAGAACCCAAGGCCAGTCTTGACTCAAATCTCTGTTTTCTGGGAAGTCTGAGATTAATCCCAGAGATTGTTTGGTTCCATTTCTGACATTTTTTGGCTCTTTCCTGTGTGTGATGCCACGACTCCGAGTTATTTTTGGGAGCACACATCCCCCTCCACACCCTGCTCTGTGTGAAATACGGAGATGATCTGTGAGCGTCCAGCAGGAATGGATCATTCCCAGATTTCCTTGGGAAAAATTCACCTCAGAGCCTGGAAAAGGAGGCGCCCGCTTGTCAGAGGGAATCTGGGCTCTGCTCATAAATCACAGGAGATCATCCAGCAGAGCCAGCGGGATCCAGAGCGCGGCCAAAAGTGGGAATGGCATTTCCTGCTTTAAACTGATGCCTTGAGAGGCTGGGCTGGAGCAGAGACTGGACAGAGCTAAAGAATAAAGCAGGGATTTATTAAAATCCTCCATGGATGCACCTTGGGCAGCACCAGAGCCCAGCCAGGGCTGCACCCAAGATGACCCAAAATGGCCCCAAAATGCACGAGCGCTCCCGGGGTGTGACGGTGTTCATGTTCACAGGGGTCTCAGGTTGAGGAATGAGACAAGGATTTGACTCCATGTTTCCAAAGGCTGATTTATTATTTTATGATATATATTACATTAAAACTATGCTAAAAGAACAGAAGAAAAGGTTCCATCAGCAGGCTGGCTAAGAATAGAATAGCAAAGAATGATAACAAAGCTTCTGTCTTGGACAGAGAGTCCAAGCCAGCTGGACTGTGATTGGTCATTAATTAAAAACAACCACAAGAGACCAATCCCAGATGCACCTGTTGCATTCCCCATTAGCAGATAATCAATGTTTACATTTTGTTCCTGAGGCCTCTCAGCTTCTCAGGAGGAAAAATCTTAAAGAAAGGATTTTTCATGAAAAGATGTCTGTGACAATGGTGTCTCTCCCTGGGATCAGTTCTGCTCCATTTGCACCTTGCAGTTCATTGTCCCATCCCAGCTTCAGCCCAGGCAGTCCCACCCTGCTTGTTTTTCTCTCTCCAGCCCACGGGGTTTGTGGTCTGCAGCTCAGATTTGGATCATTTGTCCTTTATAGTAAAAAAAGCACCATTTATAAAAAAATTCCTTCAGGATCCTCAATGAAGGAATGATTGGCATCTGACTCCAAGGCTTCAGAATGCTGAACACTCAATTATTAGAACTATATTATATTACATTACAACTATATTAAAGAGCGCTACTACACCATACTAGATCATACTTATTGCTAAAATACTAAAGAAAAGTCGTGACTGTCTCCTGACAGTCAGGATACAGCTTTGTGTGACTGGTTAAGGAAACAAAACAATCTTCAGTGGAATCTAATTATCAAATTCTTTCAGGTAAATAATCTTCTAACGCATTCTACATCTTCACAAACACAAGAGTAGTACATGAGATAAGAAGTGTTTTAATTATTCTTTTTAATTATTCTTTTCTCTACTTTTCTTATAGCTTCTCTCTGTTCAGAGGGCACATGAACACCACAGTCCTTGGTGCCCAGCTGGAGCAGGAATTGTTTTGTCTCCCTGCTCTGTGCACAGAGCTCACCATGCCCTGATGTGGAGCTCAGACCCACACACTAAAGCAGCACAGAATGGGAAAATATAAAAGCCAAACCTGAGGCACCACTGGATGTGGGAAGAGTTGTGTGTGTTTTCTGACAGGATTGTTCGCACATTCCTGCACAAATTTAAGTGATTCCATGTAAATGGAAAATTCCATCTCCCCTTTAGGGCACCAGCCTCTTTCATTATGGAACCATTCTGGAATGATGGGATTTTTTTGTTGATGAAATCAACATTTCTGAAATACCAGGAGAGGTAACAAAGCAAAGGTTGGATTTTTCAGGGAGGTAGGGATGGTTCTGTTTTATCCAGCTTTATTGGGGTTGGTGGATGGACTTGATGATCCCCAAATCTTAACAATTCTACATCCATGATTTTGGATGCTGTTCCCAGACAAAAAAACCTTCCCCTTGTCCGGTTTTTCTCGGCTGTTTGGAGGGCCTGGAAAGGCCCGGGGTGGCCTTGGGGCAGCCCGCGCTTCAAAGGAACAGAAGAGGCTTCAGTTCTTTTCTCGGGCTCGGTGTTTATTAATTGTTTATCTAAAAGATTTTCTCTCAGCCCGACAGAGCTCTGCTCAGCAGCCAGCCATGAGCACACTCCCTGCCCTCCGGGCAGTCACCTATCTTTATACCCAAAGTTACGTGTACAATATTTATCATTTTTCCCCAATACCTTTCACCCTTATTGCCCAGTGCACTTTTAGTAATGACCAATCCCAAAGTGCCACCATCACCACAGAAGAGGGAGGAGAAGAAGAAGAAGAAGAAGAAGAAGGACAGGACACGCCCCAATTCCTCCATCTTACTTCTCTAAACCCCCCTGTACAGAAATCCTAAACCCTGTGTTTCACTCTCTAATTAACCAATCCCTTCACCATTCACCCCGGTGAAACCCTCCTGTCCTCATACAGGTGTCGTCTCCTGTGTAGGGTCAAAGTCCAGCCACCAGACACTTCTGGAACATTCCAGGACTCCCGAGCCCCCCAAGGGTGGTCTCGGTGGCCCAGCACCTCAGTCCTGAGGTGCTGAGATCCCACATTCCCTGACATGAAGCTCAGCCCCACACACTAAAGCAGCACAGAATCTGAAAATATAAAAGCCAAAACCTGAAACATCAACCTGACTGCCAGCTTGGATCGGCCAAATCTCCCCAGTGTCTGCTCTGCACTGGAGGACACCAGGCAGGGCCTCGAGGACCCTCTGTCCTCCTCAGGAGGTCCATGAGGGCCAAAAAAGGTGTTGGGAGCACACGGAACCATGGAATGGGTTGGGTTGGAAGGGACCTGTGTGTTCATCTCATTCCAACCCCTGCCATGGGCAGCGACACCTTCCCTGGCTGCTCCAAGCCCTGGCCTTGGCATCAAATGGGAAAAAAAATAAAATTAAATACAAGGAATTTGTACATAGCTCTTCCCACATCCTTATCTTGATGCCTCAGGTTTTAGCTAAGAAAATCCATTGCAAAAATGTAAACCTCAGAAGGCTCAAAAAGACCTTAAAACAACAGGGTGACAAATTGTAACGTCTGTATTTTCTCATCCTTCACATGAGACTGAAAATGGAATAAAGGTTTTTAAAGCACCTCTCAGTTACCCCATCTGCAGATCAGAAAAGGGCTCAATCCAGCACACAGCCATCCCCTCACCCATTGTGGGATTGTTTTTAGGGACATCAGCTCACATCTTCCCCATGGATCCCAAAATCCCTGCCCAGGTGAGCAAACAGGGATCCCACCATGCAGGGAATCACTCCCAGCCCTCCCAGCACGTGGGTTTGCTGTACACCCAAATAATCCCATTTCAGGTGATTTCTGCTCCTTGGAATAAACATAATCCATCCAAAGTGGCCCTAAATCAGGATAAATCCATGGAAACACTGTTTGACTCCAGCTGCAGGAATAGAAAAGGACAGATCACAAAACCAGCTGCCAGCAAAGCTGGCAGAGCTCAAAATGGAATTGCTGCTGTTTAATTTATACTTTGAACTGTTTCCCAAACTAAGATTGAGAAGTGGGATTAAAAATCAGGAAAATTTTCAACATTAAAATGGGCAAAAAACAAAATTATGATCCTTTGTTTTTTCCTAAAATAAAACTTCAAGGAGTAAGAAGCAAATTGGTGAAAAATCAGGTGCCAAAACCGCAGGAGAACCCAGTAACTGTGCGAAATAAATAAAAACCCTGTGAGGTTTTTGCTTTTTTTTTTTTTTCCAATCAGATAAAAAGTGGGAACACACAGAGGGAAAAGCTGAGCCCTCGTGTACAACTTTGTCACTCCTAAAGTGAGGACGGATCTCTGAGTCAGTGCTTCAGTGCTGGATCACATCCCTGTCCCTGGAGTTGGAAAAAAGAAGGAAAAAAGTTGTGAATATGCTGGAATGAGCTTCTTCCCTCCTAAACTGGTGTTCACTGGGACTTCAGCAATTCAAAAATGGAATACAAAACTGGATGAATCCACCTGCTTCCTGGAGATGCCATTTATCCCAGTGGAATGGTTTAGTTTGTCATTATGACCAAGCTAAACTAAATTTTCCCATTATGAGGTTTGGGAAAGCTCAGGGAATTTTGTTTCAGCCCCTTTGGAGCCACAGGAACAAAGTGAGATCCGTGGATGAATTGCCAAATTTGATTTGGATTCTTGGGCATTTCCATGGGTGCCCACAGAGCCTTAATTCCAAGGAAATCTCATCTTCAGCACTTCCAAAACTCTGCCTACAGCATGTGGCACTTCTGGAGGACAAATTGAATGGTTGGACCAAATCCCAGATTATTCCCTTGTTTTTTATCAGGGATCCATTCCAAAGTTTGCTCCCTGCCCAAGGTCACGTCAGCTCAAATTAATTTCATTGAAAAGTTCAGAAATCATTGGATCTCCTGGGTTTTTTTTTGGTCTGAAAACAACCTCTAAAATAATGGATGTAGAATTGCTAAGATTTGGGGATCATCAAGTCCAGCCATCAGCCCAAATAAAACTGGGTAAAACAGAACCATCCCTACCTCCCTGAGAAATCCAACCTTTGCTTTGTTACCTCTCCTGGTATTTCACAACTGTTGATTTACCCCAAAAATTCCCATCATTCCAGAATGGTTCCATACCAAAAGAACATGGTGCCCTAAGGGGGAGATGGAATTTTCCATTTACCTGGAAATATCACCCAGATTTGTACAGGAATGTGCAAACAATCCTATCAGAAAACACACACAGCTCTTCCCACATCCAGTGGTGCCTCAGGTTTTGGGGTTTATATTTTCAGATTCTGTGCTGCTTTAGTGTGTGGGTCTGAGCTTCATGTAAGGGGACGGATTTTTGTCCAAAAACAACATCCAAAGTCATGGATGTAGAATTGTTAATATTTGGGGATCATCAAGTTCAGCCATCAACCAAAGCAAACCTGGATAAAACAGAACCGTCCCTACCTCCCTGAGAAATCCAACCTTTGCTTTGTTACCTCTCCTGGTATTTCAGAAATGTTGATTTATCCCCAAAAAATCCCATAATTTCAGGATATGGAACCATCCTGAAAGAAAGAGAATGGTGCCCTAAAAGGGAGATGCAATTTTCCATTTACCTGGAAAAATCACCGAAATTTGTACAGGAATGTGCAAACAATCCTGTCAGAAAAAACACACACAACTCTTCCCACATCCAGTGGTGCCTCAGGTTCAGCTTTTATATTTTCAGGTTCTGTGCTGCTTTAGTGTGTGGGTCTGAGCTCCACATCAGGGCATGCTGAGCTCTGTGCACAGAGCAGGGAGACAAAACAATTCCTGCTCCTGCTGGGCACCAAGGACAAATGATCCAAATCTCAGCCCAGGAGCACAAACCCCGTGGGCTGGAGAGAGAAAAACAAGCAGGGTGGGAGTGCCTGGGCTAAAGCTGGGATGGGACAATGAACTGCAAGGTGCAAATGGAGCAGAACTGATCCCAGGGAGAGAGCCCGGGAGCGCTCGTGCATTTTGGGGCCATTTTGGTTCATCCTGTGTTGCGGTGTGTTGCAATGTCCTGTTTTAAACTTTCGGGTCCCTTCCCATGTGTTCCTATCCCTCTCTCCCTGCCCCCTCGCCCCCTTGCTGAGTGAGCCCTGTCAATCAGGTTTAAGATTCCAGCAAGGCGTCGTGTGGTTGGTCAGATTCAAAAGATGCCCCTATGCCCAGAGGTCATTGGCCTGTCTAAGTGTCATCCTCCCTTGAGACCCTGCCCCTCTCACCTGGTTGGTGGCTCACCTGTCCCCTCCCCTTCCCCTGCCCTGAGCTTAAAAGGTTAATCAGACCACGCGGCCGCATTCTGGTTGGAGCAGTTGCCCCGGTTCAGACCTCTGTACCCATGGAATAAACATCTGGATATAACCCTCCAGCAGAATCCTCTCCTTTATCTCTTCACCATCACCAGAAGCTCTCTCTCCTGAGGTAAACGGAGTTCCTGACAAGCCTGGACTTGCTCAGTGCCCTGCTGCACTCTCAGCCAAGGTATCTCTGGGGTAAAGCACCACAGTGCTGCCTTTGGCCCAGCAGCGAGGGTCACACTGACCCAGGCACCATCTAACTGGTTATACTGGGATTCATATTCCAATAATCTTGGGTGCAGCCCTGGCTGGGCTCTGGTGCTGCCCAAGGTGCATCCATGGAGGCTTTTAATAAATCCCTGCTTTATTCTTTAGCTCTGCTCTAGATCAGCCTTCAGGGCACCCCCAGAGCTGCCTTGATCCATCTTTTCCCGGAGATGTTTTCAGATTGGAGCCCCTGAAGAGCCCAACCTGTGCCGAGCTCCAGCCGTCACTCACGGAGCTGTCCCAGCCCCAGGGACACAAACACAGCCCAAAACCAGCTCAGAGTCCGGATCAACCCTTCACCTCAAAAACCACATCCATAAATTTCACCCTATCTTTGACATCTGGAACTTTCTGTTGCATCCTTGCCTTGTTTTTTATATTTCTATATTTATGGAATGTTCAGGGTTTATTTTTCCTTCGGATGGTGACCACAGCACATTTTCTTTCTTTGGGAGCAAGATCCCAGCTGGATACCCTGCAGGCAGGAGAAGACCTTTGCCTGTTGGATTTTTGAGCCATTCCTTGAAGTTTTCCATCCCCATGCATCTCATTCCAGACAGGATTTCACAAAGGAGAATTCACAGGATTTCACCCAAAAGGAGATTTTAGTAGCACTGGCAATTAATAATCTTTCAAATCAAGCTGAATTCCCAATAGTTCTTATCTGAAATTCCATAAAGTGTTGGGAAAAAGTGGCTCTTTATCAATTCTAAAGCTGGGCCTCAGCACTAAAGGACCTACATTTAAAATTTACGTTTATAGATTTGTTAATTACTCTTGAATTTATTAATTACATAAACACAAGCCTTGTTCCACAGTGATCTGAACATTTTAGGAGTCTTCCCACTGATTTCAGCAGGATTTGGGTCTTGCTCTGGAACAGTTGTACGTCAAAGAAATTCTGATATTATTTAATGAATAAAAATTATGATCTAATTAAAATTTTGACACATTTTGTCATCATGGCCTGCATTATTCTCTAGTTCTTATTGTCATCATTAATGGGATTTTATAACAATAATAAACTTGAGTTTCACTGATGAAATTCTGAGCTCAAGTAGCTCCTTTCCTTGTAATATCCAGTTTTTCCCTGTATTTTTTTGATCCTTAATCCTCTGCCCAAAGTGAGGATTTTTTGTGGTTTCTTCTGTTTATTTTCTCTTTACTCCCCCCATTTCTCTCTCCAGCAGTGACTTGATCTAAAATTTAATTTAGTCATCAATGTTCTCTCGCAATCAAGTATTTCTGTCCCCTATGGCTATAAAAATGATCAAGAAGGGAACACATTCATAATTAGGTTTTTCTTTGACCTAACACCAAGGGAATTTTTGGGAATTTTGTGCAGCTTTCCATGGTATTGTTGTGGCAAAGTTGGGAATGTTGTGAAGGAATCACAGCAAAATTTTTAGGGGAAAAAATAAAAATCCAACTTTATTCTGACAGTGCTGCTGGGAGAGGTGACATTTATCTGATTGAAAGGATTATCCCATCCTTGTTTTACCAGAACAGTAATTTTGACCAATCCCATGTTTTATTTGGGTTAAACCATCAAAAAAAAAATGCATTTGAGTGGAACCAACTTCTGGATGTTCATCCATCCTCATTCCAAAGGGCGTGGAAAACCTCATTGAAGGTGAGCCCTAATTTATGCCCTGTCCAGAGCCGTTTCCATCAGCAGCAACTCTGCTCAGGAATATAGAATTTTATTTTTTTTTTATTTTTAATTTTTAATTTTTAATTTTTAATTTTTAATTTTTAATTTTTAATTTTTATTTTTAATTTTTAATTTTTGATTTTTGATTTTTAATTTTTATTTTTTTATCTTTAATTTTTAATTTTTTATTATTTTATCTTTAATTTTTAATTTTTTATTTTTTATCTTAGTTTTTAATTTTTAATTTTTAATTTTTAATTTTTTATTTTTTATCTTAGTTTTTAATTTTTAATTTTTAATTTTTAATTTTTAATTTTTAATTTTTAATTTTTATCTTAGTTTTTAATTTTTAATTTTTATTTTTTATCTTTAATTTTTAATTTTTAATTTTTTATCTTTAATTTTTAATTTTTAATTTTTAATTTTTTAATTTTTAATTTTTAATTTTTAATTTTTGATTTTTAATTTTTGATTTTTATTATTTTATCTTTAATTTTTAATTTTAATTTTTTATCTTTAATTTTTAACTTTTAATTTTTATTTTTTTATCTTTAATTTTTCATTTTTAATTTTTTATCTTAGTTTTTAATTTTTAATTTTAATTTTTTATCTTTAATTTTTAATTTTTTTTTTTTTTTCTACATTGATGTGCCCGCATCAAACAAGGACTAAAATAAATAAACTCAGTTTTGTGCTGGGTGGGGAAGAAGCAGGAGAGGGAACTCGGGCAGGGGCGGAGTGAATCCCTGAAAAAGCCAATCAGGATTCGGGATGAGCGGAAAAACCCTCGGAGTTCCTGGAAAAGCCAAATTTTGGCACCCAAACCATCTCATTTCCCATTTTTCCAGAACACGAGTTGCCCCAAGGAAAATCCCTGCATCCACCAAAAAATTCCAGCTTCTACCTGGCTCAACCTGCAAAAATCTATTTCTTGTTTGCTCGCTGTTGTTTGGGCATTTTGTGTTTTGTTTGGGGTTTTCTGTTTGTTTTTTGTTTTTTATTTTTTTAAATTTTGTTTTGGGTTTGGTTTTTTTGTTGCTATTTTGGGAGGGTGTGTTTTGTTTTGTTTTCTTTTGGGATTGTTGCTGTTATTGTTTATGGGTTTTTTATTTTTTTGTTTTGGTTTGGGCATTTTTTGTTTGGCTGCTTTTTGGGGTTTTTTTTCATTTTGGTATGGTTTGGGTTTTTTTGTTGTTTTTTTGGGGGCGTTGGGGTTTTTGTTTTGGTTTTTTATTGTTTTGTTTTAGTTTGGTTTTTTAATTGTTGTTTTTGTTTCGGGAATTTTTGGTTTTTTGTTTAGTTTTGGGTTTGGTGTTTTGTTTATTTGTTTGCTTTTTGGGTTTTTTATTTTGTTTTGGGTTTGGCTTTTTTGTTGGCTTTTTAATGGGGGTGGGTTTTTTGTTTTTTTTTTAATCTAGTTTGTTTGGTTTTGGGATTGTTGTTGTTTGGGATTTGGTTCTGGGTTTTTTTTGGTTTGTTTTGGGTTTGGTTTTTTTGTTTCTTTGTTTTTTGGAATTTTTTTTCATTTTGTTTTGTTTTGGGTTTGGCTTTTTTGTCGTTTTTTTTTGAGGGGGGTTGTTTTGTGGTTTTTTTTTTTGTTTTGTTTTGTTTTTTTTGTTATGTTTTGTTTTGAGATTGTTTTTGTTTAGGGGTTGGTTTTGGTGGTTTTTGGGGTTTTTCGCTTTGTTTTGGGTTTGGGTTTTTTGTTTCTTTGTTTTTTGGAATTTTTTTGCATTTTGTTTTGTTTTGGGTTTGGCTTTTTTTGTTGGTTTTTTTTTTGAGGGGGGTTGGTTTTTGTTTGTTTTTTGGTTTTTTTGGGGGTTTTTTGGGTTTTTTTTGTTTTGTTTTTTGCGTTTTTTGTTCTTTTTTTGTTTTGTTTTTTTTTTTTTGAGATTGTTGTTGTTTGGGGGTTATTTTTGGGTTTTTTGTTTGTTTTGGGTTTGGGGGTTTTGTTTGTTTGTTTTTTGGGCTTTTTTCGCTTTGTTTTGGGTTTGGGGTTTTTTTGTTGGTTTTTTTGGGGACGTTTTGGGGTTTTTTGTGGTTTTTTTGTGGTTTTTTTGTTTGTTTTTGTTTGGTTGGTTGGTTGGTTGGTTGGTTTGCTGGTTTGTTTTTGGTTTTTATTGTTGTTGTTTTGGGGTTTTTTTTGTTTTGTTTTGGCTTTGGTTTTTTGTGGGTGTTTTTGTTTGTTTCTTTTTTTTGTTTGTTTGGTTGGTTGGTTGGTTTGCAGGTTTGTTTTTTGTTTTTATTATTGTTGTTTTGGGGGGTTTTTTGTTTTGTTTTGGCTTTGGGGGTTTTTTTTGTTGTTTTGTTTTGGGTTTGGGGGTTTTTTTTGGTGTTTTTTTGGGGACGTTTTGGGTTTTTTGGTTTTTTTGGGTGTTTTTTTTGGTTTTTTTGTTTGTTTTTTTGTTTGTTTGGTTGGTTGGTTGGTTTGCTGGTTTCTTTTTGGTTTTTATTGTTGTTGTTTTGGGCGGTTTTTTGTTTTGTTTTGGCTTTGGGTTTTTTTGTGGGTTTTTTTGTTTGTTTTTGTTTTTTGTTTGTTTGTTTGGTTGGTTGGTTTGCTGGTTTGTTTTTTGTTTTTATTATTGTTGTTTTGGGGGGTTTTTTGTTTTGTTTTGGCTTTGGGGTTTTTTTGTTGTTTTGTTTTGGGTTTGGGGGTTTTTTTGGTGTTTTTTTGGGGACGTTTTGGGTTTTTTTGTTTTTTTGTTTGTTTTTTTTTGGGGGGTTTTTTTTGTTTGTTTTTTGGTTGGTTGGTTGGTTTGCTGGTTTGTTTTTTGTTTCTATTATTGTTGTTTTGGGGGGTTTTTTGTTTTGTTTTGGCTTTGGGTTTTTGTGGGTTTTTTTGTTTGTTTTTGTTTCTTTTTTGGTTGGTTGGTTGGTTGGTTTGCTGGTTTGTTTTTGGTTTTTATTGTTGTTGGTTTGGGTTTTTTTTGTTTTCTTTTGGCTTTGGGTTTTTTTGTGGGTTTTTTTGGGTTTTTTTTTTGTTTGTTTGTTTGGTTTGCTGGTTTGTTTTTGGTTTTTATTGTTGTTGTTTTGAGGGGTTTTTTGTTTTGTTTTGGCTTTGGGGGTTTTTTTTGTTGTTTTGTTTTGGGTTTGGGGTTTTTTTTGGTGTTTTTTTGGGGACGTTTTGGGTTTTTTGGTTTTTTTGTTTGTTTGTTTTTGGGGGATTTTTTTGTTTGTTTGTTTTTGGGGGATTTTTTTGTTTGTTTTTTGGTTGGTTGGTTTGCTGGTTTGTTTTTTCTTTTTATTATTGTTGTTTTGGGGGGTTTTTTGTTTTGTTTTGGCTTTGGGGTTTTTTGGTTTTTTTTTTTGTTGTTTTGTTTTGGGTTTGGGGTTTTTTTTGGTGTTTTTTTGGGGACGTTTTGGGTTTTTTGGTTTTTTTGTTTGTTTGTTTTTGGGGTTTTTTTGGTTTTTTTTTTTTTTGGTTGGTTGGTTTGCTTGTTTGTTTTTTGTTTTTATTATTGTTGTTTTGGGGGGTTTTTTGTTTAGTTTTGGCTTTGGGGTTTTTTTTTTTGTTGTTTTGTTTTGGGTTTGGGGGTTTTTTTGGTGTTTTTTTGGGGACGTTTTGGGTTTTTTGTTTGTTTGGTTTTGGGGGATTTTTTGTTTGTTTTTTGGTTGGTTGGTTGGTTGGTTGGTTGGTTTGCTGGTTTGTTTTTGGTTTTTATTGTTTTTGTTTTGGGGGTTTTTTTGTTTTGTTTTGGCTTTGGGTTTTTTCGGTTTTTTTTTTTTTGAGGAGTTTTGGTGGTTTTTTTGGGGTTTTTTTTGTTGTTTGTTTTTGGTGGGTTTTTTTGTTTGTTTTTGGTTTTTTTTTGGTTGGTTGGTTGGTTTGCTGATTTGTTTTTGGTTTTTATTGTTGTTGTTTTGGGGGGTTTTTTGTTTTGTTTTGGGTTTGGGGTTTTTTTGTTGGTTTTTGGGGGACGTTTTGGGGTTTTTTGTGGGTTTTTTTGTTTGTTTTTGTTTTTTGTTTGTTTGTTTGGTTGGTTGGTTTGCTGGTTTGTTTTTGGTTTTTACTGTTGTTGTTTTGGGGGGTTTTTTGTTTTGTTTTGGCTTTGGGTTTTTTCGTTTTTTTTTTTTTTGAGGAGTTTTGGTGGTTTTTTTGGGGTTTTTTTTGTTGTTTGTTTTTGGTGGGTTTTTTGTTTATTTTTTTTTTTTTGGTTGGTTGGTTGGTTTGCTGGTTTGTTTTTGGTTTTTATTGTTGTTGTTTTGGGGGGTTTTTTTGTTTTCTTTTGGCTTTGGGTTTTTTTGTGGTTTTTTTTGTTTGTTTTTGTTTTTTGTTTGTTTGTTGGTTGGTTGGTTTGCTGGTTTGTTTTTTGTTTTTATTATTGTTGTTTTGGGGGGTTTTTAGTTTTGTTTTGGGGTTTTTTTTGTTGTTTTGTTTTGGGTTTGGGGGATTTTTTTGTGTTTTTTTGGGGATGTTTTGGGTTTTTTGGGTTTTTTTGTTTGTTTGTTTTTTGTTTTTTGTTTGTTTGTTTGTTTGGTTGGTTTGCTGGTTTGTTTTTGGTTTTTATTGTTGTTGTTTTGGGGGGTTTTTTTGTTTTGTTTTGGGTTTGGGGTTTTTTTGTTGGTTTTTGGGGGACGTTTTGGGGTTTTTTGTGGTTTTTTTGTTTGTTGTTTTGGGGGGTTTTTTGTTTTGTTTTGGCTTTGTGTTTTTTGGGGTTTTTTTGAGGAGTTTTGGTGTTTTTTTGTTTTTTCTCTCCCCTCATCTCTCGGCTCCCATGGGACGAGCCCTGGGAAGGAATCTCCGCTGCTCTCAGCGCTCCCGACCTCGTTCCTGGAATTGTTTCCCGGCGCTGCCATTGGACACCGATGGGATCACGCTGGAATTACCGAGGGCAGGAGCGAGCGATGCAATCCCAACACAGCTTTACACCTCCTGAAAGGTGTCGGATCTCAGGATCTCAGGACTGAGGTGCCTCCGAGACCACCCTTGGGGGGCTCGGGAGTCCTGGAATGTTCCAGAAGTGTCTGGTGGCTGGACTTTGATCCTACACAGGAGACGACACCTGTATGAGGACAGGAGGGTTTCACCGGGGTGAATGGTGAAGGGATTAGTTAATTAGAGGGTGAGACACAGGGTTTAGGATTTCTGTACAGGGGGGTTTAGAGAAGTAAGATGGAGGAATTGGGGCGTGTCCTGTCCTTCTTCTTCTTCTTCCTCTTCTCCTCCATCTTCTGTGGTGATGGTGGCACTTTTGGATTGGTTATTACTGAGAGTGCACCGGGCAATAAGAATAAATGGTATTGGGGAAAAATGATAAATATTGTACACGTAACCATGGGTATAAAGATAGGTGACTGCCCGGAGGGGAGGGGAGTGTGCTCATGGCTGGCTGCTGAGCAGAGCTCTGTCGGGCCGAGAGAAAATCTTTTAGATAAACAATTAATAAACATAAAAACCGAAAGAAGAACTGAAGCCTCTTCTCGTCCTTTGAAACGGGGGCTGCCCCAAGGCCACCCCGGGCCTTTCCAGGCCCCTCTAACAGCCAAGATATCCGGACAGAAAGGGAAAAAAAAAACCCAAAAAACCCAAAAATCGCAACTTTCCCAGAGTTATTAGGAAGTGTTATGGCCTTTTATTAATGAAGCAATTAGTAATGGCATCATGGCAAAGATGGAGTAAGAGTTTAACTCTCATCCTCATGGAAAAAAAGAAATAATAAATAAAATAAATAATATTTTATTTGTTATTTCTTTAAAAAAAAAATTATTAAACAATAAATCAATATTTATATAAATGAATATATATGAATATTTAATAAGTAAATATTTATTTTAAAGAAATAACACAATAAATAATTATTATTACTTCTTTATGAAAATATTTTTATTATTATAAAGAAATACTAAAAATGCATTACAGGCGAATGTATTTTTAGTACATTTATATTTATTAATATATTTATTTATATAATTAATAATATATAAATATAAATATAAATATAAATATAAATATAAATATAAATATAAATATAAATATAAATAATAACAATGATAATAATAGTATAAATAATAATGATAATGATAATGATAATGATAATGATAATGATAATGATAATGATAATAATAATAATAATAATACACATTTATTAATATAAATGTAATAAAAATACATTTGCCGGTAATGTCATTTCCAGGCAAAAAGGGGGATTGATGCTTGAGATCACACAGGATATTTGTAACAAGATAAGAGAACTGATAATGCCAAGACCGTGGGATTGATCCCAGTCTAGGCCATTCATTAAATTCGGACTCGATGATCTGTCTGGATTGCTTCCAGCTTGGAATATTCTGAGCTGATTCATCCCAACATATTTAGATATTCCAGATATCCTGGTGTGATTTCTGTCGTGGAATTTACAGTGGGAGATTGACCCCCTGGATTCGCTTTTGCTGCCTAAAACCCTCACTCAGTTTGATCTTCGTGGTGTTTTTTTTTTTGTTTTTAATTGATTTTAAAGGCTTGACTTACATTGCATAAATCCTTTCCAGGTAATCTGTGGGACATCAGGAATCTCCAAATGCTGGAAAAGCGGCATTTCCCACGTTGCACCTGCTGATCCCTGGGGAATTTACAGTGGGAGATTGACCCCCTGGATTCGCTTTTGGTGCCTAAAACCCTCACTCAGTTTGATCTTCGTGGTGGGTTTTTTTTTGGGTTTTTAATTGATTTTAAAGGCTTGACTCACATTGCATGAATCCTTTCCAGGTAATCTGTGGGACATCAGGTGTCGGATCTCAGGATCTCAGTCCTGAGATGCCGGGCCTCCGAGAGCACCCTTGGGGGGCCCGGGAGTCCTGGAATGTTCCAGAAGTGTCTGGTGGCTGGACTTTGATCCCACACGGGAGACGACACCTGTATGAGGACAGGAGGGTTTCACCGGGGTGAATGGTGAAGGGATTGGTTAATTAGAGAGTGAAACACAGGGTTTAGGATTTCTGTACAGGGGGGTTTAGAGAAGTAAGATGGAGGAATTGGGGCGTGTCCTGTCCTTCTTCTTCTTCTTCTTCTCCTCCATCTTCTGTGGTGATGGTGGCACTTTGGGATTGGTTATTACTGAGAGTGCACCCAGCAATGAGAATAAATGGTATTGGGGAGAAATGATAAATATTGTACACGTGACAATGGGTATAAAGATACGTGGCTGCCCCGGAGGGCAGACAGTGTGCTCATGGCTGGCTGCTGAGCAGAGCTCTGTTCGGCTGAAAGAACATCTTTTAGATAAACAATTAATAAACATAAAAACCGAAAGAAGAACTGAAGCCTCTTCTCGTCCTTCGATACGTGGGCTGTCCCAAGGCCACCTCAGGCCTTTCCAGGCCCCTCAATCAGCCGAGATAGCCCGGACAATCAGGAATCTCCAAATGCTGGAAAAGTGGCATTTCCCACGTTGCACCTGCTGATCCCTGGGGAATCCTTCAGCTTTCATTCCGCTGCAGCGACGCCTTTAAAAACAGAGCCCGTGGGAAGCGCGGGGGTGTTGGTGGAGGTGACAGAGGCCGGGCAGAGGTGACCAAGGCAGCCCAGCAGGAAGTGCTGGCTGAGCCAGCCCCAGGTCCCACCTGTTATGAACAAAAATTCAGTTCATGTTTTTTTTGTGGGAGGGAGTTGCAGGGACGCCGTCGGGTCGGTCTCTGCCAGGGTTCTTAGTGCTTTGTTATTGTAATACCGGGTTGTTAAGGCTTATCTCTTCTTTTGTATTAGTAAAAAGCCTGGCTGGGTGCGGGGGACCCTTCCCCCGAGGCTGTGCTCTCTTACAGCATAGGGAAGACACCTGAGAGGGTGGGGGGGGTTATGCAAAGTGACTCCAAAGTCCAGAATGCTTTGTGGGACCCCGACTCGAGATGCAACGAGAAAACCCCAAAAACAACGAGCCAAATAAGAACTGAGAGACTAAAGTGATGTCTGGACATGAGGAGCCGATGGCTGAGCCTGCAGAGATGCGGAGTCCCTCTCGCCCTGAGCAGGGAGTGGTCCCAACGCCGGGACCAACCATCTGGGAAGGTCACAGGAGCAACATCTGACGGGGACATCACGCCCTAAAGCTCCCACGAGGACTGGATCCCCCGGCTCTGCCCCTGGTGGATGGAGCTGTGCATGTCCTCCTCCCCTGAGTCGCCCTGGGAGACGCGCCGGGGACTGCAGCCCTGCCGAGCCGCCCAATCCTGAGCTGATCACTTTTAATAAAGGCATTATAAAGGAGAAGAAGTCTCCTGGCCTGTCCGGTTTTCTGGGTTGTTTGAGGGGCCTGAAAAGGCCCGAGGTGGCCTTGGGGCAGCCCGTGTATCGAAGGACGAGAAGAGGCTTCAGTTCTTCTTTCTGTTTTTATGTTTATTAATTGTTTATCTAAAAGATGTTCTTTCAGCCCGACAGAGCTCTGCTCAGCAGCCAGCCATGAGCACACTGTGCTGCCCTCCGGGGCAGCCACGTATCTTTATACCCATTGTTACGTGTACAATATTTATCATTTTTCCCCAATACCATTTATTCTCATTACTGGGTGCACTCTCAGTAATAACCAATCCTAAAGTGCCACCATCACCACAGAAGATGGAGAGAGGAGAAGAACAGAAGGAGGACAGGACACGCCCCAATTCCTCCATCTTACTTCTCTAAACCCCCCTGTACAGAAATCCTAAACCCTGTGTTTCACTCTCTAATTAACCAATCCCTTCACCATTCACCCCGGTGAAACCCTCCTGTCCTCATACAGGTGTCGTCTCCTGTGTGGGATCAAAGTCCAGCCACCAGACACTTCTGGAACATTCCAGGACTCCCGAGCCCCCCAAGGTGGTCTCGGTGGCTCAGCACCTCAGGACTGAGATCCTGAGATCCGACACTGGCCCTGTTTATTTCACCACCTGTTCCCTGCACTCCTTTCACAGGCACTAATAACAAAGGGTTTGTGTTTCCCCGGAGCCCTTCATCCCTCCTGATCCCAAAGCACTCCACAGATGACACCTCCAAAGGTCACAGCCACGGGCTGGAATCCAGCCTGGCCCGGCCACAACAATGGGAAGGGAGGAGAGGCACGGCCAAGGACAGCAGGGAGAATTCCCATTTATGCTGATGCCTCAGGTTCAGCTTTTATATTTTCAGATTCTGTGCTGCTTTAATGTGTGGGGCTGAGCTTCATGTAGGGGATGGATTTTTGTCTGGGAACAACATCCAAAGTCATGGATGTAGAATTGTTAAGATTTGGGGATCATCAAGTTCAGCCATCAACCAAAGTAAACCTGGATAAAACAGAACCATCCCTACCTCCCTGAGAAATCCAACCTCTGCTTTGTTACCTCTCCTGGTATTTCAGAAATGATGATTTATCCCCAAAAAATCCCATAATTTCAGGATATGGAACCATCCTGAAAGAAAGAGAATGGTGCCCTAAAAAAGGGAGATGGAATTTTCCATTTACCTGGAAAAATCACCCAAATTTGTACGGAATGTGCAAACAATCCTGTCAGAAAAAAACACACAACTCTTCCCACATCCAGTGGTGCCTCAGGTTTAGCTTTTATATTTTCAGATTCTGTGCTGCTTTAGTGTGTGGGTCTGAGCTCCACATCAGGGCATGGTGAGCTCTGGGCACAGAGCAGGGAGACAAAACAATTCCTGCTCCAGCTGGGCACCAAGGACAAATGATCCAAATCTCAGCCCAGGAGCACAAACCCCGTGGGCTGGAGAGAGAAAAACAAGCAGGGTGGGACTGCCTGGGCTAAAGCTGGAATGGGACAATGAACTGCAAGGTGCAAATGGAGCAGAACTGATCCCAGGGAGAGAGCCCGGGAGCGCTCGTGCATTTTGGGGCCATTTTGGTTCATCTTGGGTGCAGCCCTGGCTGGGCTCTGGTGCTGCCCAAGGTGCATCCATGGAGGAGATCCTTTGGATAAATCCCTGATTTATTCTTTGGCTCTGTCCAGTCTCTGGTCTAGGTCAGCCTGCACAAGGAATCAATGTAAAATGTGCTTTTCAAGGCCCATCTGGAGCTGGGGTTGTAAAGCAGCCCAGGGTGTTACAAGGTGCTAAAAATCCTTGGATTTCACCCTTGGAAGGAGGAAGAGAGATGGGGGAAGAAGAAGTTAAAAATAAAAGGTAAACAGGGCTAATGCCAGCACTTTAATTCAGTGCTGTGTTTCCAGAGAGGCTGCACAGTTTCAATCTGGCGCTCAGGCTGTTAATCCATCCCCTCCAGTGCCCTTTCCCCGGATTAGTTGTGCTGTTTGTCCATTGTTCCGAGGCAGTGAAATGACTCACACCGTGCCTGTTCCCAGGAAATCTTGCCAGGTGAGGGAGGGTGACATTTACTGCGGGACCTGTTAATTGGAACCCGCCCTAATAACACAAACAGAGCAGAAATTCCCCAGCTCTGCGTGGCCTGAGCTTTATCAGCCCATCTCCGGGAAGCTCCGTGTGCCTGTTCCACTGGGCAGCCCCGAACAATCCCCTCTCACAGCTCCTGCAATCACAGCCAAAGGCCAAATGGTTCCTGAAATGGAATATTCAACGGCTCTGGGAGGGCTCAGGGAGAGGGAAATGCATTTTTTCCCAGGAGACAAAGCCCAGCATTTGTCCCTCAGGGAGCCACTGCACCTTTGCAGGGTGGGAAGAGCTCCATGGGAAGCCAGGGAAGGGATGCACAAATCCATTTCCTCACAAATCCATTTCCTCACAAATCCATTTCCTCCATCTCCTCACCAATCCATCCCAGGATCCCCCCACAAGGTGACATCGGGTGGTGGCAGCTGGACATCCATCAAAAATGGTCCCAAGGTGCCAGGTGTTGCCCTGGTTTTTTAGGATTTTCTAAGATTTTCTAAGCCTTCTGATGTTGACATTCTTGTAGTGAACTCTCTCACACGCTTTCTGTAAATAATTATTGTTTTGCACTCCTTTATGGAGGAGGAGAAAGTTGATGGACTGTTGGTCTGTCCAGTGTCACTGGAGAGGTGGCACTGTCACCCTCCAACCCACTGCCACTCTTGGAAAACTATAATTGTTGGAGTCAGGAAATAAACTTCCCTTTTTCCTTCACCTGCTGTTCTTTCGTGTCCTATGGTGACATCAGAGGGTCCCTTGGATCTGCTGCTTCTCCTCCCTTTTCTCGCTCCAGGAGAGTTTATTCCCCAGGATTTGCAGGTGGAAGCAGTGGGAAAACCAGGCAGTCGCTGCTCTGTGCCTGAATTAAAGCAAATCCGGGGAATTTTCTTGTGGAGGTGATTCCTTGGCTTCAACAGAAACGTTCAGTGCTGCTCATCCACCCCTGAGTGATGGGGAGTTTTTGTTTTTTCTGTTTATCCTTGGGAGCTGGTCCAGAGGGATGGAACACCTCTGCTATGAGGAAAAGCTGAGAAAAATGGGATTGCTCAGCCTGGAGGGGTCTCCAGGGAGACCCCATTGCTGCCTCTCAGGGTTCACAGGGAGCCCAAAGGAAGAGGGGACAAATTTTTAATCAGGATCTGTTGCAATGGGACAAGGAGTGACGGTTTTAAACGAAAAAAAAAAGTGAATTTAAATAAACTTTAAGTGGGATTTTTTTTTTGTTATTATGAAGGTGATGAAACACTGGCACAGGCTGCCCAGAGTGGGAAGGGTGTCTCATTCCTGGGAAAATTCAAGGTTCCTTCCAAGCCAAAGAATTCCATAATTCTGTGATCCATCATTCTGCCAGTCCTGTGGTCATCCTTATTGGACTTGGGAATTCACAGCTTTCATTATTTTCCCTGCATTATTTTCCTGTGCTCATATTGAGGGGTTCTGTCCAGATTTTAGATTTTCCTACACCAGGAGCAGATGCAATTTCATTGTTGTGTTTTAAATTATTTATATATAATAGGGAACACCATGAATGGAGTAATCCCAGTAATTACAGGCTAAAATAACTCATGACATGAAAGGCTAGGGTGAAAGACAATCACCTTAATTAATTAAGGACCTCACTTTAGGTTTTTTCAATCAGGATTTCAAGCCTTCGTTTGGGTGTATTTGGTGTAAAGATGTTCAGGCCCAGAATTTGGTTTTAATGTGTAATTAAAATGTATAATAATTTACAATTAAAACAATTAAATAATTAAAATTTATTGTATAATTTTACATTTCTTTTTATGAATTTATATAATTAATGCCACAAATTAATATTTTTTTATTAATGTATAATTTAATTAAAATTTAATTCATAATTTTCTACCTTGTCCAATGGAATCTTTGGGATTTCACTTTGGTTTTTTTTAAGCCAAGTCAATAATTTCAGTGATAGATCCTCAACAAGAAATTGAGCCTTGGTTCAGAAATGCAGAGGGAAAACACAGAGCCTGTTCCAGTGGATAAATGCTCTCCTTGTGCATTCATGCCTAATTTGTGTCTTCTTCCAAGAAGGAAATATAAATCCTAGAATCAGAATGATTTTGTAATCACAGAACCCCAGGCTGATTTAGGTTGGAAGGGACCTTAAAACGCATCCAGTTCCCCCCCTGCCATGGCCATGGGCACCTTCCACCATCCCAGGCTGCTCCAAGCCCCTTCCACCCAGGGAAGACCAGGAATTCCAAAAATCGCAATTTTGACCCTTTGACCAACTCTGTTTAAATTTCCCTCTCAGCCAATGCTGAAGAGCAGATAGGGATTAATCATAATTAAAAAACTAGGGATTAATTATAACTAAAAAGTCAGGGCAGCAGAACATCCAGTGTTTTTGTTTTTTTTTTTCTATATCAATGAAAATATTTGGGTTGTCCCAGATGCCACCAAAACACAGAACTGGAAGCAAAGGGAATGTGGCTGACAAGGAATGGGGTTGTACAGAAATAAACAAAGCAAGATGAAAGGTAGAGCCAAAAATTTAATCAAGAAAGGACCCCCAGAGTGCTGCAGAAGGCTTAAAACAATCATTTGTGCCACTGTAGGGGACAAGAAATAGAAAATAAAGGAATAGTAATTTTAAAAATAATTTTTAATAATAATTTCCCCTCTTCCATCTGGTAGGGAATTACAAAACATACCAATGCTAAAAGCCAACCTACATCTCTAATTCCATTTCTCTTCACGGGGGAGCAAATAAAATCCAGATCCCAAAGCCAAAGGATTCTTTTATGGATCCATCAGGTCTCTGGGAATCACTGAGTCCCACCTGCTGGAATGTCCCTGCTCCATCCCTGTCCCCACCTGGTTCCTGAGCTCCAGATGTGCCTCAGGACAGACAGACAGGGCAAAATGAGGGAATTCGCCCCAGACACAAGTGGGCAGGGGATAACAATCCTGCTGGAATGAAAATGAGGCATTGTCTGTGGCCAGCAAAACCTCTGCCATGGCTGGGACGGCTCTGAATCCATCACAGCCCAGCAAGGTGGAAAACAGGGATAAATCCTTGTGGATGAAAGCCTTCCCTTTAATCAGGGGTTCCCAAAGTGCCAGAGGGGCTTCCCTAAAGGTCCTGAAGGGGATTGTGGAGCTCAGGGGACTGTGGAGCACAAGGGTTTGTTCTGGGAGGTGTGGGGGTCATTGCTGCCACAGAGATGGAGGGAAGATCCATGAGATCCCCTGGATTCCACAGGAGGGAAGGCACAACTCCATCATTCCTGAGAGATCCATGAGATTCCTCTGGATTCCACAGGAGGGAAGGGACAACTCCATTCCTGAGAGAGCCATGAGATTCCTTGAATTTTACAGGAGGGAAGGGACAACTCCATTCCTGGGAGATCCATGAGATCCCTGACATCCCCCATGACAACTCCATTCCTGGGAGAGTCATGAGATTCCTCTGGATTCCACAGGAAGGAAGGGACAACTCCATTTCTGGGAGAGCCATGAGATTTCCTGGATTCCACAGGAGGGATGGGACAACTCCGTCATTCCTGGGAGAGCCATGAGATCCCTGACATCCCCCATGACAACTCCATTCCTGGGAGATCCATGAGATTCCTCTGGATTCCACAGGAGGGAAGGGACAATTCCATTCCTGGGAGAGCCATGAGATCCCCTGGATTCCACAGGAAGGGAAGGGACAACTCCATTCCTGGGAGAGCCATGAGATTCCTCTGGATTCCACAGGAGGGAAGGGACAACTCCATTCCTGGGAGATCCATGAGATTCCTTGAATTTTACAGGAGGGAAGGGACAACTCCATCATTCCTGGGAGATCCATGAGATTCCTCTGGATTCCACAGGAGGGAGGGGACAACTCCATTCCTGGGAGAGCCATGAGATCCCATGGATTCCAGAAGGGGCAACTCCATTCCTGGGAGATCCATGAAATCCCATTGATTCCACAGGAGGGAAGGGAAAATTCCATTCCTGGGAGATCCACGAGATCTCCTGGATTCCACAGGAGGGAGGGGACAACTCCATTCCTGGAAGAGCCATGAGATCCTCTGGATTCCACAGGAGGGAAGGGACAACTCCATTCCTGGGAGATCCATGAGATTCCTCTGGATTCCACAGGAGGGAAGGGACAACTCCATTCCTGAGAGATCCATGAGATCCCCTGGATTCCACAGGAGGGAAGGGACAACTCCATTCCTGGGAGATCCATGAGATTTCCTGGATTCCACAGGAGGGAAGGGACAACTCCATCATTCCTGGGAGATTCATGAGATTCCTTTGGATTCCACAGGAGGGAAGGGACAACTCCATTCCTGGGAGATTCATGAGATTCCTTTGGATTCCACAGGAGGGAAGGGACAACTCCATTCCTGGGAGATCCATGAGATCCTGTTGATTCCACAGGAGGGAAGGGACAACTCCATCATTCCTGGGAGATCCATGAGATCCCTGACATCCCCCATGACAACTCCATTCCTGGGAGAGCCATGAGATCCCCTGGATTCCACAGGAGGGAAGGGACAACTCCATCATTCCTGGGAGAGCCATGAGATTCCTCTGGATTCCACAGGAAGGAAGGGACAACTCCATCATTCCTGGGAGAGCCATGAGATCCCATGGATTCCAGAAGGGGCAACTCCATCATTCCTGGGAGATCCATGAGATCCCCTGGATTCCACAGGAGGGAAGGGACAACTCCGTTCCTGGGAGATCCATGAGATTCCTGGATTCCACAGGAGGGAAGGGACAACTCCATTCCTGGGAGATCCATGAGATCCCATTGATTCCACAGGAGGGAAGGGACAACTCCATTCCTGGGAGATCCATGAGATTCCTCTGGATTCCACAGGAGGGAAGGGACAACTCCATTCCTGGGAGATCCATGACATCCCCTGGATTCCACAGGAAGGAAGGGACAACTCCATTCCTGGGAGATCCATGAGATTTCCTGGATTCCACAGGAGGGAAGGGACAACTCCATCATTCCTGGGAGATCCATGAGATTCCTCTGGATTCCACAGGAGGGAAGGGACAACTCCATTCCTGGGAGATCCATGAGATTCCTTGAATTTTACAGGAGGGAAGGGACAACTCCATACCTGAGAGATCCATGAGATTTCCTGGATTCCACAGGAGGGAAGGGACAATTCCATTCCTGAGAGATCCATGAGATCCTCTGGATTCCACAGGAGGGAAGGGACAACTCCATTCCTGGGAGATCCATGAGATCCCTGACATCCCCCATGACAACTTCATTCCTGGCAGATCCATGAGATTTCCTGGATTCCACAGGAGGGAAGGGACAACTCCATCATTCCTGGGAGATCCATGAGATCTCCTGGATTTCACAGGGAAGGGACAATTCCATTCCTGAGAGATCCATGGGATTTCCTGGATTCCACAGGAGGGAAGGGACAATTCCATTCCTGGGAGATCCATGAGATCCCGTTGATTCCACAGGAGGGAAGGGACAACTCCATCATTCCTGGGAGATCCATGAGATCCCCTGGATTTCACAGGGAAGGGACAACTCCATCATTCCTGGCAGGTGGGGGAACTCCAACCTGGACCCCTGGAGCTGATCCCCCAGGAATTGCACACGGGTGTTTGGGAAGGGCTCAGTCACTGAGACCCCTTTGTTTGTGGTGCTTTGGGCACATCCCCGCCTCCTGTGGGGGTGTCTGCTCCAGGAAAGGCCCTGGTCTCCCCAGGGTGCTCCCTGTGCCAGGTGTCCTGCAGCCCCAGGGATCTCCAGGAACGCTGGAAGCTGATGCTGGTGAATCATCCCAGCTGTCATCATGGATGTCTGCTGGAATTTGAGCTGTCTGAAACGATCCCGTTTTGCCTCCAGCTGCAGCCCCAGCAAGGCACAGCCCCCTTGCAGAGGTGCTGTCACATCTGGCAGAGCGGCGCAGATGTGTCAGAGCCCTCAAACATCTCACTGGGCTCGAGACCCTGGAGGTGTGCAGAGAAATCGAGCCTAAAATTCCTTTTTTGCAGATGTTTGGTCTGCCCTGGGCTCAGAGCCTGGAGCTGGAGGTGTGGGGGTCTAAATTAAACCTTCTCCTGGTCTTGGGCTCTCTTGCTGCTCAGAGTGACCCTGAGATTAGTTGGAAAGTCTCTTTTTCCAGCCCAGTGGTCAAAGAAGGAGTCAGAGCTCTTCATTTCTCAGTCTCAAGGTTGTTTACTGTTCCTTATCTATAAAATTCTTTCTCCTGTCCAGCCAAGGTCCATTCAGCAGGTCTGAGGCACTCTGCCTCCCCTGGGGCGGTGTTATCTTTTTATACTAAAAACTACATATACAATATTTACAATTACTTTCCAACACCTATCACCTATGTCAGACAGTGAGCTTCTACTCTAAACCAATCTGTGAGTGCCACCATCACAGCAGAAGATGGAGGCCAAGAAGAAGAAGGAGAAAACCTGGACATGCCCAGATTCCTCCATCTTGCCCTCCTGAACCCCCATTCTAAAAATCCCAAAAATCTATTTTTCACCCTGTGATAAATTCACTATCATTCTACTTAAACTTTCGTGGCTTGCAAATCTTCACACAAGGTTGGTAATTGTTTTTTTCCAAGGGCTCAATCAAAGGCACAGGGGGGTCTTGGGCTCTGTGCCAGCATCTCTGATCCCCCTGGGCAGGGGCTCGAGCCCTCCATGGCAGCCAGAGGAATTTCCTGGGTTACAGTTATATAAAATACTTTATGGTTATAAAAAATAACCCAACAACCCTGGACAGGCTCAGCCTGGGTGTCCAAGGAGAGAGGATTTATCCCCCAGGATTTCAGGGTAGTGCCCAGCTTGCTGAGTCTCCTAAATTTGGTCCAGCCTGTAGGAATGTCCTCATGGCAGCCAGAACCAATGCAGCTCCAACTGCCCGAAATTGGGGATCCGGTTCAGAGCAAAATCAACTCCAAGGCACCCAAATGAGGCTGAATTGGGAGATAGGAGAGGAGAAGCTCCAGGGAGAGCTCAGAGCCCCTGGCAGGGCCTGGAGGGGCTCCAGGAGAGCTGGAGAGGGACTGGGGACAAGGATGGAGGGACAGCACACAGGGAATGGCTCCCAGTGCCAGAGGGCAGGGATGGATGGGAGATTGGGAATTGGGAATTCCTGGCTGGGATGGAATTCCCAGAGCAGCTGTGGCTGCCCTGCATCCCTGGAATGTCCAAGGCCAGGCTGGACAGGGCTTGGAGGAATTTGGGGCAGTGGGAGGTGTCCCTCTCCATGGAAGGGAATGGAACAAAATGACCTCGAAGTCCCTTCCAGTCCAACTCATTCCATGATTCCATGGAAGGTCTGAAAGCTCCTGGGATCCGATATAATTCCAAAGCCATTCCAGGATTGTGTGGACAGCCCTGAGAAATGGTTCTTGCTCCCCTTTCACCAGAAAGGACTGGAGGAGTCCAGATGGACCCTTGGATATCAGGTGGATCCCACCTGGCCACCTGGTTGGGGGACATGGATGGACAAAGCTGTGAGCCCATGGAAAGGGGAATGTGAGATCCAGCTGAGGTCAGGCCAGCCTGGGCATTCCCTAAAAGCCATGGATGGAGTGGCCAGGGCTTGGCATTTGGGTAACAAAGGGAAGGAATTGGCTCCTCCACACCTGAAATGCAAACAGAACACACCCATTGTGTGAGGAGGCTCATGGGCAATTTGCCAAAACAAATAAACACAAAATTGGCTTTATTTTCTCCCTACTTCTTAATGTAGCAGGAAGCAAGACAGGAATATATTCCAGTTGCCACTTAGGAGGGAAATTTGTAGAATTTTTATATTATTTTATTTTATATTATTTTATATTATTTTATATTATTTTATTTTATTTTATTTTATTTTATTTTATTTTATTTTATTTTATTTTATTTTATTTTATTTTATTTTTGTTTTATTAATATTTTCTTTTGTTTTTATCTTATTTTATTATTATTATATTATTATTATTATTATTAATTTTATTTGTATTTCAGTTTCAAACTGCATTATATTTCAAGTTAGGGAACACCAGTTTGGAATATCCTAAGCCACATCAGACCTCTAAACAAAATTATTTAATTTTTGTCATTTTGCTTGATCCTAAGCAGGAATATTTATTTATTTATTTCCATGGGTCCTGTACGGATCCTGAGATCTTTTGCTGCTCTTCCTTCCAAGCTCCCAGGCCAATAAATCATATTCTGATGTAAATTTTCATGTCTGAGTATGATTTCTGTTCCCACCACTCAATCACTTAGAGATCAAGAGGGAAAGCTCCAGTGAAGCTTCCACATGCACAGACATGTCAGGATTTGGCTTCATGCCTCAACAGAAGATTTTTCCAGAATATTCCTTTCCTATAGACTCAGGCAGAGAACTCCAATCCCAGAGTTTCCAGTGCTGCATCCTACAAGTTTTCCTTGGAGGCTTCCCAGTTTCGACCAAACAAATTCCTCACTGTGAGAGAATTGATGAAGCTCCAGCCAAATGTGGGGAGTTACACCCCAACCCTTGGGTTCAAAGGAGCTGGTTTTTAGGGATGCACTGATAACAAATGTCTCTAAAATCTGATGAGGTTGGGAAGTCAAACATCATTCACCCTTTTGGTTTTGGGAAAATAACCCCTCTTTTGATGGAGCAGCTCTGTGGCATGGGCACGTTTTGGTGCCAGGAACACGAGTCAGGAGTTGGCATCCCATTCCCACATTCCAGGGACAGGAAGCAGGAGTGAAATATCACCATTTCACTTTGGTTTATTGGGCGTGGTGGAATTTGGTTGGAGTTTGGAATGGATGTTCTTGGAGGACTTTTCCAACCTTATAACTCCATTTTAGTAGGAAAATCAAATAATTTTGTGAAGATCTGCCTCCAAAAATCTCCAAAACTTCAGAAAATGGGAATTTAACTAAGGAATAACAAGCTATGTGTCATTATTAACCATAGAGGCTGCCGGGAGGAGGTCACAAATCCCACCCTCAGTTTTGGTGGAGCCACTGGCTCTCCTGGAAAATGAAATGCCCTGGCATGGAGAAGGAAAAGTGGGAATTGCTGGGAAAATGGGGGTTTCAGGCAGCTGTGAGGAGGGGGCTGAAGGAATTTGTTTTTACTTGGACTCACAAGGAGCTTTAATGTGTGAGCTGCTTCTCCCAGGGATGCAGTGGGAATTCGTGGCAATAAAACGGGGCCTCAGGAGGGCCATTCAGGCTTTATGAGTTTTTGTGGAAAGATTAAAACCCCATCTAAAGACCGTCCCACTCTTGCTTTTCAATTATCCCACCCCCCTGGGCTGCTTGGCCACGTTTTGGGAAGGAATGCTGCAGTGGGGGCAAGGGATCCTTTAGATTTTCCATCAGCCAAAGTTTTCCCATCTCCCCCCATCTCCTTCTTCCCTCACCCCTGCCCTGATCACTTTTCCTCCTCCCTGACACACAAACACGGGCACTCTCTTGGATTCAGGAATTTCTGAGCAAACAAAAAGGTGTGGATTCCCCTGGAAGTGTCCAAGGCCAGGCTGGACATGGCTTGGAGCAGCCTGGGATGGTGGAAGGTGTCTCTGCCATGGCAGGGGTTGATGAGCTTTAAGGTCCTTTCCAACCCAAACCACTCTGGAATTCTGTGATTTTGAAAATCCTTATTTATTCTGGGAAGAAAAGAGTTGCTCATGCGCCTTTTACTCCACCCAGACTCTGTCACTGCTGCTAGACCTTCCCTTTCTCCAAAATTTCCTTTTCTCCAGACCTTCTCCAGACCGTCTCCTTCTCCAGATCTTCCCTTTCTCCAACCCTCTCTTTCTCCAAACCTTCCCTTTCTCCAAACCTTCCCCTTCTCCAGACCTCCCCTTTCTCCAGACTTTCTTTCTCCAAACCTTCTCTTTCTCCAAACCTTCTCTTTCTCCAAACCTTCCCCTTCTCCAGACCTCCCCTTTTTCCAGACCTTTTCCAGACCTTCCCTTTCTCCAGACTTTCTTTCTCCAAACCTTCTCTTTCTCCAAACCTTCCCCTTTCTCCAGACCTTTTCCAGACCTTCCCTTTCTCCAGACTTTCTTTCTCCAAACCTTCTCTTTCTCCAAACCTTCTCTTTCTCCAGACCTTCCCTTTGTCCAGACCTTCCCTTTTTCCAGACCTTCCCTTTCTCCAGATCTTCTCTTTCTCCAAACCTTCTCTTTCTCCAAACATTCTTTCTTCAGACCTTCCCATTTCTCCAGACCTTTTCTTTCTCCAAACCTTCTTTTTCTCCAGACCTTCCCTTTGTCCAGACCTTCCCTTTCTCCAGACCTTCTTTCTTCAGACCTTCCCCTTCTCCAGACCTCCCCTTTCTCCAGACCTTTTCCAGACCTTCCCTTTCTCCAGACTTTCTTTCTCCAAACCTTCTCTTTCTCCAAACGTTCTCTCTCTCCAAACCTTCCCTTTCTCCAGATCTTCTCCTTCTCCCGCCCTTCTCTTTCTCCAAACCTTCCCATTTCTCCAAACCTTCTCTTTCTCCAAACCTTCTTTCTCCAGACCTTCTCCTTCTCCCCTTTCCTCCTCCCGTCAAAGTTTGGGAGGAAAAAGCCAGAACTTCTTTTTCCTCAGGGAAAGCCCTGCAGAACTTCTTCCCTCGTCACCTCAGTAACTTTCCTCCTCCTGTTCTCACCTTTGCATTTCACCTTTTATATTTCTACAATCGCACACCCTGACAAACACACACAGATACCCTGTTATTGGCTGTCTTTAAGGAATACTTTGGATAGTAAGCCATGGGAGAACAAGAATTCTCAGATTCCATAGGATTTATACAAAAAAAGGACCTTTGGGAAAACAGGAATTCATAGATCTCCATTGGATTTGCAGATAAAAGGACCCTTTGGAGAACAGGGATTCCCAGACATCCATAGGATCTGCACAATAAAGGACCCTTGGGAGAACGGGGATTCCCAGATTTCCCAGATTCCATAGGATTCACACAGAAAAGGACCTTTGGAGAACAGGGATTCCAGGTATCCACACAGTTTACACAAAAAAGGAACATTGGGAGAACAAGGGTTCCGAGGTATCCACAGGATTTATACAAAAAAGGACCTTTGGGAGAACAAGAATTCCCAGATTCCATAGGATTTACAGAGAAAAGGATTTTTGGGAGAACAGGAAGTCCCAGATTCCATAGCATTTACAGAGAAAAGGATTTTTAGGAAAACTGGGATTCCCAGATAAACATAGGATTTGCACAGAAAAGGACCTTTGGGAGAACAAGGGTACCCAGATATCCATGGGATTATATAGGATTATTTATACAGAAAAGGGCCCTTGGGAGAACAGGGATTCCCATATTCCACAGGATTTCTACAAAAAAAGGACCTTTGGGAAAACAGGGATTCACAGATCTCCATTGGATTTGCAGATAAAAGGACCCTTTGGAGAACAGGGATCCCCAGACATCCATAGGATTTACAGAGAAAAGGATTTTTAGGAAAACAGGGATTCCCAGATGTCCTTAGGATTTCCACAGAAAGGACCTTTAGGAGAACAAGAATTCCCAGATATCCATAGGATTTGCACAGAAAAGGACCTTTGGGAGAACAGGGATTCCCAGATATCCATAGGATTTACAGAGAAAAGGGTTTTTGGGAGAACAGGGATTCCCAGATATCCATAGGATTTACAGAGAAAAGGACCTTTGGGAGAACAGGGATTCCCAGATTCCATAGGATTTACAGAGAAAAGGATTTTTGGGAGAACAGGGATTCCCAGATTCCATAGGATTTACAGAGAAAAGGATTTTTAGGAAAACAGGGATTTCCAGATATCCATAGGATTTGCACAGAAAAGGACCTTTGGGAGAACAAGAGTACCCAGATATCCATAGGATTATATAGGATTATTTATACAGAAAAGGACCCTTGGGAGAACAGGGATTCCCATATTCCACATGATTTCTACAAAAAAAAGGACCTTTGGGAAAACAGGGATTCACAGATCTCCATTGGATTTGCAGATAAAAGGACCCTTTGGAGAACAGGGATCCCCAGACATCCATAGGATCTGCACAAAAAAGGACCCTTGGGAGAACAGGGATTCACAGACATCCATAGGATTTGCACAAAAAATGACCTTTGGAGAACAGGGATTCCCTGATAAACATTGGATTTGCACAAAAAATGACCTTTGGAGAACAGGGATTCCCTGATAAAAATAGGATTTGCACAGAAAATGACCTTTGGAGAACAGGGATTCCCTGATAAACATTGGATTTGCACAGAAAAGGACCTTTGGGAAAACAGGGATTCCCAAACACCCATAGGATTTGCACAGAAAATGACCTTTGGAGAACAGGGATTCCCAGATAAACATAGGATTTCCACAGAAAAGGACCCTTGGAGAACAGGGATTCCCAAACATCCATAGGATTTGCACAGAAAATGACCTTTGGAGAACAGGGATTCCCAGATAAACATAGGATTTGCACAGAAAAGGACCCTTGGGAGAACAGGGATTCCCTGATAAACATTGGATTTGCACAGAAAATGACCTTTGGGAGAACAGGGATTCCCAAACATCCATAGGATTTGCACAAAAAATGACCTTTGCAGAACAGGATTCCCAGATGTCCTTAGGATTTGCACAAAAAATGACCTTTGGAGAACAGGGATTCCCAGATAAACATTGGATTTGCACAGAAAAGGACCCTTGGGAGAACAGGGATTCCCAGATATCCATAGGATTTGCACAGAAAATGACCTTTGGGAGAACAGGGATTCTCAAACATCCATAGGATTTGCAAAGAAAATGACCTTTGGAGAACAGGATTCCCAGATAAACATAGGATTTGCACAGAAAGGGACCCTTGGGAGAACAGGGATTCCCTGATAAACACTGGATTTGCACAGAAAAGGACCCTTGGGAGAACAGGGATTCCCAGGTATCCAAAGAATTCACACAAAAAAAAAAAAAGCCCCTTAGGAGAACAGGGATTCCTTGTTCCCATAGGATTTATATGACAAAGGAATTTTGGGCAGACTGGAGCAGCAGCTGAAGGCCAGGTGAAATCCCCCAGGCCATCCACATGCAAATCCCCAAATTTCTGCTTTCTTTACCTCGGAGCTGAATTCCTGGCTTTAGCTGGAGCTAATCCTACCCCATAGGAAGCAGAAAAAATCCAATCCTTCCAAGTATCCCTGATCCAATCAGACCCAGGAACTGTTCTTAGCCTGGCCTTCGAGCAAATTTCTCCAGTTTTATTCAGGTTTATTGACAATCTGAGCCCCCTGTGAGCGAAACAAATTCGACTCAACGACCTTTGCAATTTGCAGAGGTCATTTTTAATCTGCATTTGATAAATCCATAATTTAGAGTAGACACATTCCTGATATTATAAGGGAAGGAAGGAGAAAATAAGATAAGAGAAATAAATGGGGCTGAGGAAAACAGGTGGAGGGAAAATGGAAATTTCAGGGAAAGAGCCAGGGGTGGAAGGGATGGAAGGACAGACTGGAGAAGGGATGATCCAAGGGACAGCATTCCACTGGGATATGGGGAAATAAATCAGCTGGGATATGGGGAAATCAGTTGGGATATGGGGAAATCAGCTGGGATATGGGAAAATCAGTTGGGATAAGGGGAAATCAGCTGGGATTTGAGGAAATCGGCTGGGATATGGGAAAATCAGTTGGGATGTGGGGAAATAAATCAGCTGGGATATGAGGAAATCAGCTGGGATGTGGGGAAATCAGCTGGGATATGGGGAAATCAGCTGGGATATGGGAAAATCAGTTGGGATATGGGAAAATCAGCTGGGATATGGGAAAATCAGCTGGGATATGGGGAAATCAGCTGGGATTTGAGGAAATCAGCTGGGATATGGGGAAATCAGCTGGGATATGAGGAAATCAGCTGGGATATGGGGAAATCAGCTGGGATATGGGAAAATCAGTTGGGATATGGGAAAATCAGCTGGGATATGGGAAAATCAGCTGGGATATGGGGAAATCAGCTGGGATTTGAGGAAATCAGCTGGGATATGGGGAAATCAGCTGGGATATGGGGAAATCAGCTGGGATATGGGGAAATCAGCTGGGCTAGGAGGAAATCAGCTGGGATATGGGGAAATCAGCTGGGATATGGGGAAATCAGTTGGGATTTGAGGAAATCAGCTGGGATACGGGGAAATCAGCTGGGATTTGAGGAAATCAGCTGGGATATGGGGAAATCAGTTGGGATATCGGGAAATCAGCTGGGATTTGGGGAAATCAGTTGGGATATGGGGAAATCAGCTGGGATACGGGGAAATCAGCTGGGATATGGGAAAATCAGCTGGGATATGGGGAAATAAATCAGCTGGGATATGGGGAAATCAGTTGGGATATGGGGAAATCAGTTGGGATTTGAGGAAATCAGCTGGGATATGGGGAAATCAGCTGGGATATGGGGAAATCAGCTGGGATACGGGGAAATCAGTTGGGATATGGGGAAATCAGGTGGGATATGGGGAAATCAGCTGGGATTTGAGGAAATCAGCTGGGATTTGGGGAAATCAGCTGGGATTTGGGGAAATCAGCTGGGATACGGGGAAATCAGCTGGGATATGGGGAAATCAGTTGGGATTTGAGGAAATCAGCTGGGATATGGGGAAATCAGCTGGGATTTGAGGAAATCAGCTGGGATACGGGGAAATCAGCTGGGATTTGGGGAAATCAGTTGGGATATGGGGAAATCAGCTGGGATTTGGGGAAATCAGTTGGGATATGGGAAAATCAGTTGGGATATGGGGAAATCAGCTGGGATATGGGAAAATCAGTTGGGATTTGAGGAAATCAGTTGGGATATGGGGAAATCAGCTGGGATATGGGGAAATCAGCTGGGATTTGAGGAAATCAGCTGGGATAGGAGGAAATCAGCTGGGATTTGAGGAAATCAGTTGGGATATGGGGAAATCAGCTGGAATATGGGGAAATCAGCTGGAATATGGGGAAATCAGTTGGGATATGGGGAAATCAGCTGGGATATGAGGAAATCAGCTGGGATTTGAGGAAATCAGCTGGGATTTGAGGAAATCAGCTGGGATACGGGGAAATCAGCTGGGATATGGGAAAATCAGCTGGGATATGGGAAAATCAGTTGGGATATGGGGAAATCAGCTGGGATATGGGAAAATCAGTTGGGATATGGGGAAATCAGTTGGGATATGGGGAAATCAGCTGGGATATGGGAAAATCAGCTGGGATTTGAGGAAATCAGTTGGGATTTGAGGAAATCAGCTGGGATATGGGAAAATCAGTTGGGATATGGGGAAATCAGCTGGGATATGGGAAAATCAGCTGGGATATGGGGAAATCAGCTGGGATATGGGGAAATCAACTTGGATATGAGGAAATCAGCTGGGATATGGGGAAATCAGCTGGGATATGGGAAAATCAGCTGGGATTTGAGGAAATCAGCTGGGATTTGGGGAAATCAGCTGGGATATGGGAAAATCAGTTGGGATATGGGGAAATCAGCTGGGATTTGAGGAAATCAGCTGGGATATGGGGAAATCAGTTGGGATTTGAGGAAATCAGTTGGGATATGGGGAAATCAGCTGGGATTTGGGGAATCAGCTGGGATTTGAGGAAATCAGCTGGGATATGGGGAAATCAGCTGGGATTTGAGGAAATCAGCTGGGATACGGGGAAATCAGCTGGGATATGGGGAAGTCAGGTGGGATACGGGGAAATCAGCTGGGATATGGGAAAATCAGCTGGGATTTGAGGAAATCAGCTGGGATATGGGGAAATCAGATGGGATATGGGGAAATCAGCTGGGATTTGGGGAAATCAGCTGGGATTTGGGGAAATCAGCTGGGATTTGGGAAAATCAGTTGGGATTTGGGGAAATCAGCTGGGATATGGGAAAATCAGCTGGGATTTGGGGAAATCAGTTGGGATATGAGGAAATCAGCTGGGATATGGGAAAATCAGTTGGGATATGGGAAAATCAGCTGGGATATGGGGAAATCAGTTGGGATTTGGGGAAATCAGCTGGGATATGGGAAAATCAGTTGGGATTTGAGGAAATCAGCTGGGATATGGGGAAATCAGCTGGGATATGGGAAAATCAGCTGGGATATGGGAAAATCAGTTGGGATATGGGAAAATCAGTTGGGATTTGGGGAAATCAGCTGGGATATGGGGAAATCAGTTGGGATTTGGGGAAATCAGCTGGGATTTGAGGAAATCAGTTGGGATTTGAGGAAATCAGCTGGGATATGGGGAAATCAGCTGGGATTTGAGGAAATCAGCTGGGATACGGGGAAATCAGTTGGGATATGGGAAAATCAGCTGGGATATGGGAAAATCAGTTGGGATTTGAGGAAATCAGCTGGGATACGGGGAAATCAGTTGGGATATGGGAAAATCAGTTGGGATTTGAGGAAATCAGCTGGGATATGGGGAAATCAGTTGGGATATGGGGAAATCAGCTGGGATATGGGGAAATCAGTTGGGATATGGGGAAATCAGCTGGGATATGGGGAAATCAGCTGGGATATGGGGAAATCAGTTGGGATATGGGAAAATCAGCTGTGATTTGAGGAAATCAGCTGGGATATGGGGAAATCAGCTGGGATATGGGGAAATCAGTTGGGATATGAGGAAATCAGCTGGGATATGGGGAAATCAGCTGGGATATGAGGAAATCAGCTGGGATATGAGGAAATCAGCTGGGATACGGGGAAATCAGCTGGGATTTGAGGAAATCAGCTGGGATTTGAGGAAATCAGTTGGGATATGGGGAAATCAGCTGGGATATGGGGGAATCAGCTGGGATATGGGGAAATCAGCTGGGATATGGGAAATCAGCTGGGATTTGGGGAAATCAGCTGGGATTTGGGGAAATCAGTTGGGATATGAGGAAATCAGCTGGAATATGGGAAAATCAGTTGGGATATGGGGAAATCAGCTGGGATATGGGGAAATCAGCTGGGATATGGGAAAATCAGTTGGGATATGGGGAAATCAGCTGGGATACGGGGAAATCAGCTGGAATATGGGGAAATCAGCTGGGATATGGGGAAATCAGCTGGGATATGGGGAAATCAGCTGGGATTTGGGGAAATCAGCTGGGATATGGGGAAATCAGTTGGGATATGGGGAAATCAGCTGGGATATGGGAAAATCAGTTGGGATATGGGGAAATCAGCTGGGATATGGGGAAATCAGCTGGGATTTGAGGAAATCAGCTGGGATTTGGGGAAATCAGCTGGGATATGGGGAAATCAGTTGGGATATGGGGAAATCAGCTGGGATTTGAGGAAATCAGCTGGGATTTGGGGAAATCAGCTGGGATATGGGGAAATCAGCTGGGATATGGGAAAAATCAGTTGGGATATGGGGAAATCAGCTGGGATATGGGAAAAATCAGTTGGGATATGGGGAAATCAGCTGGGATTTGGGGAAATCAGCTGGGATTTGGGGAAATCAGCTGGGATATGGGGAAATAAATCAGCTGGGATTTGAGGAAATCAGCTGGGATATGGGGAAATCAGCTGGGATTTGAGGAAATCAGCTGGGATATGGGGAAATCAGCTGGGATTTGAGGAAATCAGTTGGGATATGGGGAAATCAGTTGGGATTTGGGGAAATCAGCTGGGATATGGGAAATCAGCTGGGATATGGGAAAATCAGTTGGGATATGGGGAAATCAGTTGGGATTTGGGGAAATCAGCTGGGATATGGGAAATCAGCTGGGATTTGGGGAAATCAGCTGGGATTTGAGGAAATCAGCTGGGATATGGGAAAATCAGTTGGGATATGGGGAAATCAGCTGGGATATGGGAAAATCAGCTGGGATATGGGGAAATCAGTTGGGATATGGGGAAATCAGTTGGGATATGGGGAAATCAGCTGGGATATGGGGAAATCAGTTGGGATATGGGGAAATCAACTTGGATATGAGGAAATAAGCTGGGATATGGGGAAATCAGCTGGGATATGGGGAAATCAGCTGGAATATGGGGAAATCAGCTGGGATATGAGGAAATCAGCTGGGATTTGGGGAAATCAGCTGGGATATGGGGAAATCAGCTGGGATATGGGGAAATCAGTTGGGATTTGAGGAAATCAGTTGGGATATGGGGAAATAAGCTGGGATATGAGGAAATCAGTTGGGATTTGAGGAAATCAGCTGGGATATGGGGAAATCAGCTGGGATATGGGAAATCAGCTGGGATTTGAGGAAATCAGCTGGGATATGGGGAAATCAGCTGGGATATGGGAAATCAGCTGGGATATGGGGAAATCAGCTGGGATATGGGGAAATCAGCTGGGATATGGGAAATCAGCTGGGATATGGGGAAATCAGTTGGGATTTGGGGAAATCAGCTGGGATATGGGAAATCAGCTGGGATATGGGGAAATAAATCAGCTGGGATATGGGGAAATCAGTTGGGATATGGGGAAATCAGCTGGGATTTGAGGAAATCAGCTGGGATTTGAGGAAATCAGCTGGGATATGAGGAAATCAGTTGGGATATGGGAAAATCAGTTGGGATATGGGGAAATCATCTGGGATATGGGGAAATCAGCTGGGATACGGGGAAATCAGTTGGGATATGGGGAAATCAGCTGGGATATGGGAAAATCAGTTGGGATATGGGGAAATCAGCTGGGATATGGGGAAATCAGCTGGGATACGGGGAAATCAGCTGGGATATGGGAAAATCAGTTGGGATATGGGAAATCAGCTGGGATATGGGGAAATCAGCTGGGATATGGGAAATCAGCTGGGATATGGGGAAATCAGCTGGGATATGAGGAAATCAGCTGGGATATGAGGAAATCAGTTGGGATACGGGAAAATCAGTTGGGATATGGGGAAATCAGCTGGGATATGGGGAAATCAGCTGGGATATGGGAAAATCAGCTGGGATTTGAGGAAATCAGCTGGGATTTGAGGAAATCAGCTGGGATTTGGGGAAATCAGTTGGGATATGGGAAAATCAGTTGGGATATGGGGAAATCAGTTGGGATATGGGGAAATCAGTTGGGATATGGGGAAATCAGCTGGGATATGAGGAAATCAGCTTCCTGCCAGCCCAGGGAATGCGGGCTAAAGGCTTTCAAAGCTGCTGATGTGCAACAAGGAAGAGCAGTAAGAAGAGAGGAGTCATATGAGGGTTAAATAATATCAGGGATTTCTGGGATTAAAAAATAATGTTTGGCCATCTTGCACTCAAAAAGAAAAATAATAGAAAAAAAAAAGAGAAAAGGAGAGACAATGGTGAAATCAAGCTTGGTTACACAGCAATAAACCCTCCCAAAAAAATCAATTAAAATAATTCAAGGCAGCTTCTGTTCCCTTTCATTTTCATGTCAAAATTATCAATTCCATGCGCAGTCCCTTTGGAACGGTTTTCATTATTTATTTTTCAATCCAAAGAAGCTGAAGGGAGGAACGTGCCTGGGATTGGGGAATCTGATTTGATGGCCGCAACCTCAGACCCAAAAAAAACCCCTCAGCTTCATTCATTGAGGAAATTTCAGATTTGATGAAAAAGCCCTTTGACTTCGGGCTTCATCCTCTGTTTATTATTTGAGGAATGGGTTTTCACTAGGAAGAAAAGTGAAGTGTTTTCCCTGAGGGATTGATGCCTCTCCCTTCCAGCGACCAGACTTTTGGTTTTTTTGTTAAAGTCAAGGGAAAAATAAACAGAAGGGAAGCCTGATACCATTCCCTAATCTGGAGACAGTAGCACTGGAGGAAAATAAACCGAGCTCCCCGCCCACTAAGGATGGGAAAAGAGATCTTGGCCTTCAACTTCAGCCAGGGAAAATCCCTTTGGAAATTGGGAGTGGAGGATGGAATTTTCTGTTGGAATTTTTAATGGTAAAAGTAATGAAAGAGTGGAGTGGATGTGCAGGAGTTGCCTGTGGGGATTTATTGATTTACGGGTGTTAATTGTGCTGTTCTCAGGAGGCAAAGGGAATCTCGAGGTTCCCCCTGATTCCAGTTTTCTGGAATATTTTAATTCGCATTTTAACCCTCAAGAAAATCAGGAGAGCCAGCTCTGCCTCAAGCCCATCTCTTCCAATAATAATGATAATGATAATGATAATGATAATGTTAATGATAATGATAATGATAATGATAATGATAATTAAAATTATAATTATAATTATGATAATAATGATAATAATAATAGTAATAATAATAATAATAATAATAATAATAATAATAATAATAATAATAATAATAATAATAGTAAAGGTTAATTTTAAAAGTGCAAGTAATTAACAATAGATAATGATATAATTTAAAGCCAATGAACATTATTTGCCTTAGTAAAAATAACCAATAATAACCAATTAATAACCAATAACCAGGAAATGTTCAATTTTTAAAAAATTAATTAATTAATTAATTAAAGAGAATTATGTAATTTAGGGCCAATGAACATTATTTAGTAAAAACTAATAAGCAATAATAACCAATTAATAACCAATAACCAGGAAAGGCTAATTTAAAAAAAAATAATTAATTAAAGAAAATGATGTAATTTAGAGCCAATAAAGGTTAGTTTCTTTAGTAAAAATGCAGAATTAATGAGGAAGTTTTGTATCGGTGTCCACGTGGAGGCTGGAGCTCTGCTGGCCACACAAATGGGATTTCACAACTCGTGGAAAGGCAGCTTTGTCCTGTTCCTGTCCTGCTGTGACCACAAACAGCTCCAGCTCAGGACAAACATCAACACCTCGGCTGACATCACATCCTCTGCAACTGCAGAGATCCACGGAACAACAGCAGCTGAAAATAAGGAAAATTTGCAAAAAATAAGGAAAATTTGGGAAGGATAATCTCCAGGAGGATGCTGGGGTGTAAAGTGAGGCGGAACAAAATCACACCTGGCTGAGACAGGGAATTTTGTATCTTTCCAAAAAGCCTGAGTAGTCCTACACCTTTTCTTTTTTTTCCCCTCCATTCCCACATAATCACCCTGGGAGGTTCCCAGGGGATTTTGGTAATTCCAGACCTCGCTGTGTCTGTTTGAAAGCAGAGCTGGCAAAGACAGACAGACAGACAGAACTTGTCGAGGTCATCCAGACCTGGCTTTCTCCTCGTGTTCCAAAGAGTCCAGCAGTGGGAAAGGATTTCATCTGGCCTTCAAAATCTTGTCTTTATTCAGTTATAACATTTTGGGAAGTTGATTTTCTTCCATTTTATCTCCCATTTAATCCAGGTCTATAAACATGTTTCTGTGAGTAAATGATTCCACCTCACACAGAGATATTTTCATTTTTAATACACAAAGACTTGAAATTCTGGAGCAGAAAGAAAAATCAAATGAGACGATCAAAAAAATGGAATTAAATTGATCACATAAAAGAAGGGACAAGGAAAGAGGAGAACCTCAGGTGATTCCAACAGGAATGAAATTCATCATCATCAACATTGGTTAAGTGAAGTGGAGAAAATTATAGGAATATTTTTCACGCCTTATTCACATTTATGGACTGATGAAATAATAGGAAGAAATCCCAGAAAAGGATTTCTGGGATCATCTGATCCATCCCTTTTGACCTTTGAGCATTAAAAGGGAATTTGGCCCAACTGACCAGGGAGAACCAGCCAAGAAATAAAATCTTAATGCTTCATGAAGTGTGAAAATTCAAAGTCACCACACCCAGGTTGCCACAAATCTTGATGCAGCATCCCAGAAATTGTGGCTTTGACTTCCACTGTTTTAGCCATATAATTTGGATAACTTTATTTTCCTTCTGATTTGGAGTCTTTCCCAAAAAATACTTTCAAGCCTTTATGCAACACATGAATCTTATAATATGTCTTAAAAAAATAACGATTCTAGGAAGAGAATTTAATGATAAAATATCAATGATCCTCTGTATTTTCCCAGGTTTAGGTGAGTTAAAATGATATCAAGGGAGGAAAATACAATATAAGCCCCTCCTAGATAGGCACAGACAAAGAAAGGGTGTTTGAAGGCGTGGGGAGATGAAAAATGACAGCAGGAAAACGAGGGCTGATGATTAGGAGATATTTCCTGAAAAACCACAACCACCAGATGACTGCGACTTTCCCAAGGGAAAGGGTGGGAAATCTTTTCCTTTTGGCTTCTAATGCTGGATAAAGCCCTGAGGGACAATTCCACAGAACCCACTGCTGTCGGTGCTGATGTCACAGGTTTGAGCTTTTATAATTTCAGGTTCTGTGCTGCTTTAGTGTGTGGGTCTGAGCTCCACATCAGGGCATGGTGAGCTCTGTGCACAGAGCAGGGAGACAAAACAATTCCTGCTCCAGCTGGGCACCAAGGACAAATGACCCAAATCTCAGCCCAGAGCACAAACCCCGTGGGCTGGAGAGAGAAAAACAAGCAGGGTGGGAGTGCCTGGGCTAAAGCTGGGATGGGACAATGAACTGCAAGGTGCAAATGGAGCAGAACTGATCCCAGGGAGAGACGCCGTTGTCACAGACATCTTTTCATGAAAAATCCTTTCTTTAAGATTTTTCCTCCTGAGAAGCTGAGAGGCCTCAGGAACAAAATGTAAACATTGATTATCTGCGGCTGGGGAATGCAACAGGTGCATCTGGGATTGGTCTCATGTGGTTATTTTTAATTAATGACCAATCACAGTCCAGCTGTCTCAGACTCTCTGTCCAAGACAGAAGCTTTGTTATCATTCTTTGCTATTCTATTCTTAGCCAGCCTTCTGATGGAACCTTTTCTTCTATTCTTTTAGCATAATTTTAATGTAATATATATCATAAAATAATAAATCAGCCTTTGGAAACATGGAGTCAAATCCTTGTCTCATTCCTCAACCTGAGACCCCTGTGAACACGAACACCGTCACACCCCGGGAGCGCTCGTGCATTTTGGGGCCATTTTGGTTCATCTTGGGTGCAGCCCTGGCTGGGCTCTGGTGCTGCCCAAGGTGCATCCATGGAGGAGATGCTTTTAATAAATCCCTGCTTTATTACAGAATCACACAAGGTTGGGAGAGACCTTCAAGGTCATCGGTTACCCTCCTAATCCACTGTCACTTTTGGAAATCTAGAAATGTTAGAGTCACAAAATTAAACACCCTCTTTTTTACCATGGAATATCCAGTGTCCATGTGATTTTATTTTGTGTCCTAGAGCGACAGTCCAGGGACAGAAGATGGAGTTCAATGGAGGGTCCATGGTATAAATATGGGAAAGAACTCACAGAATTTGCAGAATTGGGAATTCTGAGGTTGGAAGAGACCTTCACGGTCATCGAGTCCAACCCAGCCCCAATAGCTGAACCAAACCCTGGCACCCAGTGCCACATCCAGGCTTTGTTAAACACACCCAGGGATGGGGACTGCACCACCTCCCCGGGCAGCCATTCCAGAACTTTATCACTCTTTCTGTGAAAAACTTTATCCTGATATCCAACCTGTGGTGGTTCCAGGTGTGGGTTTCTCTGGGTCTGGATTGAAGGCACTGGAGATGTTATTTCATGCTCACACTCAGCTGTTTATTATTTCTTATCTCAGTCTCACTGCTGGGAGTTCAGCAGCTTTTCATCAGAAGGCACAAAATGGCAACAATCTCTTGTTCCAAGGGCTTTTCAGACTAAACTATCCCATTAAGAGCTGACACCTGGATTATTTTCCCTTTTAACCCAATCACTGATCCTACAGAGCTGCAGTGGGGACTTTTCTGCCCAATTACAAAATGCCACCCAAACCCATGGAGAAGGAGGAAGAAGCAGCATGAAGCAGAAACCCAGGATGACACCCTGTGCCCTCCATCTTGCTGCCATCCACAACACACTAAAAACCCCAAACCCTCAATTTCTCACCAAGTGACACACCTACACTGCTCTCTATAATCTATTGCACACTTTTGTGGGTTCCAGTCTATCTTGAAGTCTGGGAAACTTTCTCCATGGATGAGGGTCAGAGTCAGTGCTGCCCTGGGGGTCAGGGCACCCAGAGCAGACACAGAAATATTCCCAGTGCTCTGGGTTTCCATAAAAACCTAAACTTCCCTTGGTGCAGCTCGAGGCTGTGTGCTCTGGCTGTGTCAGTGCTGCTGCAGACAGAGCCCAGCCCCAGCTGAGCACAGGCCCCTTTCAGGAGGGATTCTTTAGCTCTGCCCAGCCTCTGCTCTGGGTCACAAGGCACCAGTGCCAGCTCAGGTTATCACTTCTGGCCTGGGAATTATTGCCCTGATGCCTTAAGGAGCTGGAGCAGCATCTAGGCAGAGTTAAGGGGAATAAAGTGGAGATTTACTGAGGAGCCTTCAAAGGCCACACCCTGGCTGTACCCAGATGGCTCCAAGATGGAAGCCAAAAGGCCTTGGTCATGACATCTCACATTTTTATAAGTTTTAGTCCATTTCCATCTAGGAGTTAACTGTCCAATTAACGGCTTTAAATTATGAAGTTTCATCCTCCTTGCTTGCTTGCCCACCCTCCTCTTCCCACGCTGTTCATGCTTTGGGCCTGAAGTTTGAAGAGGTTGTTCTTGAATCTCCAGATAAAATAGGATTGTTTTGTCTTCACCATCCTGTGAAAACATCCTAATAACACAGAATATATTTATATTTATATTTATATTTATATTTATATTTATATTTATATTTATATTTATATTTATTCTTATTCATATTTATATTTATATTATCTATATCTATATCTATATCTATATCTATATTTGTAATGCCAATAAAGCTACTATGTTATGTTATGTTATGTTATGTTATGTTATGTTATGTTATGTTATGTCATGTCATGTCATGTCATGTCATGTCATGTCATATTATATTATATTATATTATATTATATTATATTATATTATATTATATTATATTATATTATATTACATTACATTATATTATATATACTGTACTAATATATAGTAATATATAATAAATGCATTATAATATATATATATATATTAAGTGCAATATATTATACATATAATATATATATTTATACACCAAAACAGAGCAGAAAACTTAAAACCCAAGGTATCAGGCCCAGACGATGTTTTGCATTGAATTTTGTATTTCAGCAATGATTTTCCCAGCTTGCATAAGAGCATTCAGCAGCTCCAGCCACCTAATCCTCCAAAGACATTTTTCCAAATGTTTGGCTATTAAAATCCACACAGTAAAATTCTGGCTGGAAGAAATAAAGGTTCCAGTCCAGCAGATCCTTTGCTGGGGTAATGTTTTGACACTTTAACCTGCTTTAAATGCCAATGATAATGACAGCAATAATCACTTTACTATTTAATTTTTCAACCATTTTATCTCCCTGAGAGAAATTGAAGGTTATTAAGACACCAAACCTCACACAGAGGCCTCTTCCAGCCTGCATTTTGCATTTATTCATATTTTCTCTTTCCAAACCTCTGCTTCCCTTTCCCTGGGAAATACCACACTTTTCTAAAGGTCAGCTGGAGAAAATAAAAGGCTTTTTATTAAATGCAAACCGTGTGGATTTTCACTTGTGCTGCACAAGAATTTGCCTGTCATTATGGAGCGGAATTAAATCTTTTATAAGGTAAAAGAAGGTAATATTTTTCGGATGGTGAACAACAAATGTGTCCTGCAGCAGGTTCGTGGCTTGAGAGTGCTCTTAAAAAGCTCTGCTGATTTTAAATTAAATTCCTGGCCTTAATTTCTTTTCTGTTTTGGTTTTTTTTTCACTTTTTTGGGAACACAGTGGGAATCCCATCCAGGTGGTGACCACGCTGTCCTTGGAGTTACAAATTTCCATAATTAGAAATATTCCCTGTGTCCAACACTTCACAGATGGAGTTATATCTTCTTCAAGACATTTATAAATTCAGAATCCTGCTTTTTATAATATTTTATATTTCCTTCAGTACTTGATGAAGAAATAGACAGCTTTAAGTGAGTTTCCTTTATGTTTGAGACCATGATTCTCTACATTTATTTTTTTTTAGGCTTTTGGGCCAAATTTTGGCCAAAAATTCTTCATAAAACAGAAGGGAAAAGCCCATGGAATAAAGGATGGAACTAAAACTTGGAAAAATTTGTGCTCAGGATTTATTCTTCCCATGCATCTGCTCCTCCATCCTGCCCCTCTCTCAAATGTCAGCTTGGCCTGACCTACCAGGCTGAGCCCTTTCCTGATTTCAGTCTTTATTTTGGGGGATTTTGGTGGATTTTGGTGGATTTTGGTGGCTAAAAAGCTGCAGGCTGAGGGAACTAAGAGCGTGTTGCTATCCACCCCTAATTCCCAATGGGAATGTCAATCCAGCACCTCCAGAGAGGAGAGATTCAGCTGCAAAAATAGAAATTAGTTTGTGCCCTGTTTAGGAAAGGAGCTGGTTCTGCTTTCCTTAATTCCATGGGGATGCTGCTCCTCCTCAGGAAAAGGAAAGTTGGATTTGTGTTGCTCCTGAAGTGAAATTCTCAGTTTGAATATTTTTCTCTGGATGAGGCAATAAAAAAAGTTCATTCCTGGCTGCCAGTGCCAGTAAAGGGAATCATAAAATCATGGAATAATTTGAATTATAAGTGATTTAGTTGAATTGCAAGGGATCCTAACAATCATAGAATAATTTTAATTATAAGGCACCTTAATGATCATAGAATAATTTGAATTACAAAGGATCTTAATCATCACCTAAATTTGTCTTATAAAAGAAGGGTCAAGGAAAGAGGAGAACCTCAGGTGATTCCAACATGAAAGAATTTGATTCATCAGGATCATCAACAATGGTAAAGTGAAGTGGAGAAAATTAGAGGAGAGTTTAAGGGTTTAGAATATAGTAATATACATAGAGCAAGATGGAGGTTTTAGGGTGGAGGCTGGTCCTTCTTCTCCTTCTCCTCCTTCTCCTTCTCCTTCTCCTTCTCCTTCTCCTTCTCCTTCTCCTTCTCCTTCTCCTTCTCCTTCTCCTTCTCCTTCTCCTTCTCCTTCTCCTTCTCCTTCTCCTTCTCCTTCTCCTTCTCCTTCTCCTTCTCCTTCTCCTCCTTCTCCTTCTCCTTCTCCTTCTCCTTCTCCTTCTCCTTCTCCTTCTCCTTCTCCTTCTCCTTCTCCTTCTCCTTCTCCTTCTCCTTCTCCTTCTCCTCCTTCTCCTTCTCCTTCTCCTTCTCCTTCTCCTTCTCCTCCTTCTCCTTCTCCTTCTCCTTCTCCTTCTCCTTCTCCTTCTCCTTCTCCTTCTCCTTCTCCTTCTCCTTCTCCTTCTCCTTCTCCTTCTCCTCCTTCTCCTTCTCCTTCTCCTTCTCCTTCTCCTTCTCCTTCTCCTCCTCCTCCTCCTTCTCCTTCTCCTTCTCCTTCTCCTTCTCCTTCTCCTTCTCCTTCTCCTTCTCCTCCTCCTTCTCCTCCTCCTCCTCCTCCTCCTCCTCCTCCCTGGGTTTGGGTGGTTTTGTGTAATTGGATAAAAAAGTCCCCATTGCAGCCACGGGTGGTTGGTTATTGGGTTAAAAGTGAAAATAATTGAGGTGTCATTCCTTAATTGGACAGTTGATCCTTCAAAGGCCCTGCAGAGAGAGAGATGGGGCTCCATTTTTAGTTTGTTGGAGTGAAGTGCTGCAGAGCTCAGGGTTTGTGAGAGTGTGACAGAGATAAGAACTGATAAACACCTGAGTCCCAACAAGAAATTCCATCCTGAGCATTTTCAATCCCAACCCTGATCCAGGGAGAAAAAGAAGATAAAAGTGCAATATTTTCAATATTGCTTTCGTATTCAATATTTCAATCGCAACATCAGCACTCCCAGCCTGCTGAAGGGAGGGCTTAATTCCCAAATTGCCAAATTCTGTGGATGTAAAAAAGACAAAAACTGCTGTTCCCAGAAAGTTTTGCATTATTTCAACCTCTACAAGGAGTCTGTTATTATTAGGTTTTAAATATATTGAGTAATTAACAACCCTGACTTTGTGTCTCCTGCACGTTTTTGTTGATGGTTCTGTTTCCAGAGGATTGACCAAACTCTGCTGAATGTAAATGGGATTTATCCCACCAGGAATGGAAGGATTTTGCCATAATCCACAGTTCCCAGCCCATTTTCCCTGCACTCCCCTGCAGCTCTGGCCAGCCTTGGAATTTTCATGAATTCCCATTTATAACATCAGTTTTATCCATCCACTGCTTCATCTCCATTCCTCTTAACTGAAGAGATGTTTGCTTTATAAACTTTATAAGGAAAATTTTATGATATTCCACAATGTCAGGGAATTAAAATTACCATGTCTTTAGGATGTTTCAAGGACGAGGCAAAATGAGATCCAGATATTCTGCTGATAAAAGAGAATAAAATTCCCTCCAAATGAAGGCCAAGAAAGTCCAAAGATGGCAAATATTTAGGAATGTTTATTTCAGGAATTAAGTTTAATAACCCAGAACCTCCCCACTGCAACTAAAGGAAAGTTCATGTTCACAGGTATGGAAAATAGAGATTTTCCCTGCTGTAATGCCAGAAAAAAAGGAGACTTTTTACCCCTCAAATGCCATTTTATTCCCTATGGATTTGTGGTTTAGAGATTTTTTTATTCCCTATGGATTTGTGGTTTAGAGATTTTTTTTTAACACCTCAGAACAAGGGTAAAAAGTTCCTCTTACTCCACACTAAAAACTTGCTCTGGGCAGGTTTTGCTGTCCTTTGAATTATCTCCTTGCCATTAAAGGCATCCAAATCCAACCTTAACCAGCCACAAAAAACTGAGTTTGAAAATTAATAGGAGCAGGGGCCCCTGTGGGAGCTCCCCCTCTTACCTAAATATCATTATCTTTTATTTATGGCCCCTCAGAAGCTGCAAGGCCTGAGGGATATTTTGCCCGTGTTTATCCTACACGCTCCGTGTGTTGTTTTTTAAATCCTGTCATGTCCCATATAATTGTAAGCTGTCTCCCGAGGATCCAGGCTCTGTTTTCATACAATTTCCCATTATTTTTGCTCAGGGTATGCACTGATACCTTTTTATTTTTCCTTTCCAAACTAACAGCATAAACAAAATAAACCCTGCCCTGCGCAGCACTTTGTTGGCATCTTCTCCCAAAGTCACACTAGGAATAAATTTATTTTTCAAGCCAGGATAAAGCAAAAGGTTGTTTGCAGAGAAAGGAGTCAGCACTTTATATTTTATGCCTCATGAATGTTTTTTTTCTGCTGGAATTTGGGATAGGTCTGATCAGAGAGTTCGTTCTTTTAAAGGTTGGGGTTCAGTTTTTCACTTCAGGCAGAAGGGTTCTGGCTCAGGACAATTTTCTTGTGTCACTACAGAGGTCCCTCGTGGGTTCAGGTTGGATATTAGGTGAAATTTCTTCCCTGAAAAAAGAGATCCAAGGGAAGTGGTGGAATCACCACCTCTAGAAGTGTCCAAAAACCAGGAGGACCTAACTCTTCACACCACAGGTTCGTGGCCATGGTGGGATCTGATCAAAGGTTGGACTTGGTGACTTGGTGAATTTTTCCAGCCTTAATTATCCTGCAAATCTATGATTCCACTTCCTAAGTCATAATTCCATCCTCCAAAATATCCTCCAGATACCTTCCCTCTCCATTAAATTTTCAGGAAAACATTAAATTTTGAGGAAAATCTCCCAAATCACACGCAGGGATTGATCCCACCCTGCTGCAGCCACCCACACCCATTCAGCTGCACTGATCAAACCTCATCAATGCCACTAATTATCAATAAAAACTTGGAATTAATTGCCACTAATTCCTGCTCATAACAAACCCCTGATATGCACAGAGATAATTCTTGCCATCCTTTTCTCCCCAGCAAATCCCACCCCTGTGTTGGAGCTGCCCTGCTCAGATCTCACGTAGGAATTTACAAGAGCAGTGGAGTGAGATGAATTTCGCACCCACTGAATAAGTTGTAGTCACATTTAATAAAAACTCACTTAATTATGTGTTTTATTTTGGCTTCCAGTGGCTCCCTGCAGACATCTGGGCCAGCTCCTCATCTGCTGTAAATGAATAATGCTGAACTGGTTGTAATCAGAGGTTGAATTATTTAGGACAGCTGAAATTTGGGCTCTAAATAAAAATATTTCTGCTTCAGCTGAGGTGAGAAAATGAGAAAATTCCATGCTTGGTTCTCTTGGTTCTCTAAAATGTAGGGTTTTAAATTTCTGTTGTTTTGTACAGAAAGCAGTCCCTGAGCTTGGTATAAATCAAACATTGTTGGAGAGGTTTAAAGATGGCAAACGAATAAGGAAAATCTCCTTTCTAAATTAGGAAAATTTCTTTTCTAAAATTCTGTTCTTCTCTCCCAGCCACTCCTGATCAAGACAAGAAGGGAGGGAGAATGTTGGAACCCTGGGTGCTGAGAATTTCAGATTTCTGTGCTGCCAGGCACTGACCCCCAGGAGAACACTGCACTGACCTGAGGCCGTGGAGAAGCTTCCAGAATGGAATGACAGAACTGGGATTGTGGGTGTGGAGTTTGGATAGAAGTGTGTGAGATCACAGGGTGGGAAACTCAGAGTTTAAGGGTTTAGAATACAGTAATGGATATAAAGCAAGGTGGAGGTTTTGGGGTGGAGGCTGCTCCTTCTTCTTCACCTTCTTCTTCTCCATCTTCTTCTTCTTCTTCTCCATCTTCTTCTTCTCAATTTTCTTCTTCTCCATCTTCTTGTTCTTGTTCTCATTGTCCTCCTTCTCCTTCTTCTCCTTCTCCTCCTCCTTCTCCTTCTCCTTCTCCTTCTCCTTCTCCTTCTCCTTCTCCTCCTCCTCCTCCTTCTCCATGGGTTTGGGTGGTTTTGTGTAATTGGATAACAAAGTCCCCATTGCAGCCACGAGTGGTTGGTTATTGGGTTAAAAGTGAAAATAATTTCAGTGTCATTTCTTAATTGGACAGTTGATCCTTCAAAGGCCTTGCAGAGAGAGAGATGGGGCTCCATGTTTAGTTTGTTGGGGTGAAGTGCTGCAGAGCTCAGGGTTTGTGAGGGTGTGACAGAGATAAGAACTGATAAACACCTGAGTCCCAACAAGAAATTCCATCTCACAGATTTAATCCTGACCCTGGCAGCAAAGACTCCACTGGAGAATGAAGCAGTGAGGGGAAAGAAATGGGGGAGAATACAGGTTCATGGTGCTATTTTTTTTTTTTTTTAGCTGAGGGGCAGGCCTGTAGCTCACAGAACAATCATTGAAAGCAGCCAAGTTTGGGGTTGTCAGGAGCTGTGGTCACTACTGGAATCAGAGCCAGGATGTGGAAAATAGATTTGTAGAGAATTTTGAAGTTTGATAGAAGGTTTACATAGTATATAGACTTTGAGATAAAAAATGATGATTTAGAAATGTTATGGAATATGATAGATATTGTTGGGAGAGAAATGGAATTAGAAATAAGTTTTAATGGATGGTTTTGTAAATAAGATTAGATGTTTTAGAGAAATAGAACTATGAAAGATGCAGTAAGATTTGTGAGAAGTCATTTTAGATTATTTGTTTTAAAAATGGCGTAGTTAAATTTGATAAGTTAAAGAATACTTATATTGTAATTAGGAAATAGTCAGCTTCTGATTTTGATGGTGTGAATTATAACATTGGTATTGTCTCACCCTTCACATGAGACTGAAAATAGAATAAAAGTTTTTAAACACTTCTCATTTCCCTCATCTCTAGGCCAGAAAAGAGCCTAATCCAGCCCCAGGACACAATGCTGGCACAGGGATTTATTGTTTCCTGAGCCTGCTGGGCTTGATGTCATTAAAGTGTCACCGGAATCAGCTCTGTGTCATTGAGCAGCAGCTCCGTGTTTACCAGCACAGTGCAGAGAAAATTCAGGATTTCGAGGGGTTCAGATGCTCAGGGAGGTTTGACAGCTCTCTCTCCTCATTCTCATGCTGCTGAGCCTAATCTTTCCTGAAGGAATGGCGTGAGATCCGTGTTTCCTGATGGGAGATAATCCACGGGCGTCACCGGGATGGGAGATGGCGTTCCTGGAATGAGCAGGCACAAGAGGTGTTGCCTTGGAATCAGAAAAGAACTCATCCCTTCCAGCGCACTATTTCCCATGTGCTGCTCCTCAGGACTGGGTTTTCCCAGCAATTCAGAGGCCAGAACAAAATAATAATTAATGAATGTCCATAATTCATTGGGAGGATAATTAGTGATTGATGTGTGGACGGCTGTTACAATAAAAAGACAATTAGAGGTCACAGGTAGAATAAATCTCACCTAATTTTTTAGCTAGATCTTAAAACCTCAGAGCACTTAGGACTCTCCTTTCTAATCACTTCAAAACTCAACACAATAAAACATTTTATTGCAAGGGATGTATCTAAATATTGGATCCAACTCTGGATTATTTGGCTTTTTCGGGGGTGTTGTTCCTCATGATGATTACGTGGAACTTCATGATTTCCTTCCATACAAGTAAAGATAGGTGAGCTCCATCCCACCTCTTCTTACCCTTGAATCCAATACAATTTGGATTCAGTCATGCTGTTGTGGGCCTAGGCCTTGTGTCTTAGAGTGGATAAGGATTCTCTGGACCCCAGGGAAAGGATCAGTGCCAAGGGGTGACAAACCACCTCTGTAGCCATGATATTTTCTGAAAAATCCTTTCCTTAGGATTTTTCCTCCTGAGAAGCTGGGAGGCCTCAGGAACAAAATGTAAACATTGATTATCTGTTGCTGGGGAATGTAACAGGTGCATCTGGGATTGGTCTCATGTGGTTGTTTCTAATTAATGGCCAATCACAGTCAGTTGGCTTGGATTCGCTGTCCGAGACACAAACCTTTGTTATCATTCTTTCTTTTTCTATTCTTAGCCAGCCTTCCGATGAAATCCTTTCTTCTATTCTTTTACTATAATTTCAATATAATATATATCACAAAATAATAAATCAGCCTTCTGAAACATGGAGTCAGATCCTCATCTCTTCCCTCATCCTCAGACCCATTTTACAGTCACATTACCTCCTTTGCCTGTGCTGAAGGGATTTGCAGCTGACCCCACTTCCACCTCTTTTGGCACAGCAGGAATCCCTCTGGCAAGAGGAATTGCATCCTGGCCTATCACTGCCACCACCCAGCACCCCTAAAAACCTCCTGCATGTCCCCACACCCTCCCTGGACAATATCTTGTCCCAAAATCCCTTGAGCACTGCAGAAACTTGGAGAGCCCTGATGGGACTCTGACTCCATGAACGGTGACACTGCCATCGATTTGGGGCCTGTGAGGGAACAGGGAGTGTCTGTGCTTGAGGAGCAGCCTGGGGGCGGCCCAGCCACCCTCAGAGTGCTGTGACTTCTAGCCTGGGGACATTCTAGGTGTGTTCCAGAGGCCACTGATGTCAGCAGGAAAAGACCTTTTGATTTCCATGTGCTTTGGACGAGGCCCAGGAGGAGCAGCGAGTGAAGTCAGGGCCGCTCCTTCTCACAGGCCTGGAAATCTCTGGTATTTGCTGAGCAGCACTGAGTGTGGGTCAGGAAGGCAGCTGAGCTTTCCTTTCCTCTCAAACTTGTTTGTCTTGCTTTGCAGCCTAAAGCAATAGAGTGATTTCCATGACAAAATTCAGGCCCGGAGAAGCTGACGGAGCAAAAATCCTACAAAGGCTCCTCCAAGCTGAGGAATTTCATTTCTATTGCCTGGTGTGAGAAATAGCCACTCACTTTTCATAGTTTAGGAAGGTTTACTAAACCTTATCAAAAATACAACAGGAGACAGAATAAAGAAAAAAGGAGCAAAATATTCCCCCCCCCCCAGTGTGCTCAAACCCCTCACAATGGAGTTTTTCCCTTTTTAACCCTTTAACTCCTCCCAAAGTTCTGTCCATCATCCCCTTCTTGGCTGTCCAGTGGTGGAGATCTCCTCCTCAAATCCTGGTTGGAGGTCAGGTGTCACCACAGTGACAAGCCAGCCCTCCCAGATGTCCCAACTCCATCTGTCCCATGATAACCCCACCTTTTATCAGGAATATTTTCTGTTTTGTTGGGATAGTTGAGCTGCTGCCCTGGGATGGTTTGCACATAACTCCTGTCTCATGCTTTACCTGCCTGATGTTGGTGTATTTGGCATTTTGGATTCCCAAGCAAATATTTGCACTTGCTGATGATTTCCAACTGTTGGAATCAAGAGGGGAGGGAATAAATATCTTTATCAGACTCCTGAAAAAGGGAGAAAACAACCTGGGGTGTTCCAGCATGTTGGATGGGACTTGGAGCGCCCTGGGATAGTGGAAGGTGTCACCATGGCAGGGATGGAACTGGATGGGATTTTTAAGGTCTTTTCCAACCCAAACCATTGAGATTCTCAGATTCTAAGTTGCTTCCTCAGCTAAAAACCAGCTGATAGAGAAAATCCCATCCCAGAGCTCTAAAGTTAACAAATTTTTGCAGCTGTCCCTTTCTTTATATACAGACATTTACTGATAGTGAATTCAATGACTCAGTGATGATTTACACCAGTGGAAGGTTTGCTCTTGAATCATGTGGGGTTTCCTAATTTTATTAGGATTTATTTTTCAGTGATACAGAATGAAAATTCTTCTGCAAGCCAGCAACAAGAATTTGCCATAGTGAACATGGAAAAGAGGGTGGAACAGCTGAGAAGAGGGGGAATTAAGCACATTTTAAAACTTTTAAATGAAAATAAAAACCAAACAAAACAACCCAGCTGGATAACAGAGGGGAAAAAAGAGAAAAAGGAGAGGGGAAAGAACACAAAGTCAGCAAAGTCCCAGTGTCCTCTGAAGACTGCTGATGCTCAGAGATTGAGAGAGCCCAGATTTCATTTCTTGGCAGCTCAGCCAAGCTGAGGACAATCCCCAGGGACCAGCTGCAGCTCCAGAGGTGAGTAGCCAGAGGTTTATCCCAAAGGCTACTGGGATGCTGGCATCCTTTCAGCATTGAAGATGGTAAAATATGAACACTTTTAAAAGCTCACAGAGCCATAAATCTGAGCTGTATCACAGGCCCAGCACTGATAGAGGCAGATGTGTGAGGAGCTCTTTTACGGGGCCAAAAAGGAAGGAATCTTTCCAGGCTCAGCCATTTGAAGCTTACGGCTCCCATAAATCTCCCAAGCACAGGGTTCAGGCCAGATCTTCACTGCTGAGTTTTTGTTTCTTGCCTTGTATGAAAGGAATTCATATCTGGCCTTAATAGGTTTAAGAATATGAGTAAAAAATAGGTGGGGGAAAAAAGGGAAATTCTGCATGTTGTTTTAGTGCAGGGGCCAGAGTGAATAAGGATCAATATCCCAGTGGGAGGTGGGTCTCTCCTTCCTTTCCATGCCTCTCCAGATTTTAGGGAAAACATGTCAGGAAAGGCTTCTGCTCTGCTTTCCTAAACAGAGGAACTTAATCTTATACAACTCTGAGCCTACTTTAGGCCTATTTTTAATCCCTTACCCAATTTGAACCAATTTTGACCTCTGAGACGTGAGGATCTGGAAAATTAAGGATGAAAAGATCTGTTTGGAGAGTAGCTTGCTTTTAGAAAAAGAAGTTGCACCTCTTTACAGGTACGGATAAAAACTTTACTTTAGAGAAGAGCTGCAAAATTCCTGTGGATTTTGAGTACCAAAAAATTGGGATATGGCAAATTGAACCAAATTTGACATCTGAAATGTGAGGATCTGGATAATTAAGGATGAAAAGATCTGTTTGGAGAGCAGTTTGCTTTTAGAAAAAGAAGTTGCACCTCTTTACAGGTACGGATAAAAACTTTACTTTAGAGAAGAGCTGCAAAATTCCTGTGGATTTTGAGCACCAAAAATTTGGGATATGGCTCCTGAGGAAGTCTGATCCTGTTCCCCTGGATCAGCCCTCAGGATCAGCTGTTCTTTGCTTGATCAGCATCTTTTCATGCTTTAAAACATCACACAAACCCTCCTGGATGTTTTGGAATTGCAGGGACACCTTCCACTATCCCAGGGGCATCCAAGCCCTGTCCAACCTTGGACACTTCCAGGGATGGAGCAGCCACAGCTCCTCTGGGAAATCCATTCCAGTCCCTCCCCATCCTCACAGCCAAGGATTTCATCCCAATATCAGATCTAAACCTCCCCTGTTCCATCCTAAATCCACTCCCCCTGACAATCCCAAGAGAATCCATTGCCTTTGGAAGACCTGCCTGGGGTTTATGTGAGGCGAGAAACTAAAAACAAATTATAAAGTCAATTTATTGACACCATCAGAGCCTGCTTGACCAGGTCTGTCTGTGCTGCTCACAAGTGTTGGACAGAGGGTTTTCCACGGGTTTCAGCTGAAATAAACCCGAGGAAATCAAAGAACTCAACCCTTACTCCCAGGAGCTCTTCAGAGTGGGAAAAGTCTTTGAGGAGCAGTCACTAGAGAGCACCAAACATCCACACTCCCTCCAGGTGCCTCCTGTGCCATGGGAATTACTGATGTGGGAAAAGGTTGGGACTTCCCAAGGTTTTTTTATCTCCATTTACCTCCACAAACCTCCCTAGGCCTGGGGTCCAGCATTCCAAAGGGGTTTTCAGTGTTTTTTGGTGGGAGTGGTTTGTGGGTGATGGGAAAAAAAGAACAAAAAGTAACATGGTTTAAGGAAATATTTTAGGGTGACTTAGGTCCTTGTGCCACAGGATTGCTGGCAATTAAGAAAGGAAATTAAAGATTTCTTTTTATTTTTCCAGAGTGCATTTGAGTTTTGTCCCAGGTGAAGATTCCTCAGGGACCTCTTCACCTCAACCCTCAGCTCGTCAGCAATCAGCTCATTCATTCCCACCCATGAAGTTCTTCTGCAGCTTAACCAATCCATGATTTTAATGAGTTTTCTGTCTTAAGATTCCATGGCATTTTTGGGCCTTTTCTCATTTTTTTTTTCATTATTGCCACCTGCATGGAAAGAGGGAAATGGTTGTGTTTAAAGCACCTGTGAAGTCATAAAGCAGCTGTGAAATGAAATATTTGGAAACCAATGAGCCTCAACTCTGCTCTTTCCATGGCCTTGCTTTCAGTACTTTTTTGTGTCATGTTTTACCACTCATTACCAGCATCACAGAATTTAAATGTATCCATTTTATTCAGCACAGCAAAGGAGTTTGGCTTCAGGGATATTTAGGAACTAATATTTCTGTGGGATATCTCATCTCATTTTGAAATTTATGGGGTGGGTGTGCTGCAGAAGGGTCCACAAGTGTCGCTCAACCCAATTCCTCCTGTCCTTGTGCATGAACACATCTTCCTCTTTCCCTCCTTCCCAGTCCTTTTTCCTACAGAAATTGTTCCTTGGGCCAACCTGTGAACAAGATAAAGAATTCCACCGATGTTCTCCAGAACTGGAACGGTTTGGGTTGGAAGGGACCATAAAGATCAACTCATTCCACTGCAGGGACACCTCCCACTGTCCCAGGCTGCTCCAATCCCCAATGTCCAACCTGGCCTTGGACACTTCCAGGGATCCAGGGGCAGCCACAGCTTCCCTGGGAAAGCTCTGCCAGGGCCTTGAGCCCAAGCACTCCAAGATGAGCTTTGTAGGGCACCACAGAAATGCTCAGCACTAAAACCTGTGCTGGAGGTGACAGCAAAGGAAGAATCATAAAAAAATCACAGAATGATGACACAGGTGACAGAATAACAACAAAGGTCACAGAATCATGGCACAGGTCACTAAGTGTCACTTTATTGCCTCACTTTCCCCATTTGTGGGGTGGAGGTGATGCCTCAGGTTTTGCCTTTTATATTTTCAGGTTCTGTGCTGATTTAGTGTGTGGGTCTGAGCTCCACATCAGGGCATGGTGAGCTCTGTGCACAGAGCAGGGAGACAAAACAATTCCTTCTCCAGCTGGGCACCAAGGACAAATGATCCAAATCTCAGCCCAGGAGCACAAACCCCGTGGGCTGGAGAGAGAAAAACAAGCAGGGTGGGACTGCCTGGGCTAAAGCTGGGATGGGACAATGAACTGCAAGGTGCAAATGGAGCAGAACTGATCCCAGGGAGAGAGCCCGGGAGCGCTCGTGCATTTTGGGGCCATTTTGGTTCATCTTGGGTGCAGCCCTGGCTGGGCTCTGGTGCTGCCCAAGGTGCATCCATGGAGGCTTTTAATAAATCCCTGCTTTATTCTTTAGCTCTGTTTAATTTCTGTTCTAGATCAGCCTTCACAAGGCATCATTTAACCTGAGCCATCAAATCTGCCATCCTTCAAAACTCATTTTCCCAAAAGAGAACTGGATGGATTCAGGGTTGGAATCTTCTGGGGATAGAAAGGAAGAAGAGCTTTTAATTATCAGAACCCAGAAGCAGCCTCGTGTACCCAGCTGGCCTCTCCTCCTGGCCTAGGAAAAGGCAAATTTCCTGCATTTCCACCTGGGAAAATGCACTTTGGATTCACTTCTGCCTTTGAAACAAGGAGTCAAATCACAGAATTATTTACATTGGAAATAACCTTTAAGTTGATCAAATGTAACCCTGCACTGCCAACTCAGCCAGACTCTGGTTAATCAATAGGAAAAATTAAAAAAAAATAAAGACTTAAAATAATTTTAAAATATCAAACCTAAACCAAATTAAATTTATTTTACAGCATCAGTCCTTGCAAAAGAAAAAAATATCAGAACTAAAGATAAATATGTTACCCTAAAAAGTTTTAAAATGTTTTTTGGTGGGATGAAGGCAGAGTTGTTACAGGTTTTAAAGCAGAAGGATTAAAAACCAAGCACTTGGATTTTTCTGGAACTTTCGGGTAAACAATTTTTGCTCATCTAAAATTAAATTCATTTTATAGCCAGGACACCAGGCACTATGAAAAATCTCAACGTTTCCCTCTCAAAATACGAGGAATAGCAGTTTTGAAAAATCTCTCCTTTTTTCTTGGCTGAAAAATTTTGCCAAACTGGAAATTAATTCCACAAATACATTTTGTTCCTCCACATCTTAAACATGGAATTTTCGCCAATTCCTTTAGACCAAAAAAGCTGGGATTGTGTTCGTGCATTTTTTCCCATATCTGTCTATTCCATAGGTCTGGGTAGGGATAAAATTCCTATTGTTGTGTGGAGATGTGTTATATGTGCACTGCATAAATATTTTTATTTACTGAAGGTTTGTTGTAAACCAAGGAAATTTGAAAATTTTTAAGGAAGCCTTAAATTTTTTCTGTAATTTCCCAGTGATTTGCACAAGCTCTGAGACATCCCATAGGGCCGAGTAGGACTATTTAGTCTAATTTAACATTCTGCAACTGAAATATTTATAAACTTGGGTAAATCTTCACCACACATAAAAGAAAGGATCCATTTCTCCCTTAAAAAAGGACTCAATTTGTCCCTAAAAAAAGGACTCAATTTCTCCCTAGAAGAGAGAAAGGAGCAGAGAAACGAGGTTCTGCTTTCTTCCTAGAAAAAGATTCCATTACTCATTCACTAATTAAATATGTGTGTTTAGAAATAAAAATAAATAAAGAAATGAATAAATAAATAAACCTTTCCGTGTCCCAAACCTTAATCAGAACAGAATTTTCCGTGCCTTCCCCGTGGTTTCTGGTTTGTCCCAGGATCAAAGAGCACTGACCATTACTGAGGAAAATAAAAACCCCAAACATCTGCCTGCCCAGGATTTACAGGACAATCCAAACTGGGCAAAAAAAGCAATCCAGAGGCTGAACAACTCCACATTATCACGGAATCATGGAGTGGGTGAGACTGGAAGGGACCTCGGGTGTTGGAGTTTTTGCTTCTTTTTCTGCCTGGGTCGGGATTGAAGCGCCCAGGACAGAATTTCTTGTTGGCACTCAGGTGTTTATCAGTTCTTATCTCTGTCACACTCTCACAAACCCTGAGCTCTGCAGCACTTCACTCCAACAAACTAAACATGGAGCCCCATCTCTCTCTGCAAGGCCTTTGAAGGACCAACTGTCCAATTAAGGAATGACACCTCGATTATTTTCACTTTTAACCCAATAACCAACCACCCGTGGCTGCAATGGGGACTTTGTTATCCAATTACACAAAACCACCCAAACCCAGGGAGAAGAAGGAGAAGCAGAAGCAGAAGAAGAAGGAGAAGGAGAAGGAGAAGAAGAAGAAGAAGGAGAAGAAGGAGAAGGAGAAGAAGAAGAAGAAGAAGAAGAAGAAGAAGAACAAGAACAAGAAGAACAAGAAGAAGAAGAAAGAGGAGGAGAAGGAGAAGGAGAAGGAGAAGGAGAAGGAGAAGGAGAAGGAGAAGGAGAAGGAGAAGAAGGAGGAGAAGAAGAAGAAGAAGAAGAAGAAGAAGAAGAAGAAGAAGAAGAAGAAGAAGAAGAAGAAGAAGAAGAAGAAGAAGAAGGAGCAGCCTCCACCCCAGAACCTCCACCTTGCTTTATATCCATTACTGTGTTCTAAACCCTTAAACTCTGAGTTTCCCACCCTGTGATCTCACACACTTCTATCCAAACTCCACACCCACAATCCCAGTTCTGTCATTCCATTCTGGAAGCTTCTCCAGGGCCTCAGGTCAGTGCAGTGTTCTCCTGGGGGTCAGTGCCTGGCAGCACAGAAATCTGAAATTCTCAGCAGCCAGGGGTCTGTGGGATCTCAGGATTTGAGTCCTGGGATGCAGGGCCCCCGAGACCACCCTTGGGGAGCCCGGGAGTCCTGGAATGTTGCCAGAAGTGTCTGGTGGCTGGACTTTGACCCTACACGGGAGACGACACCTTTATGAAGATAAGAGGGCCTCACCGGGGTGAAGGGTGGAAAGATTAGCTAATTAGAGGGTGAGAAACAGGGTTTAGGATTTATGTACAGGGGGGTTTAGAGGAGTAAGATGGAGGAATTGGGGTGTGTCCTGCCCTCCTTCTTCTTCCTCCTCTCCTCCATCTTCTTTGGCCACGGTGGCACCTTTGGATTGGTTATTACTAAGAGTACACCGAGTTATAACAATGGATGGTATTGGGGAAAAATGATAAATATTGTATACGTAACAGGGGGTATAAAGATACGTGGCGGTCCGTGGGACGGCACAGTGTGCTCATGGCTGGTTGCTGAGCGGATCTTTGTTCGGCTGAAAGAACATCTTTTAGATAAACAATTAATAAACATAAAACCAGAAAGAAGAACTGAAGCCTCTTCTCGTCCTTCGATACGCGGGCTGCCCCAAGGCCACCCCGGGCCTTCCAGGCCCCTCAAACAGCCAAGATAAACCGGACAGGGGTCCAATACCCTGGAGATCATCTGGTCCAACTCCCCGGCTCCCAGTTATTTGGGAAAGGCTCTTTAATTTTACCCTACTGAGGTCCTAAGGCAAATCCAGTTTTTCAATGGATTTCCATTAATTTTGAAGCTTAAAGGAGCCACATCCTGGATGAGAAGTCAGGAATCAGCTGGTTAAAGCTTTAAACTCATTTAATCTGTTTGTTTTGTTTTGTTTGTAAGCTGTGTGAAATGAATTATTTTGGAATAATATCTTTAATATTCCTTGGGGAAATGATCTGCCTCCTCTGCTGCATGGAATTGAATGGGAAGATCCTTCAAGGAATTCCTGACTTGACCTCTATCCACTGCTGGAATTCTCCTTACGAAATTCATGGAATTGAATGGGAAGATCCTTCAAGAAATTCCTGACTTGATCTTTATCCACTGCTGGAATTCTTATGAAATTCGTGGAATTAAACAGGAAGATCGTTCAAGGAATCCCTGACTTGACATTTATCCACTGCTGGAATTCTTCTCATGATGTCATGGAATTGAATGGGAAGATCTTTCAAGGAACTCCTGACTTGACCCTTGTCCACTGCTAGAATTCTCCTCCTGAAATTAATGGAATTGGACAGGAAGATCCTTCAAGGAATTCCTGACTTGACCCTTATCCACTGCTGGAATTCTCCTTACGAAATTCATGGAACTGAATGGGAAGATCCTTCAAGGAATCCCTGACTTGACCCTTGTCCACTGCTGGAATTCTCCTCATGAAATTAATGGAATTCTCCCTGTGAAATTCATGGAATTCTTCCTGTGAAATTCATGGAATTCTCCCCACCTCCTGCATAGAGGCCTGGGAATCCTGTTGGAAGACTGAAGCAAGGCAGAGGTTGGGTATCTCAGGCTTATTTGTGGCAGCTCTTTCTAAATCACCCATCCCACCCAGAAACAGGGACAAAATTTCCTTGGCCATCCTTTTATTATTAATTTATTACAATTATTAAAAGCTCTGTATGCCCTTGAAAGTGTCAACTACTTCAGCCGGTTTTTCCTCACACCATCCATCCGTGTCCAGTTGTTCATGCTCTGCAGAAATGAGATAAAATCTTGTTTTCCTTTATCCCAGCTCTCAAAAGTGACTCATTAATGTTCTCCTGTGGCTTCAGGTCTCGACAAAAATAAATCAAATTAACAAAGAGCAATTTTCCATCCTCGCCCTCTGTCTTTCCTTCTCCGCCTGCTTTTATTTGCTTTTTCCCTTGGACAAACTATTTGGAAAACATTGCAAGAACACTTAATTTGGATGACATGAAAGCAAATTTGCCTGGCTGATTTAAGGGATGTTTTCCCTTCAGGAACACAAGAGCAAATTTGGAGATAATTTTCCTATCAAAAGACAGAATTGTTTGAACTAAAGGGAGACTTTGCCCCAGCCTGGATTCCAGGGACAATGTTGTTCCCAGATGTGGATGGGAATGGAGCACAGGGAACGAGGAAACCTCACCAGATCTGCCCTTCAGGGTTTCAAACCTTTCATCTTTCATCATTTCAGAATTTGTATTTGGTGGCACCTTCCAGAGAAAATCTGAAATAAATCCGTTTTCTGAGAAATGCTGGTTTCGTATAAACTGAGAGTGTATTTCTTCATTTTTGTTCTTCATGGCTCCATGGGGGAACAGGGAGCTGAAAATCCTTGGGACCATCCTAAACCAAAGGAATTGTTCTCCAAGGCCACTCATTTGAAGGGAATGTCATGGTTTTGGGACACTTGAGAGATTTCATGCTTTGCACATTTTGTCTCCTCTCCATCCTATGGCTGAAATTGTTTACAGATTTAAAAAATGGGAATATGGGAATAACCAGGAGAGCCAAACTGGTGTTTATCCTGAGAAAAAGGAGCCTCAGACCAAAGGAAATTCTCCAGGAAGGAATTTTGTGGATTTTCCTCTTTTTTTTTTTTTTTTTTTTTTGAAAATGAGAGTTTTGTCCAACAGGAATTTACGGGTTAATGTTAATATGAAATATAACATAAAAAAGGGAGGTTGTGCAAGAATTAGGTGCTGGGTCAGACTTTGGGATGGAGTTCCCCTTTTGGGATCCTGTGGGATTCCTCATCCTGTAGAAAATCTGACCCTTCCCAGCATCCCAGAGCCCACTCCACATCCCAGCACTTTCCCAAACCCTGCGGGCAAATTACTTGCTTATTTTTGATCTTCCAAGGACTGTGTGGAAAATGGGAATTAAATGTTTTTAAAATAAAAATTCATGGCATGGAGCTGTGCCAGGGATGGATTAGGTTGGATATCAGGACAAAGCTCTTCCCCAGAGGGTGGTGGGCACCGTCCAGGCTCCCCAGGGCATGGGGACATTCCCAAGGCTGCCAGAGCTTCAGAAGTGTTTGGACAGGGTGAGATTTTGGGGATTTTCCAGGGCCAGCAGGTGGAATCCTTGGATTCCTTCCAACTCAGGATATTCTAGGGGTTCACAGAATCACAGAATCACAGAAATTCTAGGTTGGAAGAGACCTTTAAGATCATCGAGTCCAACCCATGTTCTAACACCTCAACCAGATCATGGCACCAAGTGCCACATCCAGTCTTGTTTTAAACTCTTCGAGGGATGGTGACTCCACCATCTCTCTGGGTAGATGATTCCAGTATTTGACCACTCTTTCTGTAAAATTATTCCTCCTTACTTCGCCAGAACCAGAAAGATCTGATTGGCAGATCTGAGGAAATAATTTTCCTGGATGAGTTAGAAAAAGAAATACAACCAATTCTCTGCTCCCAAAACTTATTCCCTTATTCCAGCTCTTTTCATTCCTGCACCAATTCCAGATATCCTCTGGTTCTGGGATGGGGAATCAGGAATAGGAATGGTCACTGAATCTTCTGTTGGCAGCCAGTCAGTGCTGGACATTCCTCACTTCTCTGAATTTCAGAGTCACAACTGCCTCTCACTCACCTTCCCATGTCATCTAACATCCCATGCATCGCTGATTTTGGGATATTCTTCCCAAAAATATTCCTGCATAATGATGTAACCACTGGCAATTCTGGGACTGGGACTCCCTTTTTCCTGTTCAGTTCCTCCTTTCACAGGAATATCCCTTTCAGAGAATCACAGAATCATTAAATTGGAAAAGATCTCTGAGATCAAGTACGAGCTATGATAATGTGATTCACAGAATCACTTCTCTGAATTTCAGAGTCACAACTGCCTCTCACTCACCTTCCCACGTCATCTAACATCCCATGCATCGCTGATTTTGGGATTTTCTTCCCAAACATATTCCTGCATAATGATGTAACCACTGGCAATTCTGGGGTTGTGACTCCCTTTTTCCTGTTCAGTTCCTCCTTTCACAGGAATGTCCCTCTCAGAGAATCACAGAATCATTAAATTGGGAAAGATCTCTGAGATCAAGTACGAGCTATGATTCTGTGATTCACAGAATCACTTCTCTGAATTTCAGAGTCACAACTGCCTCTCACTCACCTTCTCAACGTCATCTAACAGGTCCCATGCATCCCTAATTTTGGGATATTCTTCCCAAAAATATTCCTGCATGATGAAGTAACCACTGGTTGTGACTCCCGTTTCTCTGTTCAGTTCCTCCTTTCACAGGAATGTCCCCCTCAGAGAATCACAGAATCATTAAATTGGAAAAGATCTCTGAGATCAAGTGCGAGCTATGATTATGGGATTCACAGAATCACTTCTCTGAATTTCTGGTAATCCTGGGGTTGTGACTCCCTTCTCCCTGCTCAGTTCCTGCTTTCACAGGAATGTCCCCCTCAGAGAATCACAGAATCATTAAATTGGAAAAGATCTCTGAGATCAAGTACGAGCTATGATTATGGGATTCACAGAATCACTTCTCTGAATTTCAGAGTCACAACTGCCTCTCACTCACCTTCTCATGCCATCTAACAGGCCCCATGCATCCCTAATTTTGGGATATTCTTCCCAAAAATACTCCTGCATAATGATGTAACCACTGGCAATTCTGGGGTTGTGACTCCCTTTTTCCTGTTCAGTTCCTCCTTTCACAGGAATGTCCCTCTCAGAGAATCACAGAATCATTAAATTGGAAAATACCTCAGATCATCCAGTCCAAACTATGATTCTGTGATTCACAGAATCACTTCTCTGAATTTCAGAGTCACAACTGCCTCTCACTCACCTTCTCACGTCATCTAACAGGTCCCATGCATCCCTAATTTTGGGATATTCTTCCCAAAAATATTCCTGCATAATGATGTAACCGCTGGTTGTGACTCCCGTATCTCTGTTCAGTTCCTCCTTTCACAGGAATGTCCCCCTCAGAGAATCACAGAATCATTAAATTGGAAAAGATCTCAGATCATCAAGTCCAAGCTATGATTCTGTGATTCACAGAATCACTTTTCTGAATTTCAGAGTCACAACTGCCTCTCAACTCACCTTCTCACGTCATCTCACAGGTCCCATGCATCCCTAATTTTGGGATATTCTTCCCAAAAATATTCCTGCATAATGATGCAACCGCTGGTTGTGACTCCCGTTTCTCTGTCCAGTTCCTCCTTTCACAGGAATGTCCCTCTCAGAGAATCACAGAATCATTAAATTGGAAAAGATCTCTGAGATCAAGTACGAGCTGTGATTATGGGATTCACAGAATCACTTCTCTGAATTTCTGGTAATCCTGGGGTTGTGACTCCCTTTTCCTTGCTCAGTTCCTCCTTTCACAGGAATGTCCCCCTCAGAGAATCACAGAATCATTAAATTGGAAAAGATTTCAGATCATCAAGTCCAAGCTATGATTCTGGCAATTTCCAGAGATCCTGGTTGTTTGCAGACCACCTGAGTTTTGGCTGAGAAAAGATGGCATCATGATTTTATGATGTTGAGCAGCACCTCTAAAATCCTGGAAAGAGATCTTGGCTCTGTGGCAGGGACCATTTAACATCAGAAATATCTGTGAATATGTTTTTACCTAATTTTAGCCATTTAAACCTGAATCATCCAGCTTGGCTTTGGAGGTAAAGAGAGAGACAAGTTATTTCCCATCCTGAGAGGGAGAATAAATCCCTTTCTGGATATATTTATTCCTCTACATTGATTTTAGGGGGTGACTACACAGACAAAGTGAACTGAAATCAGTCCAAACTCATTTCACAGCATCCAAACTCTTCACTTTGAAGCTGAATTTAATCCTTGTCCATCCAGGCTCCAACATTTCCACATGCAGAAATCCTTTAATGAATATTTATTTAAAGGTTTTACTCTTTTCCAGCCTGGGGTTAGCAGATTTATTCACAAATTGTGTAATGACCAACAACTCCATAAAATAGGGCAGCACTTGTGATAAGATTTTATCCAGTCTAGGTTTGCCTTTCTGGTGTTGGAACCCTGATTTATCCAGTGGCTTTTTTCCCCCCTTTAATTCTCATTCTTTCAACACCAAATTTCCTCTGCTGTTTTTAACAACACAGCAGGGATTGATTCCATACAGGAATCTTGTGGAATTCATATTTCTTGTGTCTTTTTTATTAGGGCTGACTGGGGATATGGTACAAGTTAAGGGCAGCTCTGTAATCGCTTGCACATGATGGCTGTAGGAAAGGATGCCGTGTTCTTACCTTCATCCAGCTCCAAGAAAGGGGCAAAAAAAAAGGGAAAAGGGAAAGAAAAAAAATGTTAATCATTTATTTCTGCTTCAAACATGTGCAAATTCCATATCGGGGCAGTGCCTGGAAAAAACAAAGTGCCGTGGAAGGGGTGAAAAAACAACTGTCCCTCTCCCACAGGGATAACAAAGAACACAGCCCCTGGAAAAGGTTTGTCTAAACAAAATAACAATAAAAAGGAGCAGCAAACCCAAAACACAGGGAAGAAATCAGGAGGAAAGCCTGGAGGAGTTCAAAGCCATCTGGGGCTGGAGGACGTCGTGTTTTTGTGGCCACTCTGGGCTTAGATCAGTGCCAGATGTGGGGACAGATGGGCACTGAGTGGGAGGAGGACAAGGCTTGGTGTCCACTGGCTTCGTCCTGGGAGAGCAGGAACCATGGAATCGTGGAATCATGGAATCAGAGAATCATGGAATCGTGGAATTGTGGAATCATGGAATCGTGGAACCATGGAATCGTGGAACCATGGAATCGTGGAATCATGGAATCATGGAGTTGTGGGATCATGGAATCATGGAGTTGTGGGATCATGGAATCACAGAATCATGGAGTCATGGAGTTGTGGGATCATGGAATCACAGAATCATGGAGTCATGGAGTTGTGGGATCATGGAATCACAGAGTCATGGAGTCATGGAATCACAGAATTCCTGAGCTGGAAGTGTCCCACAAGGATCATGGAGAAGACTCCTGAAGATGAGAGTGCCTGGCTGGGTGCTCGGTGATGGGACACGTGGAAGATGGAGCCATAAATGTGAAAAAGTGGGGGAAAGGTTGGAAAATGGGAAAAAATGGAGGGAAAAAAATGGAAAAAAAATGAAGAAAAAATGGGGGGGGGGGGAGAAAATGGGGGAAAAATGGGGGAAAAAAATGGGAAAAAATGGGGAAAAAAATGGGGAAACGCCTTTTCAAATAGGAAAAGGTGGGACCTCCCAAAAATGTATCAGATTTAGTTAGAAGGGGCTATCAGAGGGGAGGCTCCCAGACCAGTACCACCAGTGGTGTGGTGTGTGATGGAGCTCACAGAGGAGCAGCAGCCGGTGTTCTCCAAGCCTTGGATTCCATGGATTCATTCCCAGAGACAGCCCAGAGGTGATTGGAATCCCTGCTCATGTTTGCCACGTTTGGATGAAGGATGCAGCGGGTCAGGCCTTGGTTTTTGTAATAATATTTCAATTTTTCAACTGAAGCTTCTGTTCTGCGCCCCTGATTGCAGCTCAGCCACCTCCAGATTCCCAGGAATTTGAGGTGACAGGACTTTGGGCTGTTGACTTTGGGCTTAAAACCTCAACTTTTGGGCTTAAAACCTCAACTCAACTGGGCTTAAAAACTCAACTTTTGGGCTTAAAATCTCAACTCAACTGGGCTTAAAAACCTCAACTTTTGGGCTTAAAACCTCAACATTTGAGCTTAAAAACTTGACTCTGCCCATGGCATTGGGACCACACCTGTGCTCCCTGTGACCAACACACCAATCCTGTGTGGCAGCCAAATGTAGATCACCCAGTGGTGCCAGGCCAAAAAACTCAGAGAAGAATCTGAATTTTATCAGCTCCTCCAGATCTTTGGATCTGATCAGTGGGAAGCAATTTTTCCTAGGATTACACACAAATATGTGTGTCTCACTCCATGAGAGGATTTTGCTGAATTCTTGCTGTCTGTGCTCAGAAAAGGGCAGATGAAATTTCCTTGTATCAAACAGGGATTAAATTTTCACTTCTGCCTTGTTTATCTTCCCTAAACAATTTTCTGTATCCAGAATGGAAGATTGCCTCCCCGCAGATTTAAATGATGTTTTCCATAATTTCAGCTTGCCTCATCAATGCATCCACACCACAGAATCAGCTGCAAATTGATTTCAGTCTGTTCTCACCTGATGGGTTCCAAAATCTGACAAGAACAGCCTCACTCATAAAATCTGCCTTTATTTTGGGCTGTTTACATTTGTCACCATGATTCCACAGCTGATTTAAATAAAAGTCACTTCTCTGCCTTCCAGTGAGCAGTGATCTATCAAATTTGAAGTTTAGCCCCAGTGAATCACAGTCTGCTGTTTTCTGGTGTAATTTAAACCAGGAGGCAAAACGTCAAAGAAGTACTGAAAGCAAAACAAAAAAAGAGAATGGCAACATTTTTTTAAGGAAAAAAAATTAAATTCTGTGGAGTTTGGCGACTGTTAGGTTGCAGATCATATTCTGAGCTATGGTTGCTCCTGAGAGCTTCCTTCAGAGTTTAGGCCTGGTGTAAATCATGGAAGTGTTGAGGGAAGGGAGCAGAATTTTCTTTTATTGGAGACTGTGCCTGACTTTCCCTCAAAATGTTCATGGTCACTACGGCCTGAGATCATCCCATCAGCCAAAGTGGTGTTATTGGATGTTCTGAAGGAGAGCAGGCAGGTCAAGAGAGAATCCTGGAATCACCTGGGCTGGGAATGATCCCTGTGATCATCAAATCTGCACTGACAAGGCCACCACTGACCCGTGTCCCCAAGTGCCACATCCACAGCGCTTTTAAATCCCCCCAGGGATGGGGATCCACCACTGCCCAGGGCTGGATAACGGTGGAAGGGATTTCCAGGAAAGAATTGTGGCTGATGTCCACCCTGAGCCTGCCCTGGCCCAGCCTGAGGCCCTTCCCTCTCCTCCTGTCCCTGCTCCCTGGGATAAGATCCCAAATCCCCCTGGCTGTGCCCTCCTGGCAGGAGCTATGCAGAGCCACAAGGGCTCCTGAGCCACCTTTGCTCCAGGTGAGCCCCTGCCCAGCTCCTCAGGGATTCTGCAGCCCCTTCCAGCTCCCTCAGGGATTCTGCAGCCCCTGCCCGGCTCCCTCAGGGATTCTGCAGCCCCTTCCAGCTCCCTCAGGGATTCTGCAGCCCCTGCCCAGCTCCCTCAGGGATTCTGCAGCCCCTTCCCAGCTCCCTCAGGGATTCTCCAGCCCCTTCCCAGCTCCTCAGGGATTCTCCAGCCCCTTCCCAACTCCCTCAGGGATTCTCCAGCCCCTTCCCAGCTCCTCAGGGATTCTGCAGCCCCTGCCCAGCTCCTCAGGGATTCTGCAGCCCCTTCCCAGCTCCCTCAGGGATTCTGCAGCCCCTGCCCAGCTCCTCAGGGATTCTGCAGCCCCTTCCCAGCTCCTCAGGGATTCTGCAGCCCCTTCCCGGCTCCCTCAGGGATTGTGCGGCCTCTTCCCAACTCCCTCAGGGATTCTGCAGCCCCTTCCCAGCTCCCTCAGGGATTCTCCAGCCCCTTCCCGGCTCCTCAGGGATTCTGCAGCCCCTTCCCGGCTCCTCAGGGATTCTGCAGCCCCTTCCCGGCTCCTCAGGGATTCTGCAGCCCCTGCCCAGCTCCCTCAGGGATTTTCCAGCCCCTTCCCAGCGCTGCTCCCACCAGAAAAAAAAAAAGAAATATTTTCCAGGGTGATTTCCTTCCAGCTATAGCGTGTCCCTCCATGTCTCCCAAGGACAGGAATTGTGGACATTGAGGACTCGACAGGAGCTTCACCAAAACACCACACTTGGGATTGATCTGATTTCATCTCAGTTCTCAGAGTACTTTGAGGACAATAAGTTTTGAAGCGTCACCGTGCTCTAAAAGTTCTGATTTAAAAAGTTCCTACCAAGATGGATTGAAAAGAGCCTCATTCTTGCAATTTTCCTGCTCTAAATGAAAACAGCCCATGTAGGCTTTGGATGACATGCAACGAAAGGGTCTTGCCTGTCAGCTGCTCATAATTAAACAAATCTCTTTTTTTTGTGCAAAATAATCCTCCTTTTTTTCCCCTCCTCACATTCAGAATCCTGCCCAAATCCTCTTTCCCATTGGTATAACCCATATTGCCTTTACTGTCAGGAATTTTACAACCTTCCAAGGAAAAGCCATGATGAAGAAATTTCTTTTCAACCCTTTCTAGGATCTGTTTTCTGCCTGAAACTCCAGCCCCCTTGGTGATTCATATTCATGACCTGAAAGCATGAGCTGGGTAGTTCAAACAACAATTGAAATATTAATTAAAATGCAGATGCAATTCCAAAGCAGCCATCCCAAACAATTACGAGTTTCATTTCTAGACAGTTGTTTTGAGGCTGCATTTTTTTTATACAGAGTTTTGGATGGATTTGGGGCTGTCAGTTGTTGTTTCTGGAGGATTATTTGTTCTTTTTCAGTTCCATTTGATCTGGAATCTTTGTCTTTCATTACTGCAAAGCCATTTCCTCCCCGCTGCTCCAGCCCTTGAGTTGATTAAGTGGTACAAAGCATTCCTGGGCCACTCAGTAAATAACAATGCAAACATGTTTATGTAACACTTTCATGTGCTAATGAGGTTTTTATGTTGGAGTTGAGCGCTCCATGTCCCGGAGTCTGGGACTCCTCAACTCTTGGCTCTTTGATGTGAAGGGAGCACATTCGGTTTTCATTTCGGGGAGATGAAGCTGCTGTTTACCTTCGGTGTCACTTCTCCACGAGGGAATGCTCCACATCCGTGGCACTGAAGGGAAGGGGAGTTGGATCCCTGGCTGCTGAGAATTTCAGGTTTCTGTGCTGCCAGGCACTGACCCCCCAGAGAACACTGCACTGACCTGAGGCCGTGGAGAAGCTTCCAGAATGGAATGACAGAACTGGGATTGTGGGTGTGGAGTTTGGATAGAAGTGTGTGAGATCACAGGGTGGGAAACTCAGAGTTTAAGGGTTTAGAATACAGTAATGAATATAAAGCAAGGTGGAGGTTTTATGGCTCAGGCTGGTCCTTCCTCTTCCTCTTCTTCTTTCTTCTTCTTCTTCTCCTTCTCCTTCTTCTCCTTCTCCTTCTTTACTTTCTCCTTCTTTACCTTCTCCTTCTTCTTCATGTTCACCTTCTTCTTCTTCCTCTTCTCCTTCTTCTTCATCTACTCCTCCCTGGGTTTGGGTGGTTTTGTGTAATTGGATAAAAAGTCCCCATTGCAGCCATGGGTGGTTGTTTATTGGGTTAAAAGAGAAAACAATTTAGGGATCATTTCTTAATTGGAGCATTTATCTTTAAAAGGCCTTGCAGAGAGAGAGATGGGGCTCCATGTTTAGGTTGTTGGAGTGAAGTGCTGCAGAACTCAGGGTTTGTGAGAGTGTGACAGAGATAAGAACTGATAAACATCTGAGTCCCAACAAGAAATTCCATCTCACACATTTAATCCTCATCTTGGCAAAAAAGAAGCAGAGAATCCACAAAAGAGGGAGTTTTGTATGGATTCCCCCACATTTGGGACTGCAATAAGCTTTCCAGGAGAAAACTCCTGTTTCAAGCTTGGTGAGGCCATTTCAGAATAGAAATTGGAGCGTCCTTCCATGGGTCTTTAGGATAAAATTTTCATGGATGGAGATTTAGGTCACTTTTCCTGTCTGTCTGAGCAATGATTTCAGGAGAAGTAGAGAGAGGACAAGCACTGAGCTCTTCCCTCTGCTGAGCAGTGACAGGAGCTGGGCTGAAGCTGTGTCAGGAGAGGTTTGGGGTGGATTTCAGGAAAAGGTTCTTCACCCTGAGGGTGGTGGGGCAATGAAAAAGCTCCCCAGGGAATGGACACATTCCCAAGGCTGCCAGAGCTCCAGGAAAATGCTCCCAGGGATGCACAGGGTGGGATTGTTGGGGTGCAGGGCCAGGATTTGGATCAATGATCCTTGTGGATCCCTTACAGCTCAGCATATTCTATGGCTCCATGATTCTCTGACTTCCTTCTTGGTCAATTCCACAGAAATTCAGCCAAGGACTTCCTTAAATTGAAATTTTAAAAAAACCTAAATTGTTACAACATGAGCTACAAGGAGGAGAATTTCTGAAATTCTAACAAATGAGTGTTTCTCACAAACTAGGCATAGGGGGAGATTTATCACACACACCCCAAATAATTTAGACTTGGACTTTTCCTAAATCCATCAATGCTAGAGGAAAGTATTGGCCACATGGAATGGGTCTGATCCAGGCTGAAAATTCCAAGGACACCTAGAAGGCAATTTATGCCAGGAAATTCCACACCAGCCCCTGAGCCCCACCCAAACCCTGGGTCTTTATTAAAAATTTGTGTTGAATTCTTCCCAATCTTAATGAGTACAATTAACATGAGTGTACTAGGCCAAAAATAAAGATTTATTTGACAGAATAGTCTTAATTAGCTATTAAGAAATAAATGTGGCATTTTATGTTGCCAGTCCAGTCAATGGGAATTTTCTTTCCCATTCAATTCTGTGAAATCATGGCACAAAGCTTCATCTGGTACAAACAGAACACAGGCTATTGAAAATTATTTGTGCCAAATGAGGGCCATGAATCAAAACTTCTTTATTCCATTAGGAACTGTCAGGAGTTATGACAAACTTTGGGATCGGGGACAAAATCTTGAGCATCCATTGTTCAGGAAAAATCTTCCTTTGTCCAAGAGCCTTCAGTTTCGACAGGGAAGCATTTGAGGAGCAAACCCCAGGGCTGATTATCAGAGTGATCCTGGTTCCAGGGGACTGGGCCCCTCTGACAGGCACAGATTAAAGCCTTGTTCCCCTCCTAATCAAACCTGGTTTCAACTTCTGTAGGATTGACGGGGGGTACTAGCATGGTTGGAACGGACGGAGACGAGAGATCTCTGAAGTCAGGTCATGGAACTTGGGGTTTATTGCAAAGGGCCTGGGTGCAGGGGCCTTTTGGAATTTGGGGTTTATTGCAAAGGGCCTGGGTGCAGGGGCCTTTTGGAATTTGGGGTTTATTGCAAAGGGCCTGGGTGCAGGGCCCTGCTGGGATTTGGGGTTCATTGCAAAGGGCCTGGGTGCAGGGGCCTTTTGGAATTTGGGGTTTATTGCAAAGGGCCTGGGTGCAGGGCCCTGCTGGGATTTGGGGTTTTTTACAAAGGGCCTGGGTGCAGGAGCCTTTTGAGATTTGGGGTTTATTGCAAAGGGCCTGGATGCAGGGGCCTTTTGAGATTTGGGGTTTATTGCACAGGGCCTGGGTGCAGGGCCCTGCTGGGATTTGGGGTTTATTGCACAGGGCCCGGGTGCAGGGCCCTGCTGGGATTTGGGGTTTATTGCAAAGGGCCTGGGTGCAGGGCCCTGCTGGGATTTGGGGTTTATTGCAAAGGGCCTGGATGCAGGGGCCTGCTGGGATTTGGGGTTTATTGCAAAGGGCCTGGGTGCAGGGCCCTGCTGGGATTTGGGGTTTGTTACAAAGGGCCTGGGTGCAGGAGCCTTTTGAGATTTGGGGTTTATTGCAAAGGGCCTGGATGCAGGGGCCTGCTGGGATTTGGGGTTCATTGCAAAGGGCCTGGTTGCAGGGGCCTTTTGGAATTTGGGGTTTATTGCAAAGGGCCTGGGTGCAGGGCCCTGCTGGGATTTGGGGTTTATTGCAAAGGGCCTGGGTGCAGGGCCCTGCTGGGAGCTGCAGCCACAGCTCAGAGCAGGCCTGAGAGAAGAGAGGGGTAGAGAGGATGAGAGAGTAAAAGAGCAAAAGCATAAGACAGTGAAACAGGTAAGAGCGTAAAAGGCAAGAAGTAAGAGTGCGAGGTTCCCATTACAATACAATAAATCATCTTCTGTGTTGAATATTCTAATTCTCAGTAACCAATCTAGTACAAGATACAAATCCTATAGCATTCACATACAGCCTATAAGAATCACTACATTACCACACTGTGTTACATTTTAAACCCTAAAAACTCCTCTTTGGGCCCCTTCTGCCAAGCTGTGGGGTCTGCTCTGACCCTTGGGCCTGTCTGCAAGCAGAGGGTGTTGTTTTATCAAAAGGGGATTGCCTTCAGCCAGCCACACCGTTGTTTTCCCGTTGTTCAGTAACTGAGGTATCTCAAAGCTTTCATTTCAATCTTGCTTATAGTTTCTATATTCTCAAAATCTTTTGCCAGAAAATCATATTTGTAAGGCTTTCCTGTTTCATCTTCCCAACAAACTTCTGCAAATGGGAGTGTTCCATGGACATCAAACTGCTCGTTAAGGGAAAATTATCCCACTGAAAGATCCAAACCTGGTGCTCAGCTGCCACAGACTGGGACCCCCACCTCACCCCACCCCATGAAGCCAAGGGGCCTCTCCTGGAGAGACACTCTCCTGCTCTACATGGAATTTATTTCTGCTGGCTAAGATTTCACAACAGGCAGGTATTTATGGAAAAGATGTTTATTTTTTTTTGCCCCAGTCTGTCATCTCCAGACTCTGGAGGGTTGAGGGTGGTCCCTGCAGTGCTGCTCCTGTGACAGGTGGCAGAAGAGGAGGCCAAGCTTGGCGTCATTTAACGCCAATGTCTTATAAAGGGTTCTACACCTTCACAGCAACATTTTGGAATGGATGAAGCTTTTAAATGAATTGTTGGCCTCAGGGCCTGGCAAAGCAAGGAGAGGGAGAAGGTCGTTCCAACCCACCATTGACAAGCAAGTATTTCTGAAATAAATGGTGCAACCAGATCTAATAACAATGATAAAAAATAAGAGAAGGGCAATGTTGTCAGAGATCCAAACACATGAATTTTATGTGATGAAAAGCTTAAATGTCCTTTGTGCATGGTGAGCTTCTCCTTATCACTTATCTCACCTTGATTCACCCACTTAGCACTCCCCCAGCACTTCCCAGAGCACCCAGTTGGTTTCCAAATCTCATTCCCAAGTTTATTCCTGCATGAATAGGCTGGTAACACTCTCCAGATGTTCTATTATCCTTCAGGTGATGGGGAAAATATTTGGTCCAAAATTTCTTTCCCTTGTGATGGATTCTTTGTGTTCCCAGTCTGAATAAACTGAGGCCACACCAACATCTCTTCTGTCTGCAAACCCAGAGGTCTTCCTGAATTTGGAAGGTGGAAAACTTGTCCTGTGCAGAGCAACTGAAGGAGCTGGGGGTGTTTAACCTGGAGAAAAGGAGGCTCAGGGGGGACCTTATTGTGACTGTGACCGTGTTCACAGGGATTCTTGCATGAGGAAGAGCTGAGGATCTGACTCCATGTTTCAGAAGGCTGATTTATTATTTTATGATAAATATAACATTAAAACTATACTAAAAGAATAGAAGAAAGGATTTCATCAGAAGACTGGCTAAGAATGGAATAATAAAGAATGATAACAAAGGTTTGTGGCTCGGGCTCTCTGTCCGAGCCTCCTGGGCTGTGATTGGCCATTAATTAAAAACAACCAACATGGACCAATCACAGATGCACCTGTTGCATTCCACAGCAGCAGATAATCAATGTTTACATTTTGTTCCTGAGGCCTCCCAGCTTCTCAGGAGGAAAAATCCTAAGGAAAGGATTTTCCATAGAAGATGTCTGTGACAAGTGACAGCACAAGAGGCCTCAAATTGCACCAGGGAAGGTTTAAATTGGATATTAGAGCAGGGGGGGTGAAATCATAGAAAGGGTTGTAAACATTGAAACAGACTGCCCAGGGCAGTGGTGGAAGTGGTGGCACCATCCCTGGTGGCGCTATCCCTGGAAGTGTTTGAAAAATGAGTGGATGTGGCATTGAAGATGTGTGGTGCTGGGCTGGCAGCTGGATCTGATCATCTTTAGGGTCTCTTTTCCAGCCTTGACAATTCCACAATTCCCTGATTCAAGTGTGTGCCCAGATCTCCTTCTCTGGGAAGTCACTGCTTTGCTTCCCTGTTTGTCCTTCCCAGAACAAGAATTCCATCTCCCTTCCTGTTTCTGGTCACTTTGGTTCTGTTCCGTCCCCCTGGGCCCTTTGAGCTCCACATTCCCCACTCCAGAGTGGATTTTACCCACTGGAAAGGTCAGGACAGGTGGCCCAGGGTGACTGAAAACCCTGGATGTCTCCCTGTGGGATCTCAGCAGCTCAGGACTGAGGTGTCACCGAGAGCACCCTTGGGGGGCTCGGGAGTCCTGGAATGTTCCAGAAGTGTCTGGTGGCTGGACTTTGATCCTACACGGGAGACGACACCTGTATGAGGACAGGAGGGTTTCACCGGGGTGAATGGTGAAGGGATTGGTTAATTAGAGAGTGAAACACAGGGTTTAGGATTTCTGTACAGGGGGGTTTAGAGAAGTAAGATGGAGGAATTGGGGCGTGTCCTGTCCTTCTTCTTCTTCTTCTTCTCCTCCATCTTCTGTGGTGATGGTGGCACTTTGGGATTGGTTATTACTAAAAGTGCACTGGTCAATAAGGGTAAAAGGTATTGGGGAAAAATGATAAATATTGTACACGTAACTATGGGTATAAAGATAGGTGACTGCCTGAAGGGCGAGACAGTGTGCTCATGGCTGGCTGCTGAGCAGAGCTCTGTCGGGCTGAGAGAAAATCTTTTAGATAAACAATTAATAAACACAGAGACCGAAAGAAGAACTGAAGCCTCTTCTCGTCCTTCGATACGTGGGCTGCCCCAAGGCCACCCCGGGCCTTTCCAGGCCATCCAAACAGCCGAAAACCGGACATCTCCCAGGCAATGGAGACCCTCCATGGCAGCAATTTCAACAGCAAGGTTCATTTCCAGTCACAGGATCGACCTTTACTGGTTTGGCTCAGGGATCTTGGAAGTGTCTGCCAATATAAATTGGATTTTTTCCCTTTGGGGTTGGTACAGAGTGGAGGCTGAACTTCAGGGCTTTCTCCTCCACCTCCAGGACACAGTGTCTGTTAGAGCATTTTACTTTCTGTGGACTTCTACTTGTACGTGCTTATTCTTTAGGGAATAAGCTGGAATTGGGAGGGTAAACAGATACAGGAGGAGTTGTTTCATAGCTTTGATGGGTTAAATCACAAGCAAGGCAAGATTTATAGTGGTAATTACATTTTTATTTACATTATCTGACTATCATTTCTTTCTATAAGCATAAGTCAGGCAGTACCTTCTTCCTAGAAAGGAGGTCTCAAGGAAATTTTTCTTTCTCATCAAATTCCAAAGTCACAAATTGTCATTGGTCACTGCTGTATCATGTTCCAAAATTACTTTTTTTTTTGTCTAAAGAGAGATTGTCTAAGATACAACATCAATTGTCAGGTGAATTAATGAGGATGCATTAATTTGCCCCAAAAAATGACAACTCTGACACTCAATCTTATCCCATTTAATTTCTCCTGCTGGCATATGGTTGAGATTTTGTGCTCAACCACTCTCATTTCAACAGGCAGGAATCACAGCTTGGATGGGTTACATCAGAAGCAAGGCAAGACTCATACTTGTAAATATATTTTTTAATATTATCTGAATATCACCTCTTCCTCTAAGCATGTCAGGCACTACTTTCTCCCTAGAAATGAGGTCTCAGGGAAATTTTTCTTTCAAATCAAGTTCAAAAGTCACAAATTGTCATTGGTCACTGCTGTATCAATGTTCCAAAATTACTTTTTTTTTGTCTAAAGAGAGATTGTCTAAGAGAAAACATCAATTGTCAGGTGAATTAATGAGGATGCATTAATTTGCCCCAAAAAATGACAACTATGACACCCAATCTTATCCCATTTAATTTCTCCTGCTGGCATATGGTTGAGATTTTGTGCTCAGCCACTCTCATTTCAACAGGCAGGAATCACAGCTTGGATGGGTTAAATCAGAACCAAGGCAAGATTCATACTTGTAAATATATTTTTTAATATTATCTGAATATCACCTCTTCCTCTAAGCATGTCAGGCACTACTTTCTCCCTAGAAATGAGGTCTCAGGGAAATTTTTCTTTCAAATCAAGTTCAAAAGTCACAAATTGTCATTGGTCACTGCTGTATCAATGTTCCAAAAATACTTTTTTTTTGTCTAAAGAGAGATTGTCTAAGAGATAACATGCATTGTCAGGTGAATGAATTCTTCCTTGAGGCTTTGGCTCAGTCAGGTACACAAAAACACACCAATGAGGCTGCAGGGATTATTCCTGACTTTAATTTCTCCCCAGAAAAATGACAAATATTAGACCAAATCTTATCCCATTTAATTTCTCCAGCTGGCATATGGTTGAGATTTTGTGCTCAGCCACTCTCATTTCAACAGGCAGCAATCACAGCTTGGATGGGTTAAATCAGAAGCAAGGCAAGATTTATAGTGGTAAATATATTTATTTTACATTATATGAATATAATTTCTTCCTCTAAGCATGTCAGGCAGTACTTTCTTCTTAGAAAGGAGGTCTCAGGGAAATTTCTCTTTCTCATCAAATTCCAAAGTCACAAATTGTCATTGGTCAATGCTGTATCCGTGTTCCAAAATCACTTTTGCTTGTCTAAGAGATAACATCCATTGTCAGGTGAATTAATTCTTCCTTGAGGCTTTGGCTCAGTCAGGTACACAAAAACACACCAATGAGGATGCATTAATTTGCCCAAAAAAATGACAACTGTGACACCCAATCTTATCCCATTTAATTTCTCCTGCTGGCATATGGTTGAGATTTTGTGCTCAACCACTCTCATTTCAACAGGCAGGAATTTTGCCCAAGCGACCGCTGGGCAAATCCTTATTTCTTAAATATTTGGTATAAAACTCATAAAAATAAATAAATACATCATGCTTCAGGTCATCCTGTTCAGAATTGGGCTTTCACTCCAGGCTTAGCAACTCCAAGCAGGTTCCCTGTCTTCGAATATTTTGTTTTCTGAAATAAATGGTGCAACCAGACCTAATCATAAAGATAAAAAACAAGAGAAGGAAAATGTTGTCAGAGATCCAAACACACGAATTTTTTTTGTCATGAAAAGCTTTTATTCTGGTTCTTATTCTCGCTCGTGCACAGATTTATTGAAAAAAAATAAAAATGCTCTGACATTTATTCATTTTCCACTTAGATTATTGTGGTTAAATCAAAAAGAAGTGTCAGGGCTTAGGGAGCTGAAAGCAGCTCCACTTTTTCCATTGTGACTTGGTCACATGGTTCCCATTTGTTCCATGAAAAACCTCCTGGTTTTGGTTATTTTCCCTGTCTGGAATGAGATAGAATTCCAGTCCTGCTGCCAAATCTCCTGTATCGTGGAGGAAACTTGGGCATTTTGGGCTTTCTCCTTGGGTTCAGCATGTTCTCCCACAAGGAGCTGCTTTATTATTATTATTATTATCATTATCATTATCATTATCATTATCATTATCATTATCATTATTATCATCATCATTATTATTATTACTGTTGCTGTTTTGCTGTTGTCATCTATGTTTTTATTTATTTTTATTTTTATTTTTATTTTTATTTTTATTTTTATTTTTATTTTCATTTTTATTTTTATTTTTATTTTTATTTTTATTTTTATTTTTATTTTTATTTTCATTTTTATTGTGGTTATTTTTTTTAATTTTTATTTTTATTCTTAATTTTTATTTATATTTTTATTCTTAATTTTTATTTTTATTTTTATTCTTAATTTTTATTTTTATTTTTATTTTTATTTTCATTTTTATTGTGGTTATTTTTTTTAATTTTTATTTTTATTCTTAATTTTTATTTATATTTTTATTCTTAATTTTTATTTTTATTTTTATTCTTAATTTTTATTTTTATTTTTACTTTTATTTTTATTTTTATTTTTATTTTTATTTTTATTTTTATTTTTATTTTTATTTTTATTTTTATTTTTATTTTTATTTTTATTCTTTATTTTTATTTTTATTTTTATTATAGTTATTTTCTATTTTTATTTTTATTTTTATTGTGGTTATTTTTCTTAACTTACAGTATTTTTAGGGGTCTGTTTTTATTGTTAAAATTATTATTTCCAATGGGCTCAGGAGATTCTTCAGGTCATTATTTGAAACCCTCCTTTGGACAATAGAGGAGGGAAGGAAGTCTTGGTGATGGTCCCAAGATGCAATGGAGACGACGTGGGGTCAACTCCAGCTCCCATCACATTTGGGAGATATTCCAGGTTGGAATATCCCAAAAATATGCTGGAATCCATGGGAAGATTTTATTGCACAAGGATGAGCCCAATCACATCCATGTTCTGCTCTTTGCAGTTGGGTTTCAAGGAACAAAATGAATCTCCCACCTTTTCCAGAGGAAAGTTTGGCACGGAGTCCAACACAGGTAAATTCTGGCAACTCCTGGTTGGTCTTTCATTGCTGCCCTGCTGGATTTTAGTCCACTCCAATTCCATGGAAAAATGAGTTGGTTTAAATTCGGTGGAGGGAAAACAAGATTGGCTTTGTCCTAGACAAAAATTGCACTGTAATTGTGGTTTATTGTCAGTGAGATCTTGGAATTGGAATTTTATTGGAAATATATTCAGTGGATCAATAGTGACCACTGAGTTTTAATCCAGAAATTCTCCAGTAAAGATTCCAGGAAAAGTTATCATTAAAAATGCAATGAAAAAGGAAGGAAAATAAAGTTGAATATAAAGATTGCACAATTTTTCTGTAACTGTGGTTTATTGCCAGTGAGATCCTTGGAATTGGAATTTTATTGAAATTCAGTGGATCAATAGTGACCACTGAGTTTTAACTGAGAAACTCTCCAGTAAAGATTCCCAGGAAAAGTTACAGTTAAAGATGCAATGAAAAAGGAAGGAAAATAAAAATAAAGTTGAATGTAGAACTAAAGATGGCACAGGGTGCATTAGTTCTGTAGAGAGAAAACAAGATTGGCTTTGTCCTAGAAAAAAATTGCTCTGTAATTGTGGTTTATTGCCAGTGAGATCCTTGGAATTGGAATTCCATTGGAAATATATTCAGTGGATCAATAGTGACCACTGAGTTTTAATTGAGAAACTCTCCACTAAAGATTCCCAGGAAAAGTTATCATTAAAATGCAATGAAAAAGGAAGGAAAATAAAGTTGAATATAGAGTTAAAGATTGCACAATTTTTCTGTAATTGTGGTTTATTGCCAGTGAGATCATTGGAACCGTAATTCCATTGGAAATATATTCAGTGGATCAATAGTGACCACTGAGTTTTAATCCAGAAACTCTCCAGTAAAGATTCCCAGGAAAAGTTACAGTTAAAGATGCAGTGAAAAAGGAAGGAAAATAAAAATAAGGTTGAATGTAGAACTAAAGATGGCACAGGGTGCATTAGTTCTGTAGAAGGAAAACAAGATTGGCTTTATCCTAGACAAAATTTTCTTTGTAATTGTGGTTTATTGCCAGTGAGATCCTTGGAATTGGAATTTTATGGAAATTCAGTGGATCAATAGTGATCACTGAGTTTTAATCCAGAAACTCTCGAGTAAAGATTCCAGGAAAAGTTATCATTAAAAATGCAATGAAAAAGCAAGGAAAATAAAGTTGAATATAGAGTTAAAGATTGCACAATTTTTCTGTTATTGTGGTTTCTTGCCAGTGAGATCACTGGAATTGGAATTCCATTGGAAATATATTCAGTGGATCAATAGTGATCACTGAGTTTTAACTGAGAAACTCTCCACTAAAGATTCCCAGGAAAAGTTACAGTTAAAGATGCAATGAAAAAGGAAGGAAAATAAAAATAAAATTGAATATAGAGCTAAAGATGGCACAGGGTGCATTAGTTCTGTAGAGGGAAAACAAGATTGGCTTTATCCTAGACAAAAATTGCTCTGTAATTGTAGTTTATTGCCAGTGAGATCATTGGAGTTGGAATTCTATTGGAAATATATTCAGTGGATCAATAGTGACCACTGAGTTTTAATTCACAAACTCTCGAGTAAAGATTCCAGGAAAAGTTATCATTAAAAGTGCAATGAAAAAGGAAGGAAAATTAAAATAAAGCTGAATATAGTGCTAAAGATGGCACAGGGTGCATTAGTTCTGTAGAGGGAAAACAAGATTGGCTTTATCCTAGACAAAATTTTCTCTGTAATTGTGGTTTATTGACAGTGAGATCCTTGGAGTTGGAATTCTATTGGAAATACATTCAGTGGATCAATAGTGATCACTGAGTTTTAATCCAGAAACTCTCCACTAAAGATTCCAGGAAAAGATATCATTAAAGATGCAATGAAAAAGGAAGGAAAATAAAGTTGAATATAGAGTTAAAGACTGCACAATTTTTCTGTAATTGTGGTTTATTGCCAGTGAGATCACTGGAATTGGAATTCCATTGGAAATATATTCAGTGGATCAATAGTGACCACTGAGTTTTAATCCAGAAACTCTCCAGTAAAGATTCCAGGAAAAGTTATCATTAAAAATGCAATGATAAAGGAAGGAAAATAAAGTGGAATACAGAGCTAAAGATTGCACAGGGTGCATTTAATTCTGTAGAAGGAAAACAAGATTGGCTTTGTTCTAGACAAAAATTGCTCTGTAATTGTGGTTTATTGCCAGTGAGATTCTTGGAACTGGAATTCCATTGGAAATATATTCAGTGGATCAATAGTGATCACTGAGTTTTAATCCAGAAATTCTCCAGTAAAGATTCCCAGGAAAAGTCATCATTAAAAGTGCAATGAAAAAGGAAGGAAAATAAAGTTGAATATAAAGATTGCACAATTTTTCTGTAACTGTGGTTTATTGCCAGTGAGATCCTTGGAATTGGAATTTTATTGAAATTCAGTGGATCAATAGTGACCACTGAGTTTTAACTGAGAAACTCTCCAGTAAAGATTCCCAGGAAAAGTTACAGTTAAAGATGCAATGAAAAAGGAAGGAAAATAAAAATAAAGTTGAATGTAGAACTAAAGATGGCACAGGGTGCATTAGTTCTGTAGAGAGAAAACAAGATTGGCTTTGTCCTAGAAAAAAATTGCTCTGTAATTGTGGTTTATTGCCAGTGAGATCCTTGGAATTGGAATTCCATTGGAAATATATTCAGTGGATCAATAGTGACCACTGAGTTTTAATTGAGAAACTCTCCACTAAAGATTCCCAGGAAAAGTTATCATTAAAATGCAATGAAAAAGGAAGGAAAATAAAGTTGAATATAGAGTTAAAGATTGCACAATTTTTCTGTAATTGTGGTTTATTGCCAGTGAGATCATTGGAACCGTAATTCCATTGGAAATATATTCAGTGGATCAATAGTGATCACTGAGTTTTAATTCAGAAACTCTCCAGTAAAGATTCCAGGAAAAGATATCATTAAAAGTGCAATGAAAAAGGAAGGAAAATTAAAATAAAGCTGAATATAGAGCTAAAGATGGCACAGGGTGCATTAGTTCTGTAGAGGGAAAACAAGATTGGCTTTATCCTAGACAAAATTTTCTCTGTAATTGTGGTTTATTGCCAGTGAGATCCTTGGAGTTGGAATTCTATTGGAAATATATTCAGTGGATCAATAGTGATCACTGAGTTTTAACTGAGAAACTCTCCAGTAAAGATTCCAGGAAAAGATATCATTAAAAATGCAATGAAAAAGGAAGGAAAATAAAGTGGAATACAGAGCTAAAGATTGCACAGGGTGCATTTAATTCTGTAGAAGGAAAACAAGATTGGCTTTGTCCTAGAAAAAAATTGCTCTGTAATTGTGGTTTATTGCCAGTGAGATCATTGGAATTGGAATTCTGTTGGAAATATATTCAGTGGATCAATAGTGACCACTGAGTTTTAATCCAGAAACTCTCCAGTAAAGATTCCAGGAAAAGATATCATTAAAAGTGCAATGAAAAAGGAAGGAAAATTAAAATAAAGCTGAATATAGAGCTAAAGATGGCACAGGGTGCATTAGTTCTGTAGAGGGAAAACAAGATTGGCTTTATCCTAGACAAAATTTGCTCTGTAATTGTGGTTTATTGCCAGTGAGATCCTTGGAGTTGGAATTCTATTCGAAATACATTCAGTGGATCAATAGTGATCACTGAGTTTTAATCCAGAAATTCTCCAGTAAAGATTCCAGGAAAAGATATCATTAAAAATGCAATGAAAAGGAAGGAAAATAAAAATAAAGTTGAATGTAGAACTAAAGATTGCACAGGGTGCATTAGTTCTGTAGAGGGAAAACAAGATTGGCTTTATCCTAGACAAAATTTTCTCTGTAATTGTGGTTTATTGCCAGTGAGATCCTTGGAATTGGAATTTTATTGAAATTCAGTGAATCAACAGTGATCACTGAGTTTTAACTCAGAAACTCTCCACTAAAGATTCCCAGGAAAAGTCATCATTAAAAGTGCAATGAAAAAGGAAGGAAAATTAAAATAAAGCTGAATAGAGAGCTAAAGATTGCACAGGGTGTGTTTAATTTCAATACAGATTTACTTATCAATGCCAAAAATTACTGATGGATCAAAAAAACCATATTTTTCTATTGGATTTAACCAACTGGTTGGATTTATTTTCTTTACAATTAGCTGGATTTAATTTAGATTTTATTGACTCCGCAGACAGGTCCCTGGAGGGGAGATGCCCTCATCAGGTGAGACCGGTCCCACCTAAATTCCAAGAGCTGTTCTTAAACCAGCCATGAACACGAGAATTCCAAGATGTCATATGAAAACAACACTAATTTAAGGAAAATACTGTTCAGAACCCGAGAAATATTTCATTTTATTAGCGTGGAATTGTCACATTTTGACACTGCCAGCAGAAAAATATTTATGAAAAGGGAAACATCTTGTTCCAATCAAGGGAAATGTTTTATTTCTGCTTTCTCTGTTTGACACATTAGAGCATGAAGTTACTGGTCCACACATGTGACACCTCATGTAAAATTAATAACAATGAAATTGCAAAGTCAGGGAGGGATTTTAAAAAACTTTATTTTGGGGGGATTTTTTTTTTCAACTTAAAATTTGCTGAAGAACAAATACTTGGATTTAATTTCTGAAACCTCCCCTGGCTTTAATTCAAAATAGAGTTTGGGTTCCTCAAAGTTTTATAATTGGACCGAAATCTGCAGTAAATTCATCTCCTTTTCACACACTTTTCCCCCCTTTTATATTTTCATGCTGCGATAACAAAATCACTGAATAATGGCGAGGTTTTTTATTTTAAATGACTGCTATGAAACATAAAGGAAAAAAAAAGGCTCTTCTAAACAATTACTCATGGAAAAAATACAGTAATAATTCATCTTAATAATAGAAATATTCAGTGGGTTTATTAAAAGTGTTTATTAAAATTCTCCATGGATGCACCTTGGGCAGCACCAGAGCCCAACCAGGGCTGCACCCAAGATGAATCAAAATGGCCCCAAAATGCACGAGCGCTCCCGGGCTCTGTCCCTGGGATCAGTTCTGCTCCATTTGCACCTTGCAGTTCATTGTCCCATCCCAGCTTTAGACCTAAATCTGCAGTAAATTCATCTCCTTTTCACACACTTTTCCCCCCTTTTATATTTTCATGTTGCGATAACAAAATCACTGCATAATGGCAAGGGTTGTTATTTTAAATGACTGCTATGAAATATAAAGGAAAAAAAAAAGGCTCTTCTAAACAATTACTCATGGAAAAATACAGTAATAATTCATCTTAATCATAGAAATATTCAGTGGGTTGGGTTGGAAAGGATCTCCAAGATCATCCATTTCCATGGGCAGGGACACCTCCCACTGTCCCAGTTTGCTCCAAGCCCTGTCCAACCTGTCTTGGACACTTCCAGGGGTCCAGGGGCAGCCGCAGTTTCTCTGGGAAAGCTCTGCTGTCGGATCTCAGGATCTCAGTCCTGAGGTGCCGGGCCACCGAGAGCACCCTTGGGGGGCTCGGGAGTCCTGGAATGTTCCAGAAGTGTCTGGTGGCTGGACTTTGATCCTACACAGGAGACGACACCTGTATGAGGACAGGAGGGTTTCACCGGGGTGAATGGTGAAGGGATTGGTTAATTAGAGAGTGAGACACAGGGTTTAGGATTTCTGTACAGGGGGGTTTAGAGAAGTAAGATGGAGGAATTGGGGCGTGTCCTGTCCTTCTTCTTCTTCTTCTTCTTCTCCTCCATCTTCTGTGGTGATGGTGGCACTTTGGGATTGGTTATTACTGCAAGTGCACCGGGTAATAAGAATAAATGGTATTGGAGAAAAATGATAAATATTGTACACGTAACCATGGGTATAAAGATAGGTGACCGCCCGGAGGGGAGGGGAGTGTGCTCATGGCTGGCTGCTGAGCAGAGCTCTGTCGGGCTGAGAGAAAATCTTTTAGATAAACAATTAATAAACATAAAAACCGAAAGAAGAACTGAAGCCTCTTCTCGTCCTTCGATACGCGGGCTGTCCCAAGGCCACCCCGGGCCTTTCCAGGCCACCCAAACAGCCGAAAACCGACACTCTGCCAGAGCCTCCCCATCCTCCCAGGGAGGAATTTATTCCCAATATCCCATCAAAAGCTCCCTTCCTTCAGTTTAAGGCCATTCCTCCTTGTCCTGTCCCTCCATGTCCCACCAGCATGGATGTCACTGGTCTGGAGAAGGCTTTCTCTTGATTTTGCTGCAGGATCTTCACAAATCATCTCTGAACACAGAAAATATTGGGTTGGAGCTAAATCCTGGGGAGTGCTGACCTCAGAAAGGCATTTGAGGTTTTCCTCAAGGCACTTTTCCTTCTGCAGCAGGAGGAAACACCACCTAGCAAACATTTTCCATTAAAATCCTGCAAGGTCGGGTGGGATCATCCAGTGTTCCACCACAAATGTGAGAAACCCACCGGCACACAGCGTATTTGTAAGGATTTATTGGTTCTCTCCATTATTTCTCTCTCATCCTCACCACCACCCCAGCTGTCGTGAAAATTTAGGAATAAACAATTTTCTTCAAAGCATTTCTGTATCTCGCCATAATGATTTTTTTTCCCTGTGATTTCTCAACCAGCTCCTGCACCAGATAAAAATCTTCTCCCATGTGCAATCCATGCTTAGGAATGAGTTTTTCCTCGAGCTTCAGGCTTGCTTGCACATGTTCCAACGTTCTCTTGTTGCCACGTTCTCGCTTCACTCCAAATCAGAGAGGGGAAATTTCGTAACACCAGAAGCTCCAACAACTGCTGGAAGTCACATTTGCATTCTATCTCTGCTTTTCCTGATGAAGATTGACTGGGAATTTGAAAAGAGAGAATTTTTTGGATTTGGTTTTGTTTGGGTATTTTTTTCCCTTCAGTCTGGAGCTCAAGGATATTCAAACAACAGGAAAAACCGCTCAGGAAATACTTTGAGATTTCCAGCAAAAGTCCAAGAAAACAAATACATTTCTTTAAATTATTTCTGGGGCTTAAGTATTGATGAAAATAATCTCTGATATTTTAGACTGGAAAAAAGAAATAAAAGCCTTCTCCCTTCAGCATTCTCATCTGCATTTGTAGGAGCTCTTGCAGCAGAAAATTTCAAGGTGGAACCTTTGATTTTTGCGAAATTAGGAGTCATCTTTAGCTCATCTTTATTTTGGATTTTAAATTAAAATTTTAAATTTTAAATCCTATTATAAATCAGGAGTCATCTTTACTTAATCTTTATTTTGATGAACTCCCCAGCATCAAATTCCCTTCAGGAATTTTGAATTTTTTCAGTGTCACAGCCCTTACCTGAGAATTTCCTGATTCATTCTAATCTATCTCCTTCCTAAAACTCCAATCTGGAGCAATGGGTGTCCATAAATTCAATTTGAGTTAAAATATTTTATTTTACTATTATTCTTTTATTATTTATAATTATTAATAATTATTTTATTGTTAATATTATTTGCTCTGCTGACAGTGAGCAACATTGAACATTTCTTGAGGAATCCTTCCTGCATTTTTATTCCGCTTTCTCTCCGTGCCAGCAGTGATAGAAACCATCCCCACAGACTTTTCCCGTAACAGAGGGGTGAGACTTGCTCCTGGAATCCCGGCTTCTTCCCTGGACCAGAAGGAGCTGGAGGAGCAGGTCCTGGGAGCTGTTTGATGGATGTTCCTTGGCAGGAATCCCTGCGAGATTCCAGGGACTGCGGATATCGTGCGCTCACACGGATTTGTGCTGCTCCCATATGTGCTCACACGGGTGCAGTTAAACAGAGCCACGTTCCCACATGTTCCCACATTCCAGATCCATCCGTGTTCTTACTGATGCCTTGTGCCCTAGAGCAGAGGCTGGACAGAGCTAAAGAATAAAGCAGGGATTTATCCAAAGGATCTCCTCCATGGATGCACCTTGGGCAGCACCAGAGCCCAGCCAGGGCTGCACCCAAGATGAACCAAAATGGCCCCAAAATGCACGAGCGCTCCCGGGCTCTCTCCCTGGGATCAGTTCTGCTCCATTTGCACCTTGCAGTTCATTGTCCCATTCCAGCTTCAGCCCAGGCACTCCCACCCTGCTTGTTTTTCTCTCTCCAGCCCACGGGGTTTGTGCTCCTGGGCTGAGATTTGGATCATTTGTCCTTGGTGCCCAGCTGGAGCAGGAATTGTTTTGTCTCCCTGCTCTGTGCACAGAGCTCACCATGCCCTGATGTGGAGCTCAGACCCACACACTAAAGCAGCACAGAACCTGAAAATATAAAAGCTGAACCTGAGGCACCACTGGATGTGGGAAGAGTTGTGTGTGTTTTCTGACAGGATTATTTGAACATTCCTGCACAAATTTGGGTGATATTTCCAGGTAAATGGAAAATTCCATCTCCCTTTTTTGGGCACCAGCCTCTTTTGGTATGGAACCATTCTGGAATGATGGGATTTCTGGGGATAAATCAACAGTTCTGAAATACCAGGAGAGGTAACAAAGCAGAGGTTGGATTTTTCAGGGAGGTAGGGATGGTTCTGTTTTATCCAGGTTTATTGGGGTTGGTGGCTGGACTTGATGATCCCCAAATCTTAACAATTCTACATCCATGATTTTGGATGCTGTTCCCAGACAAAGAACCATCCCCTACATGAAGCTCAGCCCCACACACTAAAGCAGCGCAGAATCTGAAAATATAAAAGCCAAAACCTGAGGCATCATAACACACATTCCAGCCTATGGATAACCCTCAGCTCCCTCTGACAGGGGCATCCTGCTCGTCTGCATCCCTCCTTCCCAATTTTTACACTCATGTCTATGCAGTAGCAAAAGAAAATTTATTTTTGTTCTGTTTTTCAGAGTTGCACATCTCATATTTTTTACAATAATTGACAAATTACTCAATGTGAGAGAAGCAGCAACTCCTGTGCTGGGGCTTCCACAATTCCTCCAGGATTTCCAAAGAAACTCCTTTACACCAAACAGTATTCCCAGGCTTCCTGCTGCCCTTTGGTTCCAGTAGCAGGATAATGCTCTTTTCCACCACCAGGTTATCTCAGCTGCCTGATAACAACCCAAACTATCTCAGCTTGTCTCAGTGCCAGCCTCTCTGAGCGCTGATAACTGAAATGATAACGGATATTTAACAACTAACGGCTCCCCGAAGGTGAAAGTGGAAAAATGGAGTCCTTGAAGCAAAGGCATCCAAGAGGGAGCGCATTTTAAGACAGAAAAATGCATTTCGTAGGAGCCAAGGTAGATGTTAATTAAAAATTTAGTGATCATCTGTGTCGGGATAGTGGAAATTTTTTGTCAGTAAGATCGCTGTAAATCCTTAATTAAGGAGTTAATTAAAGAATTAAGTTACTCTTTGATTTTTAATCTGTCAGGATCCCACTCTGACACAGCCCAAACAAATGGAGAGATTTTTGAGAGCTGATGGCTTTGTCCAACATCTTTCCACTCCCTGACAGGAGGCTGCAGTGAGGTGGGGATCGGTATCTTCTCACAGGTAACAAGTGACAGAACAAGAGGAAATGGCCCCAGATTGCATCAGGAGAGATTTAGATTGGATCTCAGGAAAAAATTCTTCACAGAAAGGGTGGTCAAGCACTGGAACAGGTCACCTGGGGAAGTGAGAGGCCCCTCAGCTTGGGACACTGAGCACATCCAGAGGGGACGGCGAGGCTGGAGAGGGGCTGGGAACACAAACCCTGTGAGGAGCCCCTGAGGGAGCTGGGGGTGCTCGGCCTGGAGAAAAGGAGACTCAGGGCTGCCCTCATCACTCTCTGCAGCTCCTGAAAGGTGCCTGTGCTCAGCTGGGGCTGGGCTCTGTCTGCAGCAGCACTGACACAGCCAGAGCACACAGCCTCAAGGGAAATACAGGTTGGATAGCAGGTAAAAGTTTTTCACAGAAAGAGTGATAAAGTTCTGGAATGGCTGCCCGGGGAGGTGGTGGAGTCCCCATCCCTGGGTGTGTTTAACAAAGCCTGGATGTGGCACTGGGTGCCAGGGTTGAGTTGAGCTGTTAGGGCTGGGTTGGACTTGATGATGTTGAAGGTCTCTTCCAACCTGGTCATTTTGGGAGTTCTGTGATTCTGTGATGGAGTCAGCACCCCTGGAAGTGCTCTAAAATCACGTGGATGTGGCACGTGTCTGGATGTGGTTTAGTGCTGAACGTGGTGGTGGTGCCAGGCTGACGGTTGGAATTGATGATCCTGAAGGTCTTTTCCAACCTGAATGATTCCATGATTCTGTGGTTCCCGTGTGTTCTCAGATCTTATCTGGGAAGATGTTTATTGCTTCCCTGTTTGCTCTTCCCAGAGCTCTGCAGCATCAACTCATTCCCACAGGTAAAGGTTTATAACCCCAATAAACAACGGTGTTCCCTCTCTTTCCAGACCACAGAATAACTGTTTCTCATTATTCCAACCTTTCCCAAGTAATGACGCCAGCTCAAATCCTGCCATTCCCAGCAGCATCCTGCCCCATCTCCAGTGCCTCCTGCTCCAGCAATTTTTCACAATTTCCCTATTCAAACATCACTCCCTTGCTCTGTGCTGAATAAATTCTCTTTGCTTTCTGGAAGCCTCTCCTCCAGTGTCTGCAGGCTGTTTCCAGGTTCCCCGTGCTGTGCTTTCAGAGCCAAGCCATTCATCTTGACATGACTCAGAGGCAGCTTTCCTCAGCCAATTAATCATGGAATTGGGTTTCTCCCATGGTGCCTCCTCTGGCTCATCCATATCTTTGTGGTAACGAAGGGCCTGGGAGTGAGTGCAGCATCCCAGGGTCAGTGCAGCACCCATGGGGTCAGTGCAGCGTCCCAGGGGTCAGTGCAGCACCCATGGGGTCAGTGCAGCACCCAAGGGGTCACTGCAGCATCCCAGGGTCAGTGCAGCACCCATGGGGTCAGTGCAGCATCCCAGGGGTCAGTGCAGCATCCCAGGGTCAGTGCAGCACCCATGGGGTCAGTGCAGAACCCCAAGGTCACTGCAGCACCCATGGGGTCAGTGCAGCACCCAAGGGGTCACTGCAGCATCCCATGGGGTCAGTGCAGCATCCCAGGGTCAGTGCAGCATCCCAAGGGGTCAGTGCAGCACCCATGGAGTCAGTGCAGCATCCCAGGGGTCAGTGCAGCACCCATGGAGTCAGTGCAGCATCCCAGGGTCAGTGCAGCATCCCAGGGGTCAGTGCAGCACCCATGGGGTCAGTGCAGCACCCATGGGGTCACTGCAGCATCCCAGGGGTCACTGCAGCACCCAAGGGGTCAGTGCAGCATCCCAGGGTCAGTGCAGCATCCCAGGGGTCAGTGCAGCACCCATGGGGTCAGTGCAGCATCCCAGGGGTCAGTGCAGCATCCCAGGGGTCAGTGCAGCACCCATGGGGTCAGTGCAGCATCCCAGGGGTCACTGCAGCATCCCAGGAGTCAGTGCACCACCCAAGGGGTCACTGCAGCACCCCAGGGTCAGTGCAGCACCCATGGGGTCAGTGCAGCATCCCAAGGGGTCAGTGCAGCATCCCAGGGGTCAGTGCAGCACCCAAGGGGTCACTGCAGCATCCCAAGGGGTCAGTGCAGCATCCCAGGGGGTCAGTGCAGCATCCCAAGGGGTCAGTGCAGCATCCCAGGGTCAGTGCAGCATCCCAGGGTCACTGCAGCACCCATGGGGTCAGTGCAGCATCCCAGGGTCAGTGCAGCATCCCAGGGTCAGTGCAGCACCCAAGGGGTCACTGCAGCATCCCAGGGTCAGTGCAGCATCCCAGGGGTCACTGCAGCATCCCAGGGGTCAGTGCAGCACCCATGGGGTCACTGCAGCACCCATGGGGTCAGTGCAGCATCCCAGGGTCAGTGCAGCATCCCAGGGGTCACTGCAGCATCCCAGGGGTCAGTGCAGCATCCCAGGGTCAGTGCAGCATCCCAGGGGTCAGTGCAGCATCCCAGGGTCAGTGCAGCATCCCAGGGGTAAAAGCAGACTCCCAGGTGTGTTATCTCCATCCCATCAAGGTGCTGGATCCTTTTCCTGCTGCCTCACATCATTCCAAGGCTGTCCCGCCCAACTTTTTACCAGTCCCAGCTCTGCTCTCTGTCCATGCTCACCCCAATCCCTTTCCCAGAATAACTACCTCACCTGCTGATGGGGAGTTGGTTTCACACTTCCATGCCCAGTGCAAAGGGCTAATCTGCTTTTCCCACCTCTCCTCTCCTGCAGTTTCTCCTCTCTGTGTCCATCTTTCCTTCCCTGCTCTGTTCCATCTCTGACCTTTCCCAGTTTTTGCTAATCCTGCTCTCCCCTCCCCTGATCCTGATAACCTCATCCCAAACCACACCGGTCAATTTATTCTCTTTAATGTCCCCACACACCTTTGCAGACACCTGGGGGGAAGCAGAGGGAAAGTTTTGACAAAGAGTTTTTTTACAAAGCTTTTTCCAACCTTTCATCCCAAATTTGACCTGCTCCAGTGATTCCCTCCCAGCAGGAATCGTGGCAGCAGGTTCTCCCTGAAACTGCCTGGGGCAGGATTGCGTTGCTAAAGAGCCTCTGCCTCTTTCTGTTTGGGGATTTTTCCCTGTGTGCCAGGATCATCAGGATCCTATTTCAAGTCTTCACTAAATTAGAACCGCAGAATTCCAGGATGGATTGTGTTGGAATGGACCTTAGAGATCATGCAGTTGCAACCACCCCAGGGACACTCACAGCGCTTAATTGCAATTCCTTATCTGAGGAACTGCAGAGAAATCACCCCAAATCCTGCCCTGATTTCCTTTATCTGCTCACTCCAGCCTGGAAGCATCTCTGGATGATGCCTTGTGCAGGCTGCCCTAGAGCAGAACCTGGACAGAGCTAAAGAATAAAGCAGGGATTTATCCAAAGGATCTCCTCCATGGATGCACCTTGGGCAGCACCAGAGCCCAGCCAGGGCTGCACCCAAGATGAACCAAAATGGCCCCAAAATGCACGAGCGCTCCCGGGCTCTGTCCCTGGGATCAGTTCTGCTCCATTTGCACCTTGCAGTTCATTGTCCCATCCCAGCTTTAGCCCAGGCAGTCCCACCCTGCTTGTTTTTCTCTCTCCAGCCCACGGGGTTTGTGCTCCTGGGCTGAGATTTGGATCATTTGTCCTTTATAGTAAAAAAGGCACCATTTATAAAAATATTCCTTCAGGATCCTCAATGAAGGAATGATTGGCATCTGACTCCAAGGCTTCAGAATGCTGAACACTCAATTATTAGAACTATATTATATTACATTACAACTATATTAAAGAGCGCTACTACACCATACTATATCATACTTATTGCTAAGAATACTAAAGAAAAGTCGTGACTGTCTCCTGACAGTCAGGATACAGCTTTGTGTGACTGGTTAAGGAAACAAAACAATGTTCAGTAGAATCTAATTATCAAATTCTTTCAGGTAAATAATCTTCTAACGCATTCTACATGTCCACAAACACAAGAGTAGTAAATAAGATAAGAGTTGTTTTAATTATTCTTTTTAATTATTATTTTCTCTACTTTTCTTATAGCTTCTCTCTGTTCAGAGGGCACGTGAACACCACAGTCCTTGGTGCCCAGCTGGAGCAGGAATTGTTTTGTCTCCCTGCTCTGTGCACAGAGCTCACCATGCCCTGATGTGGAGCTGAGACCCACGCACTAAAGCAGCACAGAACCTGAAAATATAGAACCCAAAACCTGAGGCATCATGGAACCATTGTGGAAGCAGTGGGGTGTGTGGGGTGGCAGCATATGGGGCATGGACAAGGGTGGGGACAGCCAGAGGCCTGGGAAAGGTGACAGAACAAAACCAGGAGGAGAATGTACCCTCAGCAGCTTTTCCCCTCCATAAAATTGTCCAGCAAAACATCACACCTGTCTTCAAAAGTGCAGACCACTTATTTTTTGTAGTTAGTTTTTTTTTTTCCTCCTTTAGGTTTTTTATTCCTTTTCCTTCCACCCCATGAATTTTGAAGACATGAAATCCTTAACAGACATCCAAGAGCCTGGGGAGCATTAAACCACCCATAATCACTTCTCACAGGTCAGGGGATGTAAACCAGCGGATAATTTTCTGCCCTTCCCCTCGGACATCTTCCCCTGATCCACACTTTTAGCTGCCTTTACCAGGAGTGTTTATGGAGGATAACACCATTCCAAGCACTTCCTGCATCCATGTGTTCCTTATTTGGAGTATCCCACACAAACATTGCATCTCGTGGCATTCCCAAATAAAAACCTCATGGGCCTGACTCTGAAATGATGCGTAAAGTTCAGCCCTTGTGGTATTTCAAGGAAAGACTTTACTTCTTTACTTTTTTTTTCTTTTTTTCTTTTTTTTTTTTTGGCACAAGGACAAAATTCTTCTCTGGGTTTTATTATTTAAACCCCTTCAGAAAAATCAGAGTTTCCCAGAATTGCCTCTATCTGGTCATGATGTATCAAATCTGGGCTGATTTAGAGCTCAGGTTGATTCCTGCTCAGTGATTTTTCCTCCAGCTTCACTCCACTTCCCTCTCCTCCTTCCAGATGACACTGGTGAGGTGTTCATCAATAAAATCCAAATAAATGAGGAATCAAAGTCATTTTTATCTCCAGAAAATGTGATGAAGTTTCACTTCCAGGCCACTTTGTACCTTTAAATCCAATGGGAATAAAAGAGCCTCAAAGCAGGACAAAAGTGAATTTCTTCCCTTATGTGTATCACAATATCTTGGAAAACAGAAAACAAAATAATTCCAAGCATTTGAAGTAAAATATTCTTTTGGAATATTTTTAAATATTCATATTTTATTAGCTATAGTTAATAAATATCATGAAATAATTAGTACTGAGGCAAGAAAATACTTAAGTATATTTTTTAAATTCATCTCATAGTACTGGTACATTTTCTACTCTTTTACCTAAGAATATTCTCTATTTTCACTAAATTTAATTTAGCTGATTTATAATAAAGGATTGTCTGAGAGTTTAGTTCATTTTTCTATCTATTTTTTTTCCTTTCTTCTCTTTTTGATTCTGTTTCTCCCTCTAAACTTTCTTTTCCTTCCTCTAAGGTTTGCAGCATTTCTCCATCATTCCAGATATATAAATGCTGTATAAATGTAACTCAAATCGTCAAGATATTCACTGAAAAATGTGAATAAACCAACCTGAGAATAAAGAGCTTTCATTCTTTCATATTTTTTCTTGTTTTGTTTTTGTTTTGTTTTTTTTTTTCTTTTTTTTTTTAATTATTTATTCTGAGTTTTCCCTTAAAAAATACAAATTTAAAATTCCTTTTGTTAAATTTTGTTTTGGTCTGGAAGTTCAGCCAAATCCCTTTTGACACACATTAGAAATAAGGTTAGAAAAGATTAGAAAAGATTTTAGAAAAGATTAGAAAAGATTTTTAGAAAACAGATTGAATTCATTTCAGTTCCATGCCTCATGAGCACCAAAATGTCACTCATTCAAATGAAGATTTGAGACTAATTCTGCTTCATTGTCCCAAATCTCTGTGCCACGGGTGAGTGGGAAAAGGAAATAACTGACCCATAAATGAAGATTTTCTTTTTAGAACCAACAGAAATGACATTATATTTGTCTGTCCTCTGCCATGCAACTTAATCTTTTTTCCATAACCACAAAAAAAAAAAAAAAAAAAAAAAAAAAGAAACAAACAAACCCACAAAATATTTGGTTAAATAATAATCTAAAGTTTAGGAACATGTATGAATCCAGCAAGGGAATCTGAAGGATGAAAAATAATTCCAAATTCATGGCACATTCCCATTCCCTGTGGGTGTCTTCTCTACCAGGAGTGGACTCTTCTCTCCATTGGGTCTCGTATTTAATACAGAGAATTTTAATGCATGAAGATCTGAACTCATCTTCAAATATGGAAAATCCATGGAAAAGCTGCTCGGGGTCCCTGACTGGGGAATTCCTGTTTTGGACAAGAGGAGACTGAAGTGGAAGAAAAGTAGAGAAAATAAAAAGGATGTGAAGTTCAGGATTTTGTGATGAACTGACCCTTGGAGATGTCACTGCATCCCTCCCTCACTGTTTCCTTTGGGATAACCTCACCTTCAGGTTATTTTTGCCAGGGTTGGTATTAAATGTGTGAGATGGAATTTCTTGTTGGCACTCAGGTGTTTATCAGTTCTTATCTCTGTCACACTCTCACAAACCCTGAGCTCTGCAGCACTTCACTCCAACAAACTAAACATGGAGCCCCATCTCTCTCTCTGCAAGGCCTTTGAAGGATCAACTGTCCAATTAAGGAATGACACTGAAATTATTTTCACTTTTAACCCAATAACCAACCACCCGTGGCTGCAATGGGGACTTTGTTATCCAATTACACAAAACCACCCAAACCCACGGAGGAGGAGGAGGAGAAGGAGAAGGAGAAGGAGAAGGAGAAGGAGAAGGAGAAGGAGAAGGAGAAGGAGAAGGAGAAGGAGAAGGAGAAGGAGAAGGAGAAGGAAGAGAAGGAAGAGAAGGAAGAGAAAGAAGAGAAGGAAGAGAAGGAGAAGAAGAAAAACAAAAAGGTGAAGAAGAAGGAGCATCCTCCACCCCAAAACCTCCACCTTGCTTTATATCCATTACTGTATTCTAAACCCTTAAACTCTGAGTTTCCCACCCTGTGATCTCACACACTTCTATCCAAACTCCACACCCACAATCCCAGTTCTGTCATTCCATTCTGGAAGCTTCTCCACGGCCTCAGGTCAGCGCAGTGTTCTCTGGGGGGTCAGTGCCTGGCAGCACAGAAATCTGAAATTCTCAGCACCCAGGGTTCCAATACTTACTCTGCTTTCCTGGAAAATTCTGGGATTTGGAATATTTCTTATTTAGACTTTTTTTTTAAATGTACTCTTGCACTGTGTGGACACAGGAGGGAATAAGAACTCCCCACGACAATTTTTTTGCAGCTGCTGGGACATCAGTGCTGTCTCTTATCTCCCTCTCCTTTCCTCTCTGATTATTTTTAATTTTATTTTTTAGGAGCCTTTCAGGCTGCAGGGAAACTTTTTGTGGCTTGTGATAGGTGCAGGCCATTCTGTGGATTTTCTCCTGGTCTCTTGGGAAGTTTGAGATGGCAGGAGAGGACTCAGAGGACCTCAAGGACTCCTACTTTTCCTATGCTCTCAATTTGATTCCTGTCCAGGACATCCAAAAGGGAGAATCTGCTCATTCTCTATTTTTGGAATTAAGGTCTATTTACAGTTGCTCTGGAGTCTTGAGTCAGTCCAGAGTGTTTTAGCAGATGCTTTCTGAGGTCTTTGAACTCTTTCAAGCCACGAGGGAAGGAAAAAAAGCAGAGGATTTCTGCGTTTTATGGCCAAGGACTTTTCGGATTATTTAAAATCATCTCCAATGTAAACCAGCGGCATGATTTCCATCCAGTTCCCTCTGTCCCGAGCTCAGCTGCTGGTGTCAGAGATGCCAAGCACTTGGAGATGATGACAGGTGAGGGAAAGAGCTGCAGATGGATAAAACATTGCTGGTAGCATCCGGATGCTGCCTATGGAACGGGACGAGCAGTGCTGTAATGGAAGAGTGGCCGCTGTTCCCTGGCTCCTGAGCCTTGGTGGTCCTTCCAGCAGCACCCTGGAGGATTTGTCTGGCATTTCCAGCCTCAGGCTTGGTAACGAGAGTCCTTGGTGGCCTTGGAGAAACACGGAAAGGTTTCGGATTGCTGCTGGCCACAGAAGGTTGGCAATCACTGAGTTTGCCCAAGAATCAGCTCGGCAGAAACGCCGCGTTCCCCAGGGGACACTGATGACAGCACAGCTGGAGTGGAGCTTGGCCTTGCCCAGCTTGCCTGTGGTCAACCACACAATTTGTTTGTTATGCTGAGCCGGAGGAAGCTCCCAGAGAGAGCCAGCAGCAGCTTCGGCCTGAGGGGTGACACTGGCCATGGTTTGGGGGGACACCAAGAGAGACGTAACCGTCGTGCTGGTGGCAGCACCGGGAGCTGCTCTGGGCTTTGGTGAAAGCTGGGGACATCCCTACACCCCTCCCTGCCCTGCACTCTGGCTCCCAGAGGTGAGGAGGAGGAGGAGGAGGAGGAGGAGGAGGAGGAGGAGGAAGAGGAGGTGAAGAAGAAGGTGAAGAAGAAGAAGAAGGTGAAGAAGAAGAAGGTGGTGAAGAAGAAGATGAAGAAGAAGGTGAAGAAGAAGGACCATCCTCCACCCCAAACCCTCCATTTTGCTTTATATTTATTACTATATTCTAGAACCAGTCCAGAGGACTTCCCACAAGATTCCCCTTCCCCTCCCTGAGCAGGAGATCCTGGAAGTGACCACTTATCCTTGTTTTTCCCTGCTGGAACAAGGCTGTGTGCAAACCCCTCCTTTGCTCCTGTCTGGTGAAACTCCTGGAGGGTTTTAAACAACCCCTGGAAATTGTCCCAGCACAATTCCTGGTTCAGAGGAACACATGTTCTTTGGAAACCCAAATTCCCTGCTTGGAGTCAACTGGATGGACCAAGGTGGGACAATGTGACCGTGTTTACAGGGGTCTGAAGATGAGGGAAGAAACGAGGATTGACTCCATGTTTCAGAAGGCTGATTTATTATTTTATGATATATTATACTAAAACTATACTAAAAGAATAGAAGAAAGGATTTCATCAGAAGGCTGGCTAAGAATAGAATAGCAAAGAATGAATAACAAAGGTTTGTGGCTCAGCTCTCTGTCCGAGCCAGCTGACTGTGATTGGCCATTAATTAGAAACAACCACATGAACCAATCACAGATGCACCTGTTGCATTCCACAGCAGCAGATAATCAATGTTTGCATTTTGTTCCTGAGGCTTCTCAGCTTCTCAGGAGGAAAAATCCTAAGGAACGGATTTTCCATAAAAGATGTCTGCGACAGGACACAACAACTTTAGGGAATGCCCAAAGGTCAAACCCCATCATTGGTCAAGCTTGAGGAGAATCCAAGGAATGATTCTGGGTGGAAGTGACACACTTGGATCCCCACTTTGTCACTGGAGAGCAATAAACTTCTGAGGCCCAGACTGTCTGAGCTACTTCCCCAGGTATTTCAGGAAGAGGTGGCGGCGTCACCGAGGGGGCTCCGCTCTGAAAATGATCCCACAACCTCTGAAGTGACTTGAAAGGAGCTCCTGTGCTGGTGCTCGTCTGGAGGACACCCAGCAGCGCATGACCCAAGCTTTCCCTCTCTGCATGAGTTCAGTTGCTCCTCTGCTACTGGAGGCTTTGAAACGGGGCTGCTCGACGAAGCGGGAGCCGTTTGATGAATGAAGCTGCGCAGCCACAGCTCCGCTGGTCCATCTGAGCAGATTTAAGCCGAGCTGTTGAAAAGTGAGCAAGTCCTTGTGCCGTAAACATGGGAACAGAGCAGTAAATGACACGGCCACCCACTTCTTGGTCTCTTTTCACTGCCAAAGCAGTAAAAAAGGGACCTTAGAGCGAGTGTGAATCCAGCCCTTGGAATATTTTTCCATTTGCTCGTATTTACGTTAATGAGCGCTGACACTCCAGACTCACATTCCCAGCTCAGTACTTCACCAGACTGACCAGCAACAAAACCAAGGAGATGAGACTAAACAGATGATTTGATGAGGCTTTTATTATTAGGATGATGATTATTATTATTTTATTCCTCCAGGCTGTGGAAGGAAAAGACAGTGGGCACACGTCTGGTTTCAAAAAGATAACAGCTCTGTTTAGAGACAGGTTTAAGGGCAGGGAAACGAAGAAATTCAAGGAAAATTGTTGTCTGCACACTCATTTAATAGGATTAGTTGGCAATGTTTTCCGGCGGGTAAAATGTTCCTCTGAGAAAGGTCAGCCTGCCTGGATGGAGCTGACAGCAGATTGCTTTACCTTCCGCTCAACCAGGACTAAAAAGATGCTGGAAAAGCCTCTTTGCTCACTGAGGCAGCTTTTTGTGAGGCCTTTGCAGCAATGCAGATGGACACAAGGTGGACAAGAAAGGAAAAGCAGCTCCTTTGGTCCATGTGTGGGTCCATTTCATCCCCTGTGCCCCTCACTGCATCCTAAAATCATGGCACCAGTGAGGGGGAGGGCTGTGGATTGCATTTCCATACATTTACATATAAATAGGGATGCACCCATGGGCTGAATGACCTGGGAATGTGCACTTCCAGCCCTGAAAGCCAACTGCATCCAAGGATGCATCAAAAGAAATGTGAGTGAAGGGATTTCCACACTCCACTCCGTTCTTGTGCTGCATCCAGCTCTGGAGACCCCAGAACAAGGATGTGGAGCTGCTGGAACAAGTCCAGAGGAGGCCATGGAGATGTTCCAAGGGCTGGAGCCCCTCGGATATGGAGATGGGAGAGCTGGGAATGCTCACCTGGACAAGAGAAGGCTCCAGGGGGAGCTCAGAGCCCCTGGCAGGGCCTAAAGGGGCTCCAGGAGAGCTGGAGAGGGACTGGGGACAAGGATGGAGGGACAGGACACAGGGAATGGCTTTAAAGCAACAAGATCAGGTTGGATACTAGGAAGGAATTTTGTGAGGGTGGGCAGGCCCTGGCACAGGTGCCCAGAGCAGCTGTGGCTGCCCCTGGATCCCTGGAAGTGCCCAAGGCCAGGCTGGATGGGGCTGGAGCAGCCTGGGATCATGGAAGGTGTCCCTGCCATGGCAGGGATGGAGCTGGATGATCTTTAAAATCCTTTTCCAACCCAAACCTTTCTAAGGTTCTCTGATGACCAGGCTGACTCCGGGATGTCCCATGTGTGCTCTGGGACACCAGAAGCTCTCCTACCTTAGCCTGGATTAATACAAGCTTCATCTGCCAAATTAACTTAGACTTCATTAAATCAGAATAAATTCCTTTATATTCAACACAGAGAACCTTGCTCTGATGAAGTTTGAAGACAGTGACCACATCCTAAAATCTCTAATCTCCAGGGCTTCTCATGCTCCCAGTGCCACCCCTGAAGAAATGCAGCCACAGGACTTCGCTCAATCCATTCCTGATGTTTAGAGGTTGGATGTGGAAGCTTTTTTTTCCACCTGAGGATATCAAAGTGTTCCATAAAGAGGCTCAGGTTTGCTTTGCTGCTCGGCTGACTCTGCAGCTGCCAGGGTTTCCAGTGCAGATGTCACCACCAGAGGTGACCCTCAGAAAGCGACAGCAGAATCCTGACACCCCTCAGCTCCACCACCCAGGCTTTTCCCTCTCCATCCATCATCCTGATGCTCCTAGGAAGGGGATCAATCATTTGGTGCCTCGTTTTTCCACCGGGGGTGAGTCAAGCAGAGGTGGCTGAAGGCACTTGGACAGGTCCTCAGGACAGTGCCAGGAGGAGCAGGCAGGCAGTGAGACACCAGCTCGTGCAAAGCAGGGATTCACTCAGGCCAGCGAGGCAATGGAAAATTTCCTGCCCTTGCAGAAAGTAGGGAAGGTCAGAAACATTTCATTTATGGGGGAAAAAATTCCATCAGACATTCCCTCAAGCTCCATCCTGGTCCTTAAAAAATATCAACCAGGATATTCAGTGATGAACTTGATAAGATTATTGATCCACTGCCTGCTAAAAATAATAAACACTGGTTTATAGCACAATTATCCTGACCCTTGATCCTGCACTAACCTTTCCCTGTTCCACAAGGGATAATTATCCCCTTCCCTCTCCCTAAGGAGCTGCTGACCTTCTCCCCTCTTCCTTGCTAACACATCCTCCCTAACACATCTTCCTGCTCCTCAAATATCCCTCTGAAGGCAATTAACATCATTAAGTTACATTCAGAACAATTTTTCTCCCACAAGTTGTTAGTTTGTTACTAGTCCCAGACCTGCAGAAGGGTTTCCCTGTCTCCAAACTTTCCTGTTCTCCTACTCTGTCACCAAATTAATAAAAGATTATTAAAAGTATTTATCCATACACTTATTTCCTAGCTAAATCAGGGAATTTCCACCTGAAATGAGATGGATTTTGAGTTCTGTACCTGTATTTTAAACCTGTACCCACCGTGTGTTGAAGGAAATAAATTATGGTGGTCTTGTTTCACTGGATGCTCTGTGGCAAAGACAAGAAATCATTTTCTCTCTCAGTTTCATGGTGAGGTACAAAGAATCTCTGACTTTTTTTTTTTTGGCTGTTAATTGTTTCCAGAGCAAGACATGTCTCTGGAACAGGCTGTGGAATTATCCAGCAAGGTACAGCAGCGTGTGCAAAGGACATTCCCAAATGTTTCCTGAGGACACCAGGCCTTGACGTGGCTTCTCCAAGTCATGATCCTGCATTCAACAGAGCAACTTCAACCGGCTGGGTAAGGCAGGGATGGCTTTGAATGACAGGGAAAGGCTTCCCTCTTGGAAATAGGGATGGTCCTGGTGATTGAGAGCTGATAATTGGGTTTTAAATGATCAAATTTCGCGTTCTAGCTGGGTCAGAGCTGGGGCAGAGCAGCTTCTCTGCTGCTGGGTGCGGTGAGAGAGAAGCTCTGCTGTGATCCTGATGCCTTGAGCAGGCTGATCTAGAACAGAAATTAAACAGAGCCAAAGAATAAAGCAGGGATTTATCCAAAGGATCTCCTCCATGGCTGCACCTTGGGCAGCACCAGAGCCCAGCCAGGGCTGCACCCAAGATGAACCAAAATGGCCCCAAAATGCACGAGCGCTCCCGGGCTCTCTCCCTGGGATCAGTTCTGCTCCATTTGCACCTTGCAGTTCATTGTCCCATTCCAGCTTTAGCCCAGGCAGTCCCACCCTGCTTGTTTTTCTCTCTCCAGCCCACGGGGTTTGTGCTCCTGGGCTGAGATTTGGATCATTTGTCCTTGGTGCCCAGCTGGAGCAGGAATTGTTTTGTCTCCCTGCTCTGTGCACAGAGCTCACCATGCCCTGATGTGAAGCTCAGACCCACACACTAAAGCAGCACAGAATGGGAAAATATAAAAGCTAAAACTTAAGGCATCAATCTTCCCACCAGCATGTGCAGCTGGAATGTGTCCAAGGATTACATTCCAAGATTTCCCTGCCCAAAATGTGATGTCCAGCACTCCTGTGCCTGCTCTCCTTAAGCCAGGAGTGCTGATTTCTGACATCACCCCACAAGAACGATGCAGCCAGGCTGGCCCGGCCCCTACAGTCCTGTATGGCATTGGTAATTCCATCTGGGGCAGAAAATCCACACCTTCACTGTTAGGATGATAAAATTCCTTTGTGACTTCCAGTGGTGGCACAGGAGCTCAGGACATGAGACAGGACAAGGAGAAATGGCCTCAAAATGAGCCAGATGAGGAAATTGGTCACTGGAAGTGTATTCAAGCTTTGGAAGAGGCTCTGCAGGGAAGTGATGGAGGAATTTCCCTGGAAGTGTTCAAAAGACGAGTGCATGTGGCATTTCATGATAAGGTTTGGTGGGATTGGCTTGACAGTTGGATTTGTTGATCCTGGAGGTCTTTTCCAACCTGAATTATTTTATGATTCCATGGCTTTTGGACCATGAAGTGTTTGCAGGCCTGCAGGAAAACAGAGAGGTGTTTGTTAGGCTGGGTGTCTCCTCTGGAGCTGGAATTGGAAGGATTTTAGGACCTCTATTCCCACCTGCCTTTCACACAGTGGACCAAAGCAGTCCTGCAGATCACCCAGTTCTGCCCATTTCATCCAGTTTTTAAATGATTTAATTGATCATTTAATCAGTTTGGATTAAATCCAAATTTACCCCTTTGCCTTCTCCGCTCCCCAGTTACCTCCAGGGGAAAAATGTGGTACTTAATGGCATGGAAAATAAATTTATTTTTGTGAGATACAAAATTCCCCAGCCCATTTTAAACAATAAATTCAGCTCTAATTTGAATTTTAATGATTTTTTTATATTTTAATATTAAAAATAATAAAATTATTAATTTTAATTTTAATTTTGTTAACATTTTTTAATTTTAATTTTAATTTTGTTAACATTTTAAATGTTGACAAAAAGACAAAACTGCCACTCTGCCTTTTCTCCAAAATAAAATCAACTCAGCTTCACAATTTCTGAAGTATGTTTGTATTATCTGTTCTTAAATTTGGTGAAGGAGACTCCAACCTTGTTCTCAAAAATCAGCTGCAAAACATAAAAAATATTTTAAAAGTAAAAAAAAAAAAAGTCTCTTCTTGGAGATATTTTTTTTGAGGGTTTAGTTATTTATTTTTTGTTTGTTTGTTCTTTTAGTCCTTTATGTTGAAATTTTTGCCTCAAATCTCCTGGATCTTCCTTATTTTAATTTAATGTCATCACTTTTTACCCTCACTGTGATAGAAACAAAGGGATATTCCCTTTCTTTCTGGATACTTCCAGTCTCATTTTAATACACTAAGTTAAGAAAATGCAAAAAATAAAAAAGAAGGAATATTAAAGGTGAAGCAATTCTTCAGGATTTTAAAAGATTTCCCAACTGGCAGAAATTTTACCTACAGGTGTTCCACACCCATTTTTATCCAATAAAATCAGAGGAATTAACACCCTTTGCTTTTTGTCACATCAGCATCACAGGGTGACAATTCTTGGCAAAAAAATTTCTTCTTAGAGAAAAAAAAGTCAGATTCAGCAATACTGAAGCAAATTATGAGTTTCTTGTTTTCAGCAAAAAAACTCATTAAAGTCTATTGGTGGTTGAAAAGGAAACTCAGGTTACCCTGACCCTGATAGTTTTAACCTAAACTCCGGAGAAATTGGGGGTTATTTTCAAAATCAGTTTTTAATTTTGGGGTTGGGACTTGAAGAATGATTAATTAAAAAAAATTGAAATCCAAACACTGAAGCAAAATTCATCATTTCTCTGCAAGAGAAGGGAGCCTCAACTCACTTTCATCTCTCTTTTTCCAAATTATCAATAAATTAAAGAGGAGAAACTTGAGACTCTAAAACTCTCGGCCCTTTTTTAATTATTATTTTTATATAATTCACACTCTAAAAGCTGTGGGCTGCTCTTTTTCAGGGAAGACAAGTCTGGATGAGAGAATAAATGCAATGGTCCCAGTGCTGACCATGGTTGGCATTTTCTCCCCGATGGCAGAGGAAAATCTTGTGCACTCACAGGTATTTGGGTGGCTGTGAGGAATTCCAGGAGGAAATTAAAAGGAAAAAAAAAATGAAAAGGAGATCTGGGAAAGCCCCGTGCTCTGTATCAAAAGCAACACTCGTGTTCAATGTCTAAGGACATAAATTCTTTATTATTATAACCAGTCCTCGTTAAATCAGTCAACAAGCTTCGAGAACAAGGAAATTAATTACAGCCTCTGCCAACGTTTAGAGCAAAAGTCTGGAAAATTCATGGAGTGGTTTGGGACTTCTTTCTTGCTTCTGCTCCACTGCTGAACCCAGAGGGGATTCCCAAAATCTGCTCTGAGATCCAAAGTGCTTCCATGGGGGAAGCAGGAGCTCCGGCAGGGAGAGGAGGAGCTGCTCAGGAAGATGTGGTTTAGCAGGGTCCAGCCTTTCCATAACCCTGGGATTTAGGATTTCCCAGATTTTCAGCACTGAAATAGATCAGCCCTAAACCTGGACTGCCTGGGTGGTAGAGCTAAAAAAATTTGGAAATGGATGCAGCCAATGTCTTGTTCAGCTGTGGCTCTTTTCTCCACGTTGCTCCTGCGTGTCCTCCATCCCATTTTTTCCTGCTGCCCTGAAAACAGGGACAAGGCCTGGCACGTTTGGTTTATTGAGTCATTTTGGCCAAGAAGGGAGGGTTCCATCCACAGGAAGGTGCTGATGGCACAGCTCAAAAGTGACATCTCCCACAGGCTCATTCCCTCCTGAGCACACACCCACAGCTCCAGATCCCAAAGGATCCACAGAATCCTGGAATGGTTGGGTCTGGAAAGGACCTCAAACATCATCCAGCTCCATGGGAAGGGAACCTTCCTCTACCCCAGGTTTCACCTTTTCTCCATTGAATCTTAGGGATTTATTATCTTGTGGTCATTGGTTTGCTCTTCCTATTCCTATTCCACACATTCCCAGATATCCTCATCTTTTATACTTCAGTGTTCACGTTGTTCATTTACATTTTCTCCAGTTTTCTCCTATATTTACCCAGTTTTTTACCAAGCATAGTCCCAATAAGTGAAAGAACTTTCAGAGGGGAAATTTCCTTTATGAGGAATCATTCCTGTAAAATCTTCAGGGTTGGGAGGCACAGGGGAGTTGCAGCTCCTCATTTGGGATTGGGACAAGAACTGTGCACAGTTCTGATGTCCTGAATCCCTCCCAGCTCAGGGCTGGTGCTCTCCAGTTCCAAAGATGCTGAGGAACCAAAAGGAGACCTAAAAAGCAAAGGAAGTGAAAATAAACCCTGTGAAATACAAACCCTACAAAACAGGGAGAAAACCCTGTTTGGCAGGTGGGAAAGGAGAAACAGAGCAGGGCGAGGAAGGAGGGAAGGGTCTCCTTTCCATCCATCTGCTCTGTCTTTCAGTGCACAACTCAATTTGATTTATGGCTCTGCGAGGCACTAATTCCGCAGTGTTGACACCTGAGAAACTCTGGGAAGAACCACTTCCACCAGAGACAAATGGATTCAGTTTTCTCTGGCACAGCTGAGCAACATTCCCAGGGCAGAGGAGCTGCCTGGGAGCTGCAGCTTTTCTTTGGGGCTCAAATCCCAGCTGTGGGCTCGGATCCACATTTTATTCTCCTCCATTCTGGTGGGTTCAACTTTCAGATGAAGACATCTGGATTTGGTTGTGCAGGTGAGCAGCAGCCTCTGAGCTCTCTGTGGACACGGTGGGGATCCAAGATTTGATTCCATTGCCACACAAAGTCATTCAGGGCTCTTTGAGAGACCTTGGGATATTGAGAACATCTGCACAGCCTGGGATTTGTGACAAAGGACCCACAGGACACTCGTGTCCTTCTGCAGCTGGGGGCAAGTTACTCCAGGGCACCTCCGATGGTTTTCAGTGTCTGTATTTTGTGGAATCATGGAATATTCTCATTTGGAAGAGGCCTAAAATGATCATGGTGTCCAGCTCCTCTCCCTGTACAACCTCAATGATCTCCCCCTGTGCCTGGGAGCCTTGTCCAAATGCTCCTGGAACTCTGGCAGAAAATAAAATGAAAGCCATTACCAGAAGCACAGATTTCTAAAATAAATTCTAAAAATTTTAAAATATTTATCTATGAGTGTCTCAACCCAATTTTCTAAGAGCAGGTGTAATAATGGTTCACTGAATCCAGTGACTATCACAAAACCTCTTCTGTGTTTCAGACCACACCACACAGGCCCAAATATTTCACCTAAACCCAGAAATAATCATTTTATCGTGCTTGTGCTCCATGTTGTGCTGACACCTTTGGTCTCTTGTTCCATGTTGATCAAACTCCTTTAATTGGTTTAGGGGACAGAGGTCTTGGTGACATCAGAGGCAAAAACAACCTTGTCTCATCACCACGCGGAGTTTGCCACTCCCATGGGGTGCTGTGAATCCTTTGAGCTGCCACAGAGATGTGATGAACTGGCAGGGAAATGTGGGTGTGAGCTTAGGAGCTGATGTTTAGGGAAAGCTGATGCTAAAGACTCCAGTGGAATCAGTTCACAGCAGCAGCAACAGCCACAGGCACTCCTGGAGATTCCACACAGGGATTTTGGGAGAATTTTGTCCTTTGGGGGGACATTGGGGTGACCTGAGCTGCTGGAAATGGCAGCACTTTTATTTAGGGAACAGAAACTCGTCCATTTGAGAGGAATCTCCAAGACTTGAGGACACCCTGCTCTCCTCGAGCTGGGTCACATCTGCCAAGGTCTGTGTCACATCTGCCAGCCCCACACAGATGTTCCAGACACCCACAGGGATCTCAAACGGCTCTGGAGACCTGAGATTCAGCAATGCATCCAACCTTAAGTTTCTAATTAAAGTGTCTGGGTTTGGATTTTTGCACAGCAGAGAGAAGCCATCCATCACTGCTGACTGAAGCCCTGTGAGTGGCTCAGCCCCTGGAGGCCCCAGTTTCTCTCCCAGTCTGTGAGCAGGTGATGAGGACACGATCCAATTCCCTAAACACAGACATCCTGTGCCATGGAGGATGTCTGGGAATTCACAAATTGCTGGCAGGTCCTACTCAGGCCCCTTGGGAAGTCAAAACCCTTCTGCAATGGCAGGTGGAGACCAGATGAGTTTGGGAAGACTGAAACACTGAAAGCTGAGACATTAATTTAGGGAAATGAAGGATTTTTACACCCATCCCAGTGAGGCTGAGCAGTTTTCCTGATCCCGATCCCCCTTCCTGGGTGGATAAATGTCTCTGCCTTCCCTGGAAATGTCTCTGGGTGGGGAAGTTTGGGCAGGGACACAACACACACACACACAGCCAAGCATTCACACCACATACATGAGACACAGGAGGATCTTCTGTGTGGGGTTCCAACAAGGGTTTATTGGGGTCCAGCACCAAAGGGCTCCACTGTCAACCTGCTTTTTAAAGATTTTCTAAGCCTTCTGATGTTTACATTCTTGTAAGGAACTTTCTCCCACACTTTATGTAAATAACTTATTGTTCTGCATTCTTTTATGGAGGAGTAAAACTTTGATGGAGTATTGGTTTTGATGCCAAATTTTGCCCCAAACAGGCAGAGTGACTGCCTAATCAGACTCAGCTTAAGTCAATTAAGCAGGAGGTATTTTATTAGCGACGCGTCGGAGAAATCACAAAATGGATTTCTGAGTTCACATAGCAAAAGCAAGCCTTATATACAATTTTGGGTATAGGATTACATCAGATCAGATACATAATCATGCATATTCATATGGGGCGTGGTGTAGGCGGAGCGTGGGCGGAGCGTAGGTGGAGACATCTCTTTTGGGGAATTTTCAGGTGGTCGTTCCTGTTGCCTTCATCATAGACGGGGTCTTTCCGATGAGTCTTCCTCTTTAAACTTTTGAACTCTTTTCCTAATTTGGTCAATTCCCGGTGTACTTGGCTTAGATCCCGTGGCTTGGCAAAACCCTTAGGGTCGTTTTGACATTGCTGGCTCTAAACCTGCTTAGCTTATTAGTTTCTCTTATACCCATCTCTTCCCCTGTCATGATGCTCTACCTTTTATCTAATTTATTGCTCTGTTTTCCTAGTGCTGTGCTTTCTCCGTGTGTTCTAGTGCTAGGCCCTTCTTTACATGCTTCTCATTCCATGTTTTAACCCATTACTTCTGGAAGGCTATCTGCTTTAGGGCTTCAGTTTGTCCGTTGGTGTCATTGGAGAGGTGGCACGGTTACCCTCCTAATCCACTGTCGCTTTTGGAAATCTAGAAATGTTAGAGTCACAAAATTAAACACCCTCTTTTTTACCTTGGAAAATCCAGTGTCCATGTAATTTTATTTTGTGTCCTAGAGCGACAGTCCAGGGACAGAAGATGGAGTTCAATGGAGGGTCCATGGTATAAATATGGGAAAGAACTCTCAGAATTTGCGGAATTGGGAATTCTGAAGTTGGAAGAGACCTTCAAGGTCATCGAGTCCAACCCAGCCCCAACAGCTCAACTCAACCCTGGCACCCAGTGCCACATCCAGGCTTTGATAAACACACCCAGGGATGGGGACTGCACCACCTCCCCGGGCAGCCATTCCAGAACTTTATCACTCTTTCTGTGAAAAACTTTTTCCTGAAATCCAACCTAAACTTCCCTTGGTGCAGAGGGGGTGGAGCAGAGCATCAGGACCAATGGTTTGAGGGCACGGGGTGGGTAAAAAGGGCAGGAGCCAATAGGAAATGCCAGGGTGGATGGGCGGGGTTACACAAACCAATGGGGTAACGGGGAAGGGAGAACTTTCTAGATCATGAGCGTATAAGGGTGAAAGGGGTAGGGAAGGCCAACGGGCCAATAGGGAAGACTGAACTGGGGTAAATTAACGTAAAATACATCTAAAACGAAAATACGGAGCAGGGAGAGGCACTGAAATTAAAAGTCTTCTGATAGCAGTTTAATTTTTCAATTTTTTTTCTCCATTGCAGAGCTAAAATTGAGCGCTGTTTTTCATATCAAGCCTGTGTGGGGGTTTTGTTTTTCTGTGTATTCCATCATGCAGCAGGTTATGTGCTTACAAGAAGTTCATGTTAAAAGGCCATAAAAATGAAAAATTAGAGTTGTCTTCACAAAAAAAAAAAAAAAGAAAAAAAAAAAAAAAAGAATGATTTAGCAGAGGATAATTTGGCTTCTCCTTAAGGCCTGACTTCTGCATTGATTTGTATTTGAATTTTGCACAGGAGTTATGCAACTCCCTGGACGGTGCTTAGAGCTTAAAGGATGAGGTGGTGACAAATGCTGGGAATGACATGGGAGGAAAAAAATGGATTTTGCTACGTGAGGCATCAGGTTTGAGAGCAATCCGTTTTGGGAAGGACTGACGCAGACAGGAACGACCATCTCACATTCTGCTTTATGTCCCCCTGGAAGTGTGGCCCACAGATTGCCCAGAAAAAGGGGGAGAAGGGAGAAATCCAAATTATTGCTGACATCTCCTCCAAAAATGTGAGATCCCAGACTAATTGTGGCCAGATGTTGTAGTAGGGAATAAGAAGGAAAATCTGGTTTAGTCTCACTGAAGGTAGCAAAACGTGGAAGAGTTTCACATCAGCTGCAGCTGAGCGGGAAAACCAAGTTTTTTTCCAGAAACTGTGGAATAATGAGAATGAACACATGGATTTTGGAAGTCCAGGCCTGCTAAAGGACTCAAAGCTCTTGACCTGAGTAAATTAAATAAATATTAACTGAACTTTCCAGGAATCCTGCGATGAAAATTGACTCTTTTAGGCTGGAGGGTTAAGTTTTTGTTCTTTTTTCCTTTCTGTTGAAGTTGATAACACTTTTTCATCTAAATGAAACTTGGTTTGTTTGTTTATTGAAGAAAATATCACAATTTAATTGTCCTTAGGTGAGACAAGGGAAATTATTCGCCAACACTTGGCAATATGGGATACCTGTGGATGTTCTGGCTTTCAAATGGCTTGTCCCAGCATAAGTCAGGTTTGAACCCATTATTTTTCCCTCAGACCCAATTTCTAAGCTCCTGTGACACAAATATTGTTGTTTGAACCACGTGTCTAAGGCAGCTCAGAGAGAAATTGTCTGTATTTCTGCCCCAATATAAAAGATCATCACCCCTCTGAGACAGACTCCTCCAAATCCAAGGTATTTCCATGACTATTGACCAATATCACCATTTAGGCTCCCAAATCCTTTACACCCCACCCAAATAATATCATCTTGATGGTGTTTTTATGGCACATTCCTAATTTCCTGTGTAGAATTCCGACTGGGGATGACCCAACATTCATTCTCCCAGGTTTCAGCCACCAGCTCGTTTTACTCCTCTGAAACCACCATCAGAAGAGGCTCATTCCTTAAATCCAGGCTTAATCTGGATTTAACTCTCAGCACATCCCAAATCCACACCTGATTTTCCAGGCTTAATCTGGATTTAACTCTCAGCACATCCCAAATCCATGCCTGGTTTATGTCCCAGCAGATGTTGGCAGCTGTATTTTAGTCCTGACTCTGCACAGGCCTTGTGTTAGTGGAGAAAAACACCTCAGTGTAATCCCAGGATTATCTATTTCTGTCTGGACATCCACAGGAGGATTTTCCACCAGTGGATCCATTCCCCCATCCAGCCCAAAGACTCCGGCTGGATTTATATCCCAGTTTTTAGAGCTTGGATGCTTCTCCAGAGTTAACAACTCCGGTCAAAGTGTAAGAGCAAAGCCTACCAAGGCTCAGGACCAAGGTTTGCACACACTAACCCTAATCTGAGCTCCTGACTGGGACAAAGCAAAGTTTCACTTTAAACCAGCTTTATTCCAGTGCCCTTTCTGCTCCTGCTGTGTTTTGATTATTGAGGGGAGGTTAATGAGGGTGAGCGAGATAAGAGCGACTCAAGAGACGTTTCAGATAAGAAAGTTCAGAAGACCAAGAACATCAAACTGATTTAGCACTCGGTTCCAGCTCTACCTCACCCAGCTTTTGCAGTGCAATTCCCTTTCCACAGAGTGCCATAAAGCAATTGGGATTTACGATCCTTTGGCAAAGTCAAGTGATCGTTTCCATCAAGTGCTGCAGACGGCCTGACCAAAGAAACTTCTGGAGCCAATGTCCAGTGGCTTCCACGTTCCAGGGATGCTTTAAAGCCCAGTGGTGTTTGTGATTCTCCACAAGCCTCCAGACTGAGCTGTGGTCGTGGCAAAACCATCCCAGATGCTTCAGATGCCGCTCAGGAGTTGCAGGGTGGATCCAAACCAGCGTGGGACGGAATTCTCAGCTCTGCATCCAGGGATTCCAAAGTCAGAAGGTTGTGGAGCTGCTGGAGCAAGTCCAGAGGAGGCCATGGAGGTGTTCCAAGGGCTGGAGCCTCTCTGCCCTGGAGCCAGGCTGGGAGAGCTGGGAATGTTCCCCTGGAGAGGAGAAGCTCCAGGGAGAGCTCAGAGGCCCTGGCAGGGCCTGGAGGGGCTCCAGGAGAGCTGGAGAGGGACTGGGGACAAGGATGGAGGGACAGGACACAGGGAATGGCTCCCAGTGCCAGAGGGCAGGGATGGATGGGAAGGAATTGTTCCCTGTGAAGGTGCTGAGACCCTGGAATGGCTTTCCAGATAAACTGTGGCTGCCCCTGGATCCCTGGAAGTGTCCAAGGCCAGGTTGGATGGGGCTTGGAGCAGTTTGGAGCAGTGGAAGGTGTCCCTGGCACTGCAGGGGTGGAATGGGATGATGTTTAATGTAAAAACCCAGAATTCCCTGCATTGAGCAGATGACTGATGCCCTGTTCATCCTGATGGTCCAGGGTGGGGGTAGTTCTCCATTCTGCTCTCAGAGATCTTCCCAAATCCCCATAGAAGACCTTAAATTTTCCTTTTTTCTTCCTGGGTTTGACCCCTGTGATTGTAAAGTCAGGGCAGTAACAGAGCAGATGTTGGGAAGGGAAAACTTAGTGAGGGCTGGTGGTGCTGGGACAATCATGGAAAAATGTTTGTGATGAACTGGAGAAATTGTCATTCACATCTTGAGATCTGTGACAAAGATGGTGAAAGGAGAAAAGAAGTTCTTCAAATGTGGTGTTGGAAACTTGTGTGGGACAATTGATACTGTAGGAAATATTTGCTTGGGTCTCTTCATGGAATCATGGAATCATGGAATGGTTTGGATTGGAAGGGACCTTCAAGGTCATCTCATTCCACCCCACGGACAGGGACACCTCCCATTATCCCAAATTTCTCCAAGCCCTGTCCAACCTGACCTTGGACACTTCCAGGGATCCAGGGGCAGCCACAGCTTCTCTGGGCACCTGTGCCAGGGCCTCCCCACCCTCACAGCCAAAAATTCCTTCCATTTATCTAATTTAAACCTAATCTCTTTAAGTTTCTAGCAAATAATTTACATTTATGGGATTATATCCACTTCTCAAATCTCCAGTCCTCAAGAGTGAGAAAAAGCAGCTCTAAATGATTTTGTTGGAACCTCAGGCTCCAAGCAGAAATCTGCCTAAATCTGCAGAAATCCTGAGGAAACAGATCCATGAGTTATCCAGAACCTTCTTCACTTCAACAACTCATCCCTGTCCTGAAAACTTCCTCTAGAAATTGAAAGAAAAAGAAAAAGTCGCGTCTTACTCTGAATTTATTATCAGAGTAGAGTTTTTGGGGTGCTTGGAGCATTTCAGAGCCTTTTCCCCTTCCAGAGCTTTTGTAAATGATAGGAAAAAAATACCAAAGCCCTTTCCAGCCCGAAATTTGCAGCCAGGTAAAAGTTCCCTCTTCTTGCTTATCAAGAAAGGGATTAACAGTGATAAAAGGTGCAGTATAAGTGATAAGCAGAACAAAGCTCACTCAGCAGTTTTGCTGGTTTGGGTGTTTCAGCCTTGGGAAGAGAATCCCAGCGTTGGGACAGCTGAGGGAGAACCACATTGTGGGGCTTTTCCAGGGATGGCTTTTCCTCCTGGATTCCATGGAAGACAAGGATGAAAAGCAAACTCCAAGAGCTGTGACGCTGTTGGGAAAGGCTGTAAAATGTGTAACATTTTTACAACAAGCCATAATTTTCTTTTTTTTTTTCTTTTTTTTTTTTTCTTTTTTTCCCAGGCATTATCTCCACTCCAGGTTATTTTATGGCTTTCTTTGTGCTTCTTGTAAGGAAAGTTGAGCACTTGGATCAGCCAAGTCAGGACGTGTTAAAAGGCACTGTGGTACTTTGCCCACTCCTTTTAAAGCCAGCGAATCACCTGGCTGGTGACATTCCCAGTTTTTCCCTTAGAAAATAGGGAGGAATCTTCCTTCACATTCTCCTCCTGTCCTGGAAATTCTAATTTTAAAATTTAATTCTCATTTTAAAATCTAATTTTTTTTTTAAATTTATCTCTTCCATGTTTTTTTATTGCCTTTAGGAAGATGATTTTTTTAAAGTATTTTTATGTATTTTAATCTGCTTTTCCTCATTAATTTTAAGGAGTGGCTGGGTTGGCTAAATCAGAATTTAGGCCACTCCTCCTGGATTTGTAAAAGCTGATTCCTACTTAACCACTCAAAATTCCTACACTAAACACAGGAAATCAGGAAATACATTGAAAATAGGAGCAATCAAGGTATGCAGATTTGAGTTCCTGGATGTTGTCCCAAATTTAGAAGCTGCAGAGGGCACCGGGTCCAACCAGGCACATGAAAATCTGAAATCTTAAATTATGAACACAAATAATCTTTAAAAATGTTAAATAATGAGCATAAACCAGCCTTGATTCCCTTTTTCCTACTGAAAATCAGGAAAACTTGGAAGTAGAGTGGCAATTTCATTATTTACTTCAAGGAAGAGACTCTCAAAAGCATTTTTATTCCATGCTTCCCATTATATTAATTTATAATTAACGATGAGAAAATGCATTTGAACAAAAAAGTTTAAAAATAAAAATAGGACATTTTAAAAAATCCCCCAAACCCAAACTAATAGCAGCTCTAAATCTCACTGATGACTTTTATTTGGGAAATTCTTAAGCAGTGTGGTTGATATTTTCTTTTTGTGAGTCAATTTTCTTCCTTCCTACCCCCTGTTCACCCCTTGGCTTTGCGAGGCGGATGAATTTGATGACAAAGTTACGGAGAAAACCATAAATGGAAGAAATTGGGAATTGCAACATAAATGATCCCATCCCTCTGAAATTTCCAGTTCTGTCCAAAGTGACTGGTAAGTGGATAAAGTCTTGTCCTTTAGGAAAAAAGAAGTCAAGGGATAAATGCTCCAAGATATTTGAACACGGATTGAACACCAAGGATTTTGGTGGAGAAAAATGTCAAATAAGCAGCTGAAAATCAAAATGAACAAAATATAAATTGGCCACTTCAATTCTGCCAAAATATAGAAAATGTAACTCCCTTTGTGAGTGATTTGACATCTCCATCTTGCATTAATATTATGTAAAAGAGCAGCTCAGTGGCTTTATTTTAAATTAAATATTTAATTTTCATATAACTGAGGGAAAAATCCAATTTTTAGATGATGATGATGGTGCCTGGGATCAGTGAAAAGGATAATAAGAAATTGTTGATAGGGATAAAAACTCCAGGGATTTTGCTTTCCAAGCCCATTTATGTGCCCAGAGAGCATCAGATTGAGGTTCAGCTTCCACTCCTTTCCACAGGTTTTTCTCCCAGGGTATTCCAAAATAACAGCAGATTGAGATTTTTCCTTAATCCCAATGGATATGCAAAAAAATCTTTCACTAATAAAACAGATGCTGGGCTAATTAATTCTAATTAGATCCCACTTTTGTCTCCCTATTTACTCCACTCACCAATAATTTCAAAACTCGAGTGAAAAAGTTTTTGTTGTTACTCCCCAAAAATGCACTTTTAAATTCATTGTAAATTTACTTTTCTCTTTAGAGGTTTTTGCAATGTTTTGTTGAAAATTCTGGAGGTTTTTAACTTAAATCCGATCCTTCTTCAGGTCACAACTGAGATCTAAATTTAGAAGTAATTTTAAGCATCTCCACTTTGGATTTTTTCTGCCGTAGTGCCTCAGTCCAGCACTTAAATTATAAATTCCCTCAAAATCCCAGCAAAAGCAGACAGCAGCTCATTTTTCCTTTGGAACATGAAGGCAATCCATCTTTTGCAAACCCTTAAATGCTGAATTTCAGCCGTTCCTCTGCTTCTTTTGGATTTTGCTGCGTGTGGCCGCTTCCATATTTACAGCCGGATTTACAAGGTGAAACGGAGGCTGTGGAATAAATGGCCTAAATCACTGCAAAACTCTGTAAAAAAGGTCCCCCACAAAGCCATAAAAATGATGCATCTGCCTGGGATATTCCAGGGCCTTTTCCATGCGGGCAAACGGAGCTTTTGTCCTGCAATAATTCCTGCAAACCCCGCTGGTAAATATGCACTAAATCTAAATATGCACTGATCAGCGCTGAGGGTTGCTCGAGTGGATCATAATTTTCCAGCTTTTGTTGACGCTGTTTTAGTTTGGGTACCCGACACTGAGTTATTTTGAGGGGTGCAAAGGAATTGGCTCCCAGGGAAAGATAATTCCTGGGATTTGGAGAGGACACGCTGCAGGTGAGCTGGCATCTGAATCCCTCTGCTGCACACTCAGCAGATTCGGGTAAAATTCCCTGGGAAGGGATAAGATAAATCAGATTAAAAAAATAAAAAAAAAAATTTGCTTCATGTATCAAAATATGTACCAAACCCATCTGGTGGATGCAGAGGATTTGAAAAAGAATTGAGTTAGAATAATTCCCAGATGAAAGGAGGATACAGATAATTAATAACAGAGATGCTGCCTGGATTAGTAATTCTGTTTATCATGTTCACAAAGCAAAAAGCCAACCACAATCATCCTCCCCAGTCTGGCATTCAGGCTGAAAGTTCAGACGTGGAGGTCTGAAGACACCAAGAGGGAGATTTATCTCGCCAAACTTTATCAAAATTTTATTACGTTCCATGGGATATTGGCCTATAATTCACCTGTAATCGCTGGGGAGAGATAGGCTCGTGGAAGGCTTGGAAAATAGGGAAGGAAGCGTTGGAAAAGAATTCAGCAGAAGAAAAGAAATATTCAGATAATTTTTAAAATATTATAAAATAGTATAATATTTATATAATGTATAAATATTATATAGTATTTATCTAATATATATAATATTATAATATTATAAAATACTATAAAATATTATAAATATTTTCATAATAAAATATTATAAACATTGTAAATATAAAATTTATAAATATTTATATTTTGAATATAAATATTTAGATAATATTTACAGGAAATATTTAGATAACTTTCTTTTCCTAGATCAATGATCCATTTTTTAGTGACATGCAGAACAGGAATTTATTGTGCCTTACAGAGACTGTATAATAGTTATATAATGTATAAATAGTATATAGTATTTATATAATATATATAATATTATAATAATAAAATATTATAAAATGCTATAAAATATTAATACTTCCATAATAAAATATTATAAACATTATGAATATAAAAATTTGTAAATATTTATATTTTAAATATAAATATTCAGATAATATTTAAAAATAAATATTTAGATAATTTTCTTTTCCTAGATCAATGATCCATTTTTTAGTGACAGGCAGAACAGGAATTTATTGTGCCTTACAGAGACTGGAAGCAGTCTGGACATGTAAAGCTGTCCAGGAATATTAAAACTCCATTTTGGGATATATTTAATCCATTTAAAATAGAAAGCTAAGAGGAAATAGAAAAAGGAGGGAGGAGGGAGGAGGACAGGCAAGAAATTTCTAAAATTGATTAAAAGACAATGATTTTCTTTTGAAAATTGGTGTTTGGGTGGAGAATTTTTGTTTCAATGGAATATACTGAATTTACAGTGCGGAACAGAATGGATTACATCTTGCTGAGGAGCTCTCGCAGTTATAAATACAGATGTACATTGGTTTATTCAAAAGAAAATCATATTTTAGAAGGTGCCACAGGGTAAAAAATCATCTCATTCCATAGACAGGGACCTTCCACTATCCCAGGGTGCTCCAGCCTGGCCTTGGGCACTGCCAGGGATCCAGGGGCTCTGGGAATTCCATTCCAAGGCCTCACCAATTCCCAGGGAAGATTTTCTTCCCAATATCCCATTTAAATCCACCTTAAAGTCATTTCCCCATGTCCTGTCAACTCTGTAAATAATCTCTCTCCATCTTTGTTTTGGGTTACCTTTAGCTACTGAAGGCAAAAATGAGGGGCAAAATCTCATCTCCCTTAAATAATCTTGAAATACCTTGAATTACCTTTGAATGTTTCTATCTTTACCCAGAACTCCTCCACTTGGATTACTTATGAATTAAAGACATTTTTTAGAGGCATGAATTAAATGTTTTTAGAGGCATGAATTAAGTGAGAGGAATCCAGAGTGTGTTTATGGTTTATCTTTTTGGGGTTTTTTGGTGAATTAAGGTGTCAGATGCAGTCCAGAGCGTTAAGAATTAAAATCCTGATCTAATTTAAAGAACAGCAAAGGGACCGTGCGTGGTTTTTTCCACACTGACTCTGAGTTTGAGATTTGCTGTGCCAAACGGTGCCACAACAAATGTGAACAGACAGAAAAGGGCCCAGAAAATATGAATTCAGGCTGCTATGACACAAATCTAAATGTCAGGAATTGGGCATTATGGAAGTCAGGAAAAACCGGGATGAGTCAATCCCCGAGGTGAAAGAATTCAGCCAGATTAATCAATGGAATCCACAGAGACTGGAATGCTCAGATTATTCCTATAACATAAAACCAGACATGAAAAAAAAAAATGCAGGAACATTTATTGTGACTCAAAGAAAAGGTTAAAAATGAGCCATAAGGAAATTATGACATTGTCTGTATTGCCAAACCTTGAAAATTTTATTGCAAGTCTTAAACTTCTCAGTATCTGGATTTTAAAGCTTTAGATCTGGGTGATTCTATGGAACTTGTGATCTTTCCTGGATCATTTTGTAAAATGAAAAGCAAAGGCCAACATTGCACAAAAGCAACGACCCAAGAAAAAAAAATAGAGTTACCAGGTTGCTAAACAAAAGTAAATGTGGCCATCCAGAAGGAAATTTTGGTATTTCAAAATGGGCTTTCATGTGGAAATAATGCCAGAATCTGCAGGCCTCTCACAGATTATGAAGTGGAAAATATTTAATTTTGAGGCAATTTTATAGACAGGTAGGACTTGCCCTCAGTAGAAACAGCAGCTTGGAGCTGCTCTTGTAGGAGATGTTCCCTTTAGGTGACGGTTTCATTAATTCTCTTAATTTTTCCATGAAATGGTTCTGAATGTCTTCCAAAACACCAAGAGGAGCAGCAGCGTGTGGGACGTGCTGGTGTGACCGAGCTGCAGTCCCACAGCCCAACCCCTTCCCCAAGCGACAGAAGGGAAAACAACTCCACGTCACAATTGTAGAATTCCAGAATATTTTGGGTTGGGTCGGACCTCAAAGCCAATCTTGTTGGAACAAGGAACAAGGACATGGAGCAAGGACATCCATGGCAAGGACACCTCCCACTGTCCCAGGTTGCCCCAAGCCCCAGTGTCCAACCTGGCCTTGGACATTCCAGGGATCCAGGGGCAGCCACAGCTGCTCTGGGAATTCCATCCCAGCCAGGAATTCCCAATTCCCAATCTCCCACCATCCCTGCCCTCTGGCACTGGGAGCCATTCCCTGTGTCCTGTCCCTCCATCCCTGTCCCCAGCCCCTCTCAGCTCTCCTGGAGCCCCTTCAGGCCCTGCCAGGGGCTCTGAGCTCTGCCTGGAGCCTTCCCTTCTCCAGCCATCATCCACAATTCCATGTGCTGCTCTGGCCCAGCATCAGGATTTGGGAGGCACCATGGGGAGAAGGCAGGGAGGGGTAAGAAAAGGAGATTTTGGAACAATTATTTTGCTGCATTTTGTCCCCAGAGAGAATCTCCAGTTCTTGGAGCATCTCCGTGGCCTTCTCAGGACTCGCTCCAGAGCTTCTCTGTGCCAGGGCCTGCCCACCCTCCCAGCCAGGAATTCCCAATTCCCAACAATTCCCAATCTCCCACCCATCCCTGCCCTCTGGCACTGGGAGCCATTCCCTGTGTCCTGTCCCTCCATCCCTGTCCCCAGTCCCTCTCCAGCTCTCCTGGAGCCCCTCCAGGCCCTGCCAGGGGCTCTGAGCTCTCCCTGGAGCTTCTCCTCTCCAGGGGAACATTCCCAGCTCTCCCAGCCTGGCTCCAGCCCTTGGAACATCTCCATGGCCTCCTCTGGACTCACTCAAGAGTTCCAGGGCCTTTTCCAGATCTGAACAAGTCACTCCAGGTGGGATCTCCCAAGGGAGGAGTAGAGGGGGACATTCACCTCCACAAACGGAGGTGACACCTCCGAAAGGCAAAGCACCACCAACAGTATTGCAACAAAAATGAAAGACCAAATGTAAAAGCAAATTGGCCATTTTTTAAAATGGAAATCTTAGGGTTCTTCATGGATTTCAAGGAATTCAGGACCACCACTGGCTATAGGGATTGAGGAAATTTCTTTCTCCTGCCTGTAGATGGGGAAAATATATCAACATTTTGGTGGAAACAACTCTCGTTTGGGCAATCCAGTACTAGACACCATTCCAGAAGGAATCCTAAGCTAGGGCCCGACACCTACAACCATCACTGAATTTTCAGACAATCCATCTGTTTTAGTGCAGATCCAATGTAGGAATTTCCATTTTCATCCAGGATAAACCTCCCTCTGAATCCTGGTGATGGTTGCAAGTGGGAGATCTGAGTCACTTCTTGGCTCGCTGCGCTCTGAGGTCAGAAACAAAAGCAGAGTTGCCCTGGGAGAAGGTAATCTCTGATATATTGGGATAAAATCTATCCCCATTATTCTTGGTCTGTGTGCTTTGAGAGTTCAAGTTCAGTCCTTCAGCCTTTGGGATTTCACTGGAAAACAGGGATTGAGAACTCAGCTCCCCTAGGGTTTCTCTACAGTTGGTTTAATGAGCTGAACTAACTTAGAGGGCAGTGAGGAGTGACTTCTGTCGCAGACAACTTTTATGAAAAATCCTTTCTTTAGGATTTTTCCTCTTGAGAAGCTGAGCAGCCTCAGGAACAAAATGTAAAATTTGATTATCTGCTGCTGTGGAATGCAGCAGGTGCATCTGGGATTGCTCCATGTTGGTTGTTTCTAATTAATGGCCAATCACAGTCAGCTGGCTTAGACTCTGTCTGAGACACAAACCTTTGTTATCATTCTTTGCTATTCTATTCTTAGCCAGCCTTCTGATGAGATCCTTTCTTCTATTCTTTTAGTATAGTTTTAATGTAATATATGTCATAAAACAATAAATCAGCCTTCTGAAACATGGAGTCAGATCCTCGTCTCTTCCCCAATCCAAGAACCCCTGTGAACACGGTCACAACTTCAAAGTGGGTCACAACTTAAAAGTGAGAGAGAGTGAATTCAGAGTGGATTTAGGTGGGACATTGGGCAGGAATTGTTCCCTGTGAGGGTGGGCAGGCCCTGGCACAGGTGCCCAGAGCAGCTGTGGCTGCCCCTGGATCCCTGGCAGTGCCCAAGGCCAGGTTGGATGGGTTTGGAGCACCCTGGGACAGTGGGAGGTGTCCCTGCCATGGCAGGGGTGGCACTGGATGATCTTTAATGTCCTTTCCCAACCCAAACCATTCCATGGTTCCTTTTCATAAACTTCCCCATGACAAGCACTCCGTTCCCACCAGCTACACCTGGTCCAGAATTTTTGTTTCAATGGAAAACAATGTTTTTTTTCAAACCATTCTGTGTATCCCCTGGGAAAATCAACCACATCCTTGGAAAAAAAAACCAAAACCACTGGACTTTTCCAGGCTGTTTATCTGTGAGAGCAGCACAGCACCTGCTGGAGATGGGCTCGCTCTGGGTGCCCTGTGTGGTTCACACCAGCAGGAAGGGACATGAGGGGAGCACTGGGAATGCACTTTCCAAATAAAACTGTTTTTTCCAGAGCCCAGTCTGCTTCCCCTGCACAGCCTGACTCCAAACACCCAGGCACAGATGGTTGGCAAAGCTCAGGCCAGCCCTGAGCAACAGAGAGTTCTGGAAATCCTTGGCACAAATGTAATTTTGGGGACATTTGGAACAGGAACTACTCAATCAGGGCTCATGCACCTTAACTGAGGCTGGGAGAGTCTGTAGACGTAATTAGCGAGGACTTTTTTAGGAGATTTGCTTGATTTGAGTCAAAGCAGTGCCCTCTCCTCGTGCTCCCAGCTCAGTGTCAGCCTGATTAACATTGTCAGTGGAGGAGATGAATTCAGGAAAAAGCCTTTCCTCTTGGCCTGACGTGGGGCTGTGCTTCGTCCTGCACAGTTTGTGTGGAAGTTTGGGCTGTCCCTGACGGCACCCAGCTGGCCACGCCGTGGGATGCAGCTTCCCTTCTTGGTGGGTGGCTCCAAGCATCAGCCAGGGGTGGGATCAAGGCCTTGGAACTCACGCCAAGGACTTATTTTAGCTGGGATGAGATCAGAGCAGTTCCCTTGGAAATGCTGGAGGGGCAGAGCACGGCTGTGATGTAACACAGGCCCTCTTTGTCGGCCTGAAGGATCCAAACCCCCCTGTCCCCTGTCCCACCATGACAATGGCGAGCTGGCCTCCCTGCCCTTGGCAGAACCAGCTTTTCCCATCTGTTCCCACCTCACTTCCCAGCACCTTGTTGGTGCATTCAGCCTTCCCAGCTCACCCACCTTCCTCACCCTCCTCCATCATCACCATCTAGGTATTGTGTCCAATCCTTGGGTTATTTGGGTCGTTTCACACCAGAGAAATCCCTCAGGAGGAATGGTGTGGGCTTGGTTCACCCATGCACGGCTCTCTGGAGTCCTTTAGGACAGAGATCACAGAATCACAGAATCAGAGAATCAAGAATCACGAATCACAGAATCACAGAATCACAGAATCACAGAATCACAGAATCACAGAATAATGAGGTTTGAAGAGACCTCTAAGATCATTGAGTCCAACCCATGCCCTAACACCTCAACTAGCACCAAGTGCTACGTCCATCCAGGGTGGAACTGGGTGATCCTGAAGGTCCTTTCCAACCATTCTGTGGTTCTGTGATTTTAAATGAGATTTGATACCTGTCCCAGACAGTTCACTTGGATGCCATTCCCAAATCCAGTGCAAGGCAGTTTAGCACTTTAATTTGCATTCCTGGGAGAAACTCCTGGCCAGGCAGCTCGCTGTCACAGGAACAGTGATCTGCAACCAGTAATTCACTCTGAGGGGAAAATGAGAATCTTAACCAATGGAATTTTCCACGGACCCATCTCTCTGTGCAAAGAAAAACACCAGCATCACAAAATGGCACGTCAGGGCTCTCCAGCTAATTGGCAGCAGCTTGTTCAAATGTGCTTCAAACTGTCTTTTTTGTCTGTCAGTTACTTGTGGGATTGGCTTTGGAGCGAATTCCAATTGTCCTCCCCCGGTGTCATCCCTGGCATCTCAGACTTCCAGCCCTCTGTGCTGTGGTTTCCCATTCTCCCATCCCATTTAATTTAGGAGTAATCCTGCTTGAAGATCTGATCCCTCAATCAAGTCCTCCGGCATGCTTTGTTAATTAGGGATGGATTTGGGAATGATACATAAAGGAAAAGTCATGCTTAAAAATTGTATTTAATTGATGTCTGAGGAAGGAAATTCCTTGGGGTGAAGCCTATTTTATTCTGTGAGGGCACCACCGTCATTACAAAGTCTGTAGCCTCACATAACATCAACAGCAAAATATTTGTCTTCCATTCCAGATCCTGGAAAACACCACTCCAAAAGATTTGCATCCATTATGCAAGGATGTACAGCATGTTCTCTGCTGGGTGGTTTGGGGACAGTTTTAAATTTCTCGTTTTAGTGGATCGATTTTTCTTGAAATTCAATAAATCTCATTGTTTTTAAGGTTTATCCCAAACTTACTCAGCCCATATTCCTCTGATTACATTCCTCCCTTTCACATTCCCATCTCTCCATGCAGTTTTAAACACAGAATGGATTTCTTCATCACCAGCAGTTCCAAGATATTTTCTCCTCTGCAAACAGGTAAATGAGTTCTGCCAAACCAGTGAAATTTGGGGTAAATTTAGCCATTTTTTTACCACTGAATATCCAATAGAACCAGCAGTGAGTAGACAGGTGGTAGCACTGTTGACTTTTTGCTTTAGGTTTTGGACCCCGTGGGGATTTTTTTTGGCATCATTTTGATCAAAACACAGAAGTCAGGTTGGTTCCAATCCCCTGCGGGAACGCCCGGATCTCCCTGTGAGCTGAGCTTGGCTTATTAGTTCATGCCTTGTCCCAGTGAGGGCTCAGCCTTTCATCTCAGCTGCTCCACTTCCTCATTAGAGGGGGATTAATTAAATCCCATCAGCCAATGGAGCTGCACTGCTGGCCCTGGGAAGTGGGAGCCCTTCAGAAGGGAGAATTTTGGGATCTGACTCCGGGTCAGAGGACTCGTTCCTTGAGCAAAAATTAAGCAGAGCTGTGTGAAACTTGGCAGGTCAGAATCTCAGAGGTTGTGCAAAGTTGAAAGAGGGATGAGAGGAAAAACCGAAAAATAAAAATTGGTGTTTGAAGGTCTGGGTTTTCTCCGAGCTTCTGCCTTTGGGGAGCTCACAAAAAAGATTTTATTTGCTTTGAGTTACCCTTCCCAATCACAGATGTGTTTTTGGAGGAAGGAACATTCATTCCCAGAGGTCAGTGAATTTCCACATGTGCCAGTGATTCCTGGGCAAACACCTTCGTATTTGTGCCTTGACTTCTGCAAAATGGGGCATAATTATTCTTTCTCAATTATTTTGGTGCAAAGGCTTTCAAGCTTTAACTCTTATTCGGAGTTGAACTGTGAGAAATCTGCATTTCTCAGCCATGGCAGTGAAAAGTCACTATTTTAAAGTTAAATAAGAAAATTTATGCTGTGACCTAAAAGCAATTTGAATTTTGCTCCATTTTCGTTGTCAAATTTAGCCAAATTTAATTTGGTGACAAGGCCTTTTTTTCGTGGTCAAATTTAGCAAAATTTAATTTGGTGACAAGGTCACAAGGGTGACCCCTTCCTTTGTGAAAACTGAGAAAAATTTAATGGAATCCTGAGCTGCTTGAAAAGGCAATCACTCATTGGAATTAGATTGGGAAAATCCTTTCTGATAAAAAACAACACTATAACCACTTCCCATTTCATATCAACTTCCCATTTCCTTTTGAATCTGAAAAATCAGCACTCAATGCAACCTGAAAATGGGTTTGTGACTATCACCTCTTAGTATTACCAGAAAAAGGAAAATTAAAAAAAAAATAAAAAAGGAAGAAAAATTTGGGTTAGGAAGAAGTAGTTTTATGATTTTCAGAAAGCCTCATGAGGCTTCTTGAGCTTGGAGAGTTTCCAATATTTTTCTTTAGGACCAGTTGGAGATGCCGAGGGCTGGGAAAGGCTGAGATCCTGGGATGTTTCCCACCTCCTGGCCTGGATGAGGTAACTCACCTCACTGAGAACAACACTGGCTTTTCTAGGTGGCCTCCACCGAGCTGCAGCTCCCCTCATACCTCATGCTGAGTTTTATATCCAAGGAATTCAAGCTGGGAGCCTGAGTCATTCCTCTGAGCTGGAATGGAGCACAGGGCTGGGAGAACAAACCCCCGTCAGGCTGGGGGCTGATAGTGAGGGAGCAGTGACCACCTCAGCTTGGGAAATCTCCTGAGGGAAACCTTCTGTCCCACCCCACCCTCCCCGTGCCTCCTCACAGCTCTGGTTTTTAATGAATCCTTCTTTTGATGCCTCAGGTTTGGGTTTTATATTTTCACATTCTGTGCTGCTTTAGTGTGTGGGTCTGAGCTCCACATCAGGGCATGGTGAGCTCTGTGCACAGAGCAGGGAGACAAAACAATTCCTGCTCCAGCTGGGCACCAAGGACAAATGATCCAAATCTCAGCCCAGGAGCACAAACCCCGTGGGCTGGAGAGAGAAAAACAAGCAGGGTGGGAGTGCCTGGGCTAAAGCTGGAATGGGACAATGAACTGCAAGGTGCAAATGGAGCAGAACTGATCCCAGGGAGAGAGCCCGGGAGCGCTCGTGCATTTTGGGGCCATTTTGGTTCATCTTGGGTGCAGCCCTGGCTGGGCTCTGGTGCTGCCCAAGGTGCATCCATGGAGATCCTTCCAATAAATCCCTGCTTTATTCTTTAAATCTGTTCTAGGGCAGCCTGCACAAGGCATCACTTTGACAGAGACTCCTGCTCCTCCACCACCCAGAAGTGTCACAGACTCCTTCACCAGTGTCACTTTCCCATCTGGGTAGCCCTGAGGCCACCAGGTGATGTTCATTGGAAAATAGGCTCCAAAATCTTCCCTTTTCCCCTCTTTTCCTGGCCTCCCTGCTTCTCTGGGCCCCTTTTCAAGCCATCCCTAATCCGTGTCTCTTTCCCATATCTCTGGGCACAGCATCCACATTCTCCTGCTCTCTGGTTTCATCCACATCCCTCTGTTGGCTGCAGCTGTAATCCAGCGGGTAGGAACAGGAGAGGCTGTGGCTTGGAATTCTTTGGCTCCTCTCTCCCACTGCTTGGTTACCCCTTGCCAGTGCATCTTTGACTCTGGAAAGTGACAGCCCTGAGGATGATGATCTACTCAGGCAAAGAGCACGAAAATAATTTTGTGCAGATTTGATCTTCCAGCATTTCTAAAAGATTTCCTGAGGAAGGAGATCCCACACACGGCCACAGCTCACAGTAACTTTGTTATCCCTGGGGGAATTCATTTTGTGGCCACTCCTGTGGCTCCTGAAAGCCAAATTCATTTCTGATTGCCATGGTTGCTATCTCAAACTCTGTTTTTGCTGATTAAGAGTCTCAAATCCTCCCATTAAGGCAGGAAATAGGATTGGTTTGGGAGAGAGAGGGGGGAAGGAGAAGGAAAACAAACAAATGATGCAGCTTCTTGTGGGTTGGTGGAAAATGATTCATTTGGCCCTACAAACACCTCACACCTCAGGTGTTTTATCCAGGATTTACTGGTGAAAAAAATGTCATGGAATCACAGAACGGTTTGGGTTGGAAGGGACTGGAAAGAACATCTCATTCCAAACTTCCTGCCATGGGCAGGGACATCTTCCACTGTCCCAGGGAGCTCCAAGCTTCATCCAGCCTGGCCTTGGGTGCTTCCAGGGATCCAGGGGCAGCCACAGCTGCTCTGGGAACGTGTGCCAGGGCCTCTTCATCCTAAGAGGGAACAATTCCTAATTCCCAATCTCCCACCCATTCTGGCAGTGGGAGCCATTCCCTGTGTCCTGTCCCTCCATCCTTTAGAAATTGTCTCTCTCCATCTTTCCTGCTGACTCCTTCAGGTCCTGGAAGCTCACACTGGGATCACCCCAAAGCTTCTCCTCTCCAGGCTGAACATTCCCAATTCTCTCAGACTTTCCATGCCTTGGGATCACCTTGGTGGTCCTCATGAGTGCCTCCCCCTCAGGTTCCCTTTTTCCAGCCATCAGGTGAAAACTCCACCCTGATGTTGACATGGAGCTCATTCTCAGGTCATGAACTGTGTTAATAATAAAAAGGGAATTATTGAGGAATTCTTAACACTCTGCCTGCCCCAGTCATTTTTTTTCTCACCTTGCACTGATCAAAAACTGCTCCAGAATTCCCCAAATTTCCCAGCTGCCAAGCAGGTGTCTGAGTTTATGGCATCGCAGAAACATCCAACCCCCCCACCCCCCAGACTCTCCAAGAGTCATTTAGAATAATATGAAAATAATTTAATCAGCTTCAACATGCCAGGAAAGCAATACCCTGTCCGAGGGTGAATTCCAGCTGTCAGGAGACTCTGCATTTCAAATACAGTAAAACTTTTACAGCCAAACCCCAGAGCCAAATTCCTCCCATCATTAATTTTTTTTTCAAGGAAGGGACCAGTAGTGGAGTCTGAGGCAGAGATTTATTGAGAAAAGTATAAAAAAGATAAGTGCCTTAATAAATCTGGTTCGTTTATTAGGTCAGGAATATTATGGACGTGATTCCCCAGAGAGTCTGAAACGAAGAATTTGAATTAAGAATTAATTATTCTTAATTATTAATATTAAGAATATCCCTGTATCCTGGCACTTTGGGATATTCAACCCATATTCCCTAAGCCTGAACAGCTGCAAGTTGTTCCCTGGAAAGCTGAGGTGTCCAATGTTCCTTTTGGTAGGAAAGGAGTGGTGGAATTAGGAAAAAAAATGGTTCTGGAGGATTTTTCTTGAAGTCATGGCATATTTGGAGACAGGTTGTAACAGCAGTGACGAGGATCCCTGCTATTCCATGAGTAACAGCTGAAAAATATTTGGAATTGGAGTCTTTTAGGGCAATTAGAGATACTGCATGGGAAAAAAGTATTAATTTTTCTAATTAATTTAATTTTTTTAAGTGCTGTTTTTATTAAAACTCATGTGTGGACTCGTGTTTTAGGAATACTGAAGTGTAATTCCCTCATGGGCAAATTTAGCTGGAATTCTGATCCTTCCCATTGTTTTCCTCTAACTCTGAATGGTTGGTTCACCCCTTTTTCCTGAAGTGTGGAGGCCAACACTGAATTCACTGAAGCCTTCAACCCTGTCCTCATTTTCTCCCAATTGAAATCTTATTTAACCAGCGCACAGCAAGGTTTTAGAGGTTTTATTGATAGTTTCTATAACTTGACATTCTTCAAAACTAATCTCATTTTCAGTAGTTTGATTATATTTATTTATATCTGTCTGGACAAGCATTTTCTCTGTGTTTAATCTGATCAGAAAAAGACATTTAGGGTTTTTTTGGGTGTGGTTTCAGTCTATAAAATATCTCAGAACTAATCCAACAGTTCCGTGTCCTCACAAATAATCCCATTCTCAAGTGGTCACTCTGAACACGATAAGATGTGACCCTAACGACCAAATCAATTAACTGTGTAATTACACAGGTGGAAAACTCATGGAAAACTGGGATTTTTCCATGCCTGTGGAAGAGGAACCTTGTGTTTGTGTGATTGTTAAATGAGATCTTCAGCTCAGTCCGGAACCCATGAGAGGAAAACTTCCCCATCCTTGTCTGATGTGGGCATTAATTATTAATTATTATAATTATTAAATATATATAAATAATAATATAATTATTAAATATATAATTATTAAATATATATAATTATTAATATATATAATTATTAAATATATGTGGGCATTATTATTAATTATTATAATTATTAAATATAATTATAATATAATAATATTTTAAAATATTTAAACATTTGAAATATTAAAAGCCATTTCACTCATTTCAGTGAGTGAAATATCAGAATCCATTTCACTCTTTTCCACTGAGGTAGAATTTTTCCCTGTATCCCTTTCCCACCACTTCATTATTTTATTTAACTTCCAACACACCTCACAATGATTTGCTGACGATTCTCTCACAAAGAAAAAAAAAAAATCAAACAAAATCAACTTCCAGCGAAGAAGGCTGAGAATTTATATTTTTTTTTCTTAGTGCAAACATCAGAAATCCAAGTTTTTATGTGTTGGCACTTGAATTTTGGAATTCTGGCAGACAGAGGGGCTGATGGGCCAAATCATCTCCCACTCCCAATATATATAAGATCCCTGAAACCCTTAATTTTCAGTGTCCTAATGAAGTGTGGAGCACTCCCAACTGCAAATCAAGGGAAACGTCCTCAAATATATAAATAAATAATCTGGGATTAATCTGTTTTAGAGGGGAATTTATCTTATCCCAAGCTGCTCATCCAAGACATTTGAGATGAAGCACCTCTGAATGTGCTCTTTTCTCCCCAGTGCAAATGAGTAGCTCAGAAAAATAAATTATTTCTAGGCAGATAAAGTTGGAGGAAGATTAATAAGGTAAAAAAGCTGGAAGCTTTGCCAAAGCAGGAATTCCAAGCTCAGCCTGGACACCAAAATAAATGGATATCTTCAAATTAATCTCAATTATTTATCGGCTTCCCATTCATAAAAATCAGGATAATGTTCCCATCTCAGAGGGATTTTCCAAAGATGATTGACACTGGAAAACCATTCAGGAATGCTAAAAACAATAAATTAAATAAAGCCCAGGAGGAAATGGACTGTTCTGTCTTTAGAACAGCCTTTGAACTATGGGGAGAAAATACTTCTGGAAGCAACTTCTGCAGAATAAACTCCAATTTTAAATGGAATTTGCTGCTGTCTGGGTATGGTTCTCACCATGGGAGGCTCCCATTTAAGAATAGGAGGCTGCTGGATCATTAAATGCAAGATAATGTGCAATAAAAAGGAGAAAGGTAAGGTTTCATCAGCTGGTTTTATTCTGGCTTATCTTAATTACTGAGAAATTCACTTTGCACCTGGCAGTCCATTGGGGTTTTATCACCTAAATTTGTGTTGGGCTGTGTGGGCATTATGGGAAAAAAATGTAATAATAAAAATTAGACAAGAGGAGACAAGAATTAGGCAAGAATAGAGAGCAAAAAGTGTTCCCAGTTCTTTCACCTTCTGGATATTTTTTTTCTTTCCCAACAATAAAGTCTTCATTGTGGCCTGCTTTCCAAAATGAGGAAAATAAAGCAAAAATAAAAGTAAAGTCAACAGTGGTTGGGAACCTCGAAAAAAATGGCTGTAATTATTGTTAGTAAAGGAAGTTTGAGATATTTTGATGTCCTTTATCACTTCTGAAAATGCTTTTCAGTATCAGGGTGGAGATTTGTGATTCTGAGTGTCTCATTTGATATAGATATGATATACATTATTATAGATGTGATATTTACACATTTTATAAATATGTGTGTTGAATATATATTTTTATATATATGTATATATATGTATATATATGTATATAAATACATATATTCCATTTATATTCATAATCCTTATATATTTATATATTCGTATATTTATAAGTGTATCATATGATGTATAATCAATATAGTTATTACTATCTAATATTAATTATATTAATATTGTCATTAAGAATACTATAAAATATATGGTCTATATTTTATAAATACGTGTAATTGTTATATTTTATTTTATATTCATTAATTTGATTAATATTTATGTATTAATCTATTTGATATATTATTTAATATTTATATTATATATTATGTATTATATATTATATATTATATATTATGTATTATATATTATATATTATATATTATATATTATATATTATATATTATTGTTATATATAATAACATTCTATTTATATCTATGTATATTATAGATATTTATTTCTATATATATTCTATATATAATTTAATTTATATTTTTATAATTTTATATATTTTATCTATATTTATATGTTTATGTATTCATATATTTATATACTTATTTATGCATATATTTATATAAAATATATGCATTTCTTTTTATATTTCTATATTTCTACATTTTTATATTTATGTATTTATATATTTATATATTTTTGTATTTTTGTATTTTTATATTTTTACATTTTTATATTTTACATTTACATATTTATATATTTATATATTTATATATTTATATATTTTTATATTTATATATTTATATATTTTTTATATTTTTATATTTTTACATTTATATCTTTTTATATGTTTATATTTTTACATTTTTATATTTTTACATTTATATATTTTTATATTTATGTATTTTTATATTTTTATATTTTTATATTTTTATATTTTTATATTTTTATACTTTTATATTTTTATATTTTTACATTTATATATCTTTATATTTTTATATCTTTATATTTTTACATTTTTATATTTTTACATTTATATATTTATATATTTATATATTTATATATAAATTTATAAATATATTTATATATTTTTATACTTTTATATTTTTATATTTTTATATTTTTACATTTATATATTTTTATATGTTTATATTTTTACATTTTTATATTTTACATTTATATATTTATATATTTATATATTTTTATATTTTTATATTTTTATATTTTTATATTTTTATATTTTTATATTTTTATATTTTTATATTTTTATATTTTTTATTTTTATATTTTTATATTTATGTATTTTTATATTTTATATTTTTTATTTTTACATTTTTATATTTTTATATTTTTACATTTTTATACTTTTATATTTTTATACTTTTATATTTTTACATTTTCATTTCCACCATCAGCAAGTTCACGTTCATATACACAATACCCATAGAAGTCCTGCAATTCCTAAGCAATCGGGAATTCCCCTTCCCCAAATCCTGGGGGTGCAGCCTCAGCACTAACCCAGGAACCAATGGCGAGCGCCCCCATTGCCATGGAAACGCCGCCAACCCAAACAGCGCCATTCCAGGAACCCCCCCGCGCCATTCCCAGCGCGATCCCCCTCTGCTGCCTTCCCACCTCAGTGAGCTCCTGTGGGCTCAGGATTAATCCCAGCATCCATCCCAGCTCGGAGCGGAGCAGCCCGGGTGGGAACGCGCCGGTTTCAGTTTGTTTTGTGCTGTTTCCAGGCTCGGCCCCGTATTTGTCTGGCATTGCCTGGGTGTTGCCATAGTGACCTTTGATAAATCCTTGTCGTGGATGCTGTGAAACATAAAGCAGGGAGGGGAAGTCCGTGGAGTCAAGCAGGGGGTTGGGAGCTTCAAAGGCATTTGGGTCAGATTTAGTGCTCTCATCCGTTCTAATAAATGCTTTGCTCTTAATTAAAAACTGCGTGTCTGCGAGCCTGGAAATTCATTCCACTCTGGAGGAGTTTCTATGGGAAAATTCATATTGTCCAAAGCAGTTGGCTGGATTTGATCAGTCTGTGCAATTTATAGTCATTTAATGGGGGTAAAAGTCTACCTTTGCCTCACCATTACCGTTCTTTCTAAACATTTCTTAAATCAGGAGAGAAAATAAGAGGTTTCTCATCCTGAAGGGCAAAGACATCACTTTTTTAAGGGTGGCCACCTAAAAATTGGAAGTTCAGTCCAAGCTGGGGAGAAAGGAATGTTGGGGAAAGGGTTTTCACAAGCTCCTCAGGGAATGGCCACATTTCCAAGGCTGCCAGAATTCCAGGAGCATTTGGACACCTTCCCTTAGGGTGGGATTGTTGGGGTGTCTGTGCAGGACAGGAGTGGGACTTGATGATCCCTGGGGGTCTCATACAAATCAGGATATTCTGATTCCGTGATTCCGTGAACCATGAGCAGATTTAGGTACTTTGAGAGAGGTTATTCTACTCTAAGTCTTAGACATTCAATCCAGGATACAATTGGACATTTAAATTTTAAATGACAAACCCCAAGCCAAGTGCATCAATGGCTGCTGCCACCATCAGGAATGAACACCCCATTTTATCCCTAAAAACCGGGGACACCCAAAATTTCACAGCCTGACAAAGGCAGGACCCAAGTGCAGCTTTTGAGAAATCTCTGGGCCTCTGTTCCAAAGAATTTAAACCCTGTGTAGTTTATATTTATGTAATGGGGGTAAAATCCTACCTTTGCCTCACCGTTACCGTTCTTTCTAAACATTTCTTAAATTAGGAGAGAAAATAAGAAGTTCAGGTCATTCCTCATCCTGAAGGGCAAAGACTTCACTTTTTTGTTCCATCAGGAATGAACACCCCATTTTATCCCTAAAAACTGGGGACATCCAAAATTTCACAGTGTGACCAAGGCAGGACCCAAATGCAGCTCTTGACAAATCTCTGGGCCTCTCTTCCAAAGAATTTAAAGCCTGTGTTCATCCTGCTCAATTCTTTAAGAAACTCACTGGAGCACCTCTCTGATGAGCTCCTTTATTCCTCCTGGGAGCACAGTTTATCCCAGCAACCATAAATCACCCCCCAAAAACGGGGCGAATGCTCCACATGTCTTCACAGAGCCGCCAGCCAGGGCCGTGCTGATTAACTCAGCCGAGTGCTGAGGGGAGAATTAATCTCCCTTAACTGAAGCCATTTCAGATGTAAGCCCCTGCTTTAAGCCAGGTTTCCTGCTTTTATCAGGGAAAGGTCACTCAGGAGGGCACTCATCCCATCTATTTTGGGCAATTAGCTAAGGATGGATGAATCCCACGGAGGGGTCTGTGGCAACAGAGTAAATTTTGGGTGATGATCTCCCTCCCAAAGACCAGCAGCCGTGTCATGTTCTCCTCATTATTTATATTATCAGGCAGGGCTCTCCAGCTTTGCTGTCCTCTGCCTGGCACTGCTTCCTCATCCAGTGCTGGATCCAGCTGGGACCAGTCCCCAATGTTGTATTTTATGTTTATTTGTTTTGTTTTGTTTTAATTATAGAATCACAGAATGATTTGGGACTTTGAAATATCATCAAGTCCAACCCTTCTGCCATAGACAGGGACATTTTTTGCTAGACCAAGTTGTTCAAAACTTGATCGTAATCCACAACTTTTCTGGACAACCTCTTCCAGTGCCTCACCATCCTCATCATAAAAATAATTCTTCTTTTCAATGCCTAATTTAAACCCAACCTCTCCCAGTTTTTGACTCCTGACCCTTTTCCTGTCAGTACAGACCTTGGAAAAAAGTCTTAGGATGATGGAATGGTCCTGTAAGGGCAGTTCCTTACTGGATGCCAGAAAAGCAGCTAAAAGCAGGAGTCGTCTCACACACCTCAAATGCACAAAATCTTCCCCTGGAAATTCCTTGTCCTCTGCCATAAATCAGGTTTTACTGCCCTGCAGGTGGCAAAGCAGGGATCTGAGGGTGGGATGGAAACGAATCCAAGAGTGGCTGGAAGAATTCAGAAAGCCTGGAAATCCCACACTGCAATGGGAAAGCCAGAAAATTCCACTGTTTACCAAAAAACTGAGATTAGGATGGGTCTGAGTCACTGGCTCTCAGGGCTTCTACAGGACACAAATTCCTCACGATGGAGAGGTTGTTGGACTTTGAAAAATGTTCTTTGGCTTGAGAAGAGAAGCTCCAGGGAGAACTTAGAGCCCCTTCCAGTGCCTAAAGGGGCTCCAAGAGAGGTGGGGAGCGACTGGGGACAAGGGATGGAGGGACAGGACACAGGGAATGGCTTTGGAGTGAAAGAGAGGAGATTTAGAGAGCGATATTGGGAAGGAATTCCTGGCTGGGAGGGTGGGGAGGCCCTGGCAGAGCTTTCCCAGAGAAGTTATGGCAGCCTCTGGATCCCTGGAAGTGTCCGAGGCCGGGTTGGACATTGGGGCTTGGAGCAGCCTGGGACAGTGGAAGGTGTCCCAAGATGAATTTTAAGGTTTCTTCCAACCCAAACCATTCCATAAACCTACAACCTCATTCTGCCAGGCTGGAAAAATCAACAACAAAACCCCCAACGCCCCCAAAATCCTAAATTCCGTGTAGCAGAGGTAACAAGAAATGGAGATGCCAACAAGGGAAATAATGGATTTCCCAATGGAAGAGGGGTTTCAATAGAGACCAAATTCTATGGAGGAGTCCTCAAGCGAAGCAGCAGACAAAAATGAGGTGCACCAAACCCTGGCTCTCTTTGTCCCATTTTGTGCCAACAGAGGTGATTGAATTGGGATTTTTTTGGGTTTTTTTTTTTGCTTTCCATGCTGTCCCACCAGCAATGAGAGGCAAACCCTGCAGTCGCCAGCAGGACACTAGGTGGCCCACAAGGCACACAGAGGCTGTCCCACACACGCCCACTCCCCCTGCCACCCCCAGGGACCCTGGGGAAGGGCCGGGGCACCCAGCAGCGGGAGCTCTGCGTGGTACTGCCAGGGATATTGCCCATTACACGATTTGTACATATTTAGGCTTAGCCACCCTAAGCTGATTGCAGGTACTTAAAATTGCTTTTGTGCCATGAGCACTTAACGCTAAACCTCTTTTAATTTGCGCCGTGCTACTCAGAGAGATCATATCATTCTTCTGCTCCACGCAAATTCCCAATCTGGCAATCCTAGCCTGCTCAGGTTTTTTTTTTTTTTTTTAATAATAATTAAAAAAAAGAATTTAATAAGGATTTGAGTTTCTTTATTGAGCTTTTATTGTCCAGTCTTGTAATTGAATCACTCTGCTGTGACAGAGAGACTGAGGCTGTTATTAGCAAATTCTATAAACAATGGGCTTGATCCCTTTATGAAAAAGCATTGTAGGGGGAATAGTTAATCTGGGCTCAAAAAAAAAAAAAAAAAGAAGCTCTGGGAGGGGAAGGAGGGGGAAATACAATTGCAGATTCCAAATATTTAAAACTGTTTCTGCACTTTGCCACTCCAGCCCCCTCCTCCCTCCACTTCCCTTCTCCCACCACCTGGCTGCTCAAATCCCTTTTTGTTCTTTGTGCCCCGAGTCTCTGAGGCAGAACTTGTTTGCAACACGATCACCAGGGAGGAAATTTTGTCTCCAGAGCAAAGAGAGGGCCACATTGGTGCTGCTTTCCTGGGCAGCTCTGGATTTGTGGTGGCAAATTCCAGCACCAATGGAAAGCTGGGACTCCAAGCAGATCCCAAGGAAGGGGATGTTGTGTTCATCACATATTTAATTTGGACATCTCCATTGAAATTGGCCATTCTGGTCTCTCTTGGTCGCCAGTAGAGTTCATGTCAGAAATATTTGTGGCAGCGGATGCACTCCATCCCATTCCAAAGTAGAAAATTGGACAAATCTATGGATATTCCCTAATCATGCTGTGCTTGAGCATAATACCCATGGGCTATAAAAGATCCAAGGGCCTGCTCTCTTTAGTCAGTGTGTTAGTGGCAGATATGCTTGAAATGAGCATGGAATTTCTACTGGCATCAAGTTTTCCAACTGGAACCTCGTGTGAATTTCTACTGGCATCAAGTTTTTCAACTGGTGCCTCTTTATTTATGTAAATAATAAATGAGGATTTCTGTAGGAGCCACAGCTCTGAGCTCTGATATTCCAGGGCACATTCAAGGTACACAGGGAGTCAGACAAAGCCCTGGCTGTAAAGTTGGTTTTGCCAGCGCTGGAAAAAGGTCACTGTTTCATTGTCTGAGCCCTCTGCTCCGTTCTAACCTCTCCAGGGCAAAGTCTGCCCCTTGCTCTGCTTTTCCTTGGGTCGCTCCAGGACCTGGATCTTGTCTGTGGTCACGTAGCACCGCTGTTGAACAACCGGTATTAATGATAATAAAGAACTGATCGGGTCTGGGGTGATAATGAGCCTAAAGAAATGTTGATCAATGCGTTATCATGAGAGTTCTAAATGTGAACTTTAACCCCGAGCCTGCAGAGATCAGTGGAGATCTCCATGACATTTAGACCAACTTCCAATGACCTTGTTTAACCGAAACTTATTTTCTTCTTTGAGGCATCAGAAGTAAGGCTGAATATTCAGTTGCGGAAGAAAGGAGATGATTGTGTGAATAATAAGCATGAAAATAAAAAAGGAGGCAGAAATATGAATATCTTGATGAAGCTGGAAGACAAGCAGTTGTATTTTTGTGTTAAATAGGAAGACTATCTTTGAGCAAGGCATGGAAGCTGGAACATCATCAAATTTGGGATAGATGGAGGATTGGGTGGGGGTTAAGAAACTGGGAGCAAAACGACAGCTGGTAAAAAGGATTCATTCTAGGGACAGCAGTGAAAAATCGGATTTGAGGTTGTTTTTTTTTTTTTTGATGGAGAGTGGATCATATTCCTATTTTATCTTGGTGCGTCTCTTGTGATGTACCAAATATGAAGGCAGAAGTGTCAAGGGGTATAAAAAGCCTCTGGTAGCTGTGACAGAAGCAAGGGGGGGAGAAGGAAGTTATTTCTATTAAATACTGACAAAGCAAATCAAATAATCCCCAAAAAGCTTGGGTTTAGCAATTCTGGCCTTATTTGAGTCAGATTTCCATTGCAGAAATGAGGTTGGTGATGGGGATGCAGCTACTCAGAGGTGCAGCATGAGGATGAGCAGTCACAAGTTGTGCAAAGGGAAATTACAGCTGGATTAATGAAAAATATCCTCCAAACTCAGCTGGATCAGGGCACAATCTGTGTATGGAGAGCTGGGAAAGTGAATGGGAAAAATCCAGTGAGAGTGGGAAGCAAATCTGTGAATGCAGTCCTAAAACAGGAATGGGTGGAAAACTTCACTGATAAAAGAGATTTTTGTTCTGAATTCTACTTGTATCTCAATAAGATCCTAAAGCCTGGATGGAGAGAAAAATTGGCCTTTCCCACCAGGAGAAATGACCTGATTTGTGAGTTCCATCCAAATTCTGAACCCTAATACCTTGGTTTGGACAAGATATAAATCTGAACACACGTGTCAGGCATTTTTCCTGTCTAATGTACAGAAAAAAAAAAAAATTAAGCCAATTATTTTACTGTGATGAAATTGAAAAGTTGATCAGGGGGTTTCTATGGTCACAGACCTGTTTATAGGTTTGGTGCTCCCCCAGCAGCTAAAGGGGAGCCTGGTGACCCATAGGAAAGCAAGAGCTCATTCTCCACATTCCATTCGCTTCAGAATTCCACATTAAACGATGGCTTTAGTGCCATGTGGTGAAGTCTGATATGAAGAAGAACAGGAAAAAAAAAATTAATAAATACACAGGCATGGACTTGCACACACATTTATGTGTGAAATATCCGTGTATCCACATATATTTTGCACAATTAACCTGTCTGGTCCCCTTTAGGAAATAACAAATGTTGATGAAGTGAAGCAAAAATTTGGAAACCTTTGCACTGTTAAGGTTTGGTTCAGTCTGGATTTGGGGTTGGGATTTTTGTTTTAAATTGAACTCCATGGACGGCCTTGCTGTAATTCTAATTTTCTGGAGTCAGCCTGGAAACCACAAAGTGGAATTCTTTCCAGGCACTGTGACTTCCAACACGTAACCTAAATAACAATGCTGTTTTTACCTAATGGTCTAAACATCTTAAGTATTAAATGAGGGATAAATTTGCCATGAGGTCAAGAGTTAAAAACTCTGAAATAAAAGAGCGTTGAGAAATGTGAAAGACAGCGGTAATATGATTTCCATACGTCAATTTTCTTTTCAGATTACAATTCCACCAGCAAAAATTCCCTGGATTTACGTTATGGCCATTCCAAGTTTGTCTTAAAACCACAAATTGGAAAGGTTCTGGTTTTCATGTGCTCTGCCTTCACCTGGTTCTTCTGACCAAGCCAAATTGAAATTTTTTAGGCAGAGTAGGTCAAAAAATTGTCTCCTCAGTATCAATAATCTGAAAGTGGAGGGAGTTTAAAAGAAACAATCCTAATTGAGCTTCCTCACTTTGGAAAAAAGTTTGTAAAATATGTACTTTGCTACAGAAAAAAAAGTGAGAAAATTTTTTTTTTTTGGTTATAAAGAGGGAAGAAAGCTGCAAAGCTCTGGGTGAAATAAAGAATTTCTAAAATTATATAGAAATCTTGGAATACTTTGCTTTGGTGAGAATATGGACATTGACACCTGCATGGCTCAAATTAAAAGGTGGCATCACCTGGTTCATTAACACTTATACATAAATGGATAATTGCTCCCAGGGGTGAATTCTACTTTTCCCATGAGTTCTGCTCACACTAAAACTTTCTGCTGAGGAAGCACACCCTACAAACCTGCCTAAAATTAACTCCAGGGTCCTGTTTTTGGGGAGATTTCAGACTTACATTCGGTCTAAGGTTTTAATCCAGCTGTGAAGGGAAAAACACAGCTTTGAACAATCCTTATTTCTTTTTCTTTGAACAATCCTTATTTCATTTTCTAGCACTGACCTTCTCCATCCTTGAGCCATTCCCCATCAACTCTGAGGCCATTGCTGGGTCCCAACATACCTAGACTGGAAATCTCCAATACTGGGGGGGTGTTATGGTTATCCAGAGTGATCCTGGCTGGAATATCCCCACGCTTCCCCAATTTCAGCAATTTCAGGTTTGATCTGATTGGGTTTGGCACACAAAGACGGGGCCAGGCTGAGTCAGAATTTGGCTGGAAGGTGACACTTTTCCCTACCAGACCCAACCGCCGCCGCTCCGGGATGTGGCGCGGGTAATTCCAGAGGTGTTTTGCTTTTTTTCCAGTGCCTTTATTTTTCCCCTCAAGTTCCCTGCTCTGGCCTGGACACATCAGTGCTGAGCTCTCACAGCTGGGAAGTCACTCAGTGCAGAGCAACCCTGAAGCCCAGGCGGTGTGGTGGGAAGGAGGAATGAGGGATCGCTTCCAAAGGAGGTCAGAGGACCACAATCCATGCTCTCATCCGTTTTTCCACGGGACCAGCATTGACAATTCCTCTGCCTTCTCCTGCAATGCCCCAGCTGATCAAAGGAGGGAATGTTGGGAGCAGAGCTTTCATTGGAATATTGCATTTATTGGAATAAAGGATTTATTGGAAGAAAGGTTTTATCTCAGACAAGCACATTCTCAATTCGTAATTCCACACGGATGTGTTTGAAGCTGCTCCCTTCTTGTCTTCCTTAGTAAAGATTCCAATGAATTCCCACTGAGGTCTGACCAACTCTCCAATGAGGAGCACTTCAGGAGTTCCACTGGCACTGGGAAGTTCATTCCAAAACCATTCCAAGAGCAGAAATGAGGAAAAACAAGAAAAAATTGTTTAGAAGAAAAAAAGGTTGAAATTTTTGCCAAAGATGCCAGAAGTTGCATCTCTTTGGCAGGGAAGACAAATCAATGTTCGCTTGTTTTCCAAAATTCAGCCTATTCTGACAGAAATGTTTCTGCTTCAAAACACAAAGGATTTCCTGTGATCCAAGGAAATGGAATTTTGCCTCATGTGTTTTACATAAAATAATGAAACAAAAAATTAATTCCGCTCGGGCACGTCCTACAATATTCTGAATTCATTGTTGCTACATCTTTAATTTCTTTTGGAAGGAAAAAGGCATTTTGCAGAGGAAACAAGCTGCAGAAATATTTTCAAGCAGAAATTGGTGGTGAAAGCTCAGTGAAGAAGATCCATTGGGACAAGAACCATGGGAGCTGCATTGATGGGAATTCTCTGATGGAGAGGAAATCTCAAGAATTAAGTAGGAACATGAAGTTTCTATGGTTTGAAACAAAAAATCCACAATTTTCTACAAGGTTTGCCTGCAGTCCCAGATGTTATCCTTGGTACACAAAACTTTTCTTATCCTGTCATTTTTATCCAAATTATCTTATCCAAATCATTGTTTGATGTAGGAATTTTCTCTTTAAAGTTGGAAATAATGGAAGACAAAGAAGAACCTGGTGAAAGTATCTGCTGGAGAGCACAAGGACAGGAAGAGGAAATGGCAAAATTCCTGAAGTGGTGTGCAAAGTAAATTAAGCTACAGGGGTAATTTTAATTAATCAAATGGGTTTTGGATAGCAACTGTAGCCAAACACATCCCAAACCTCTCCTGTGGGAAAAAAGGATCAGCCAGAAAAGATCTGAATTTGAAAGCTTTGGGTGTTTTCTGCCTGAGCTGTAAATCTGGCATGGCTGATAAATATCTTCATGTTCAGGTGAGAAGAGAAGATTTCACCTGTCTAAGGTTCACATATCTCAGGGAAATAATTTAAACAGAATATGACTGGGATGAAAATCTGGGATCTGACCAACCAGAGAAGAAGGTTTGGCATTTTTTTATAATTTCCCTAAGGAAGCAATCACAGGATATCAGCCCCAAAAACACTGGAAGAAAAATATTTTATTCATGTTAAGAGCATTTCATCAACAACATGTGATTTTTGTCAACCCATTGTGTGGTCTGGGCACAGAGTTCCTGAAAAGTCACTGGAGACAAGCACATCTCCAAGAGATGATTCTCTTTAGTTATGTTAGATAACTACTGGAATTTGGGAAGAATCATCTTCCAGAGGTGTTTTTTTCTCACTGGGCTACCCAAAAAACTTGGCATGGATTTTTTTCATTCTTTGATAGATCAGCTTTCAAAAAAAAGTGTCGAAGAAATAGATATTGCATGTTTCTGAATCAAGTTGCTAAAATAATTTATTTGCAACTTCAATAACAAAAGTTAAGAAATTAACTCACTTGCCTTTATGTAAATCCCAACTTTATTTTCCTAAGAAACATCTGCATAAAAGAATTGAGAATTTTTTGGTCAGGCTGATTGAGTCTACCACCACATCTTCAGCCAAAATATATCATAAGTTAGTTTTGAAAAGTTGAAATCTCTGCAAAAAAAAAAAAAAAAAAAAAGTATTTTGAAACAAATCTTCTCCGACAGACACATTATTTAGGCCCGAAACACAGAAAATTATCTTCGACTCCCCTTTGTGTTGTCATGATGAAACCAGGACAAAATTCCATGAGTGGCTGGAGCTCCCTGAGTGTTTGGGGATCCCTGCTCATTAGAACAGTGTGGGTTTAATCAGAATGGCACCGAGAGCCACGACCTTTGAATTTGACTTGGCAGAGCCAGGAGGGCTATCAGTGTTCTGGGAAATCAGCTTGAATTCAATTGCAGCTCTAATCTAAAAAACCCGTGCCCGACCCGTTTTATTGCACTGAGCTCAGCACCAGGCCGGGGCTCCGGGGGAAAATGCGTTGGAGCTCTCACGTAGCCCGAGGAGACATCTGGTTCAGCAGATTTCCTCCTCATCTTGGGGATGAATTCCACCACCAAGAGCCTGGGAAGAAATTAGATTGGAATTCAGGTGGATTCTCACCTAACCTGATCCATCGGAGGGTTGGATGTCTACTCAAAACCAACCATCTGCAAGTCTCCAGACAATGGAAAGGCTGGGATGTCCAGAGGAAGGTTCTTCCCATGTATTTTAGGTTCAGATTAATACTTTTTAGCTTTTTCCACTGAATATATGTGATGCAGAGAGTTCTGTTGACTAAACATCTAAATTTTATATTACTGTAGTTAGGTGAGATAATAAATCTATTTTAGGGCCGTACAAATCTCTTTTTCTGAAGCCCTCAAAGTGTTTTTGGTCACGTTTTCAGGTGTTCCTGATCAAAAGCACTTTATATATAATTAAGATGAATAATCTTAATGAAGATAAATAATCTTATGTAATTGCAAGGGAATGGAGACTTCAGGTAAAATTCCACGTGTCACAACACAAACATTTAATGTATCCATGGTGATGACACTGCTGAGCAGAACTTACCAAATGCCTCTGTTGCTGTGGGAAGGAGGGACAGATTCCGTCTTTCTGCAGCTTCATGTGACTCTGGAATCACGTTTCTGGATGCTGGATGCAATTAAATCCATCAGCTATAGAGATCTCAGTGCCCCTAACCACACGCTGACACATTTTCAACCGTCAGGTTTTACCCAGCCTTTTCCCAAGAAATGACTAATTTTGAAAACGTTTTCATTTTTGCCCTTAAGGTACCAATGGTTTGCATTTATCCTCATTCACTGGAACTGGATGCAAATGCCTGTGCTCATTTTATCACTGATTGCTGCACAAAGTCTGATCCAAATATGAGGGAAAATTTCTTTACTTGGAGGGTGAAGAGCATTGGGACAGGCTGGAACAGAAACATTGGGGAGTCTCCTCTGGAGAGTCAAAACACAAGTGGACACGATCCCGTGGAACCAGGTGAATTTGCTTTAGGATGAGGGTTGGCCTAGATGTTCTCCAAAAGTCCCTTCCAATCCCAGCTATGCTGGGATTGGGATTCTGGGGAAACAGCTTTAGTTTCTAGGACATTGCTGAGATTCAGTCAAAAATGGGCAGGATATGCTTTAGAATACATCAAAATTTTGGACATACTCAAGATGAGCCCACATTCTCTGTAAAAATTTGGTTTATGGGCTCATTTAGTCACCAACAAACAGCTCCCTCCAGTTTCATCCCAAATTTCTGTGATATAAAATGCTGTTCAACAGTCCTTTGGCTCTCAGACACAGATTGTCCATGGAAGAGGTGCCCCCAGGATCTCAGGTAAAGGTGAGCATCATCCAAACACACATTCAGTCATGATCTGAGTCAGGGCAGGCTGCTCACACCATGACTTGTGGGTTAAAGGGAATATAAATTGGAAAAGGGTGCCCAGAGCAGCTATGGCTGCCCCTGGATCCCTGGAAGTGTCCAAGGCCAGGTTGGAAGGGGTTTGGAGCAAACTGGGACAGTGGAAGTTGTCCCTGCCCATGGCAGGAGTGGAACTGGATGATCCTTAAGGTCCCTTCCAACCCAAACCATTCCTGATTCCATGATGTGATGCTGGGTAATGCTGATAAGTGAAGGATCTATCACCTCTTTATCATCTCGAGTCACCTCAGATAAAATACGAGACAAAATATTTTCTTTATCCCAAATGAAATGGAGATTTCGGGCTGAATTTCTTTGTACAAGGGTGGGAGTCTACTGCACTTTGGAAAACCTTCCAGTCTCTGAATTTAATGCTCTTTCAAAGTCCCTTTCAAAACTTCTAAGGAATAAGTATTTGAAGGTACTTTACAATATTTATTTGAAGGTACTTTACAATATTTGCCAGCCCTGTGTGTCTTCCCCTTCCCAGATGACACACAGCACCTGTGTGGGGGCAGGAATTGTCTTGCAGACCGAGCTGCCCACATTTATTTGTGTCTCCAATATGGAGTTGGGTGTCGAAGCTGCCATCAAAGCAGAGCTTGGCTGGGGCAGATCTGCTCCAAAACCCCCTCTCCCCAGCATCCCTCTCCATTGTCCATGTTCCCACACCAGCATTGGCTGCTCTTCCTCCCCACCTTGCCAAATCCATAGAGAATTCTCCTACAACCTGTATAACAGGCAATTTTCTCTCCCCGTTGAGCAGAGCACTGCAGACCTGTCGGCCTCAGCGCTCGCTCGCAGGGTGTCTGTCCTTCCCACACCTCCCAAGCACCCATTCCCAGCATTGTTTCCTAATTGTGTGCAGATTTCTGACCAACAGCCCCCCCCACCCCTTCCACTCCTCTTCCTCAACTCATAATTGATCAGACACTGAACAGCTGCTGGCTATTTTCTCTTCCCGAGAAGCACACAGTAATTGTATGTATGGGCTCCAAATCCCTAAACATTTGGAAAGGAGAAGGACTTGAACAGGAGCCAGTTCTTTTTTCAGTGCTGGTACCAGCAGCAGTGGCAGGCATTTCCATCAGACCAGGAGGGGTAGTGAGGCTGGGGCGTGTTGGGGTTGTCACATTTGCTGAGATTCACTCGGAGTGGGAAGGAAAAGAAGGGGGAAAATGCTCAAGAGAGAAAAAACTGAAACCAGCAATCAACAGACCAGGGCAGCTCGCACAGTTGGAGTCTGTCCCAGCTGCAGAGCACTGAGATTACTCCCGAAACCAAAGGGCATTGTTTGTGTCCATGCTCCCTCCCATTTCCCAAAGTGTGGATTGCTCCGTGCCAAACGGGCCAGCTTGATCCCAGTTTGATCCCAGTTTAACCTCAGGGTGCTCCATTGGGAGCTTTTCCATCTTCAGGTCCTGTTCTAACCCCTCTGGAGAGGAAGAGGCCTCAGCAGAGGCAGCTCTCACCTCTGCTGCAGGTGTTTCTCCTGCTTTTTTGGCTGTGTGGGCAGTGAAAGCCAACACCCTCCTCCTCAGGACATCTCAGCTTTGGGGCAGGAGCTGAAGGGATGAATTCAAGTGACCTGTGTGTGACAATGCAAACTGAACATGCCAGAAGCAGAGTAATCGAGCCAACAGCAAAAATTGCATTTCAGAAATATTCCTGAGCTGTCTTAAAAGAATTTTCATTCACAGGGGTAAAGCCATCTCTTTATTAGGCTGTTTTGCCAATATTGACATGGAAATCTATGGAAGAATCAGGGCTACCATGGCAGTGGGATACTCTTCCACCCCTGCCACCATCCCAGGGTGCTCCAAGCCCCATCCAACCCGTCCTTGGACAATCCAGGGATCCAGGGGCAGCCACAGCTGCTCTGGGCACCCTCTACCAGAGTCTCCCCACCCTCACAGGGAAAAATGCCTAATAATTAATCTAAACCTACTCTCCTTCAATTTAAAGTTATTCCACCTTGTCCTGTCCCTCCATCCCTGTCCCCAGTCCCTCTCCAGCTCTCCTGGAGCCCCTTCATGCCCTGGAAGGGACTCTGAGCTCTCCTTCAAGCCTTCCTTTGCCCAGGTGAGCATTCCCAGCTCTCTCAGACTGGCTCCAGAGCTGAAGGGACTCCAACCCTTGGGGCAACTCCTGGACCTGCTCTGGACTCATTCCAAAAAGTCAACATGTGTCTTTGTGTCGTCTTCATTTGATCTGAAATGTAAGGGTGAGCCACAATAAAACCAATATCTCTCATTTCACACTCTTTACAAAGATGGGTAAAGCAGAGGAGGTTTTGATTTGATTTTATTTTATTTTATTTGATTTTCTGGGGTTGTGTAGAATCCTGGAATCAGCCAAAAGTGCCACCCTTGAAACATCTCACCCTTGAAACGCCTTTAGCGTTATTTATTTAATTTCTTCATTACATTGGGCAGGCCCATCAACAGTATGTTAAAGGATTAAATTAAGGAAAATTAAATTAATTAAATTAAGGAAAATTAAAAGTTAAGGCAAGAAATGGCACAGCAATGAAAGGTATTTTGGGGGCTCTGTAAACTTTTCTTTTCCTGAGATGGTGAGGAAAAACTGAGGCCCATCTGCTCTGTGCCTTCACTCTCCATGAAACACCTCACAGACACTGACAATATCCTCAGTCTGTCCTGATCTCTTCCTCCAGCTCACACTTGTGGGAGAACCTTTTTTTTCCCCAAAAAAGAACCAGAATCATTACTGAACTTTGATTTTTAGAAAGAAATATTCAGCTCTATCACCAAGAAAAAAAGAAAAAATTGATCCTCCACCATCCAAACCTTTCCCTGTAAATTCTGTCATCTTTGTAAAATTTGAACTCCTGGGGAAAAGAACACAGCCCCTGATGTGAAAATTGACACCTGAGCTGCTGCCATTTCTGTTCAAAAAAAAAAAAAGACAAAACAATATTGTAATTCCAGGAATAGCTGCTAAAATCTGATAATTTTTTTTTGCGTGGGCCCAGTAACCCTACACTGGACATTTGTGGCTACTTCCTAGAGAAAGAGGAGAAAGCAAAGAAAATTCCTCCTGGACAAACAGCACATGTAATACGACAATTGGCTCCGTTCCTGAGGGGTTCTCCATGCCAGCCATACAAAGAGTGAAACCTTAGAAGGGAGATGTGATTTCTGCCTTGGACCGAGCCTGTGGCGTGCTTAGACCTGGCTCAGGTGTAGCTGCCGTCCCAGGTAAGGCACAGGAGTCCTGGAATCACATAACTGCAGAAGGGGATTAAGGAATCAGCTCTGCTGGGAATACAAACCGTGCCCACATGGCAGCTTAGCTTTCCTCCCAGAAAGTGCCCTCAACCACACCGTTGTGACCACACAGAAGGGTTTATCTGTCACAGCTTGGGTCCTTGAGGGGGTTTAAACCCCGTTTGAGGCCAGTGCTGAGGGTTCCTCCTCACTCCTGATGGGCTGAAAAGCAGCCAAGCCACAAATCCTGAGCAGAAATCTCTCCTTGCAACGCCGGGTTCGTGCGAAATGAAGGTTGACAGATACAGCCTGACATTTGATTTTGGACAGAATTGTAATGCTGCAAATGCGGTGCTCCCTCCCCCAGTGCTGGGCGTCTGAATAAATGAGCAAAATGAGGAAAAATGCTTACAAAAAGCACATTTTTACAGCAGAGAGAGACACGTCCCCCACTAAAACACTGCAACCTAATTTCTGCCTGCACGCGTGCATTGGATTTTGAAAACATTTATATTTTTTTGAAAACATTTACTTTTTTTTTAAAAACATTTACATTTTTTAGCATATTTACTCTCTTCATTTCATTGAGCAGGCCCATCAACAGTTTGTTGAGGAGTTATAAGAATTAAGGAAAATTAAAAGTTAAGGCAAAGCAATCAATGGACCTGCATATTCACTCTGCAGAGGATTCATGATTTTCCCTCCTGTGTGTGGTGAAGGGTTCTTGCACTTGACATCAGCCAAATAAAGTCATGTTTGCAAATTCAGACCAAATGATCGCTGGGAATTAAGAGAAGAAGGTTATGGGAAAGGCAACATGAATTTTGGGAAGTCAAATCAGTATTAGGGTGACCTGAAAGACCTGTCACCTTGGGCAGTGGCAGCAAACAAGAGGAAGCTCTGATAAAGAAGAATTTTGAGCCCTTCTAAACTGAAAGGCCAAAAAGCAGCTGGAAAATGAGGCTGGAAAGTCCTGATTATGCTCCTCTGGGAATAAACCCCACCCAGAGGGAAGCAGGATGGAAAACACCAGATGTGGCTGATGCGAGAGGAATCCCGATTAGGTAAAGCTCTGCTGTGACTGGCGTGGAATTTGGTCCAAAGCAAAGGACAAGGTTGTCAACATCAGCTCTTTCCTTTAATTCTGGAGCTCTGGAAACCATTCTTGAAGGATGGGAAAGATGAAATAAAAGCAGAAACTGGTACATTCTTGGCAAAAGAAGAAATTTATCTCAATTCACACTAAAATCTTGATATTTGTGTCCTCAGCTCCCTTAATATTCCCTTTATCCCCACTAGGATTTTTTTTTTTTTTGGGGGGATGAATCCTTGGATCTATTGCAGGATTCCATTAAAAGATGAGATTAATTCAGTGCTAGAGGCCATTGGTGAGAGTGATTTTAAAGAGACTGAAACAAAGATCTCAGGTTCTGGAATTGTAGAATATTGTGCGTTGGAAGGGACCCACCAGGACCATCAGGCCAGACAAATTGTTCTTGTTTTTCAAGGTCAGGTTGGTTGATTTTGAGGATGAAGTTAATTTATTTTTGGAGGTTGATTTTCTTTGCTCCATCTGGGACTACTTCCTGTCCTTTTGTCACCACATGTGAATTCTCTGGTTTCAACAAAAGGTTGAAATTGAACTGCAGCCTTTGTCTCAGTGGGGAAACCAACAGGAAAATTCCCTCCTCTTCCAAGCTGATGGATTTCATCTGCTTTATAGGTACTCAATATCATCATGTTCTGTACCCCTCAATTAATCTTGGGTGTTATTGACCTTTTAATTCAAAACAAGAGGAAAGAGATGATTGTTTATCTGCATATCTGACATCCAGGATTCCAATTCAATTGTCCAGAAAGAGACTCAAAATGGATCTGGTTCTTCAACTCATCAGACCTTGCATATAAACAGGGAGTTACAGCAAGGCTCCAATCAAACAGTCACATTAATTTTCCCAATTAATCTGATTGTCACAGATAAAGTGTCATTTTACTATGATCTGATTTCTCCTTATCACTTCCTCCTCATTCCATTTATTTGATATTTCATTCCACAAAACACACGGACAGGTTCCCCTCTGCTGCACCCCGAGCTTCTGCCCCAAAAATCCAAAGCAAATTTCAAAGCTAAACAAGCTTAAAAATAGGTTAAAAACAGGCCAGTCCTGAAGGGCATCAGCACATGTTTACACGGCTACAATGATTTTCCTTTCCATCGAGGCCACAGTTTCCAGCTCTGGCTTGTCGGGAGTTTCTTCAGGATAATTATCCCATCCCCACAGCCCCTGGCAGCTGGAGGCTCTCTCACCCTCCCAAATTGCACATTAATTTGGAAGCGGAGAGGACGTCACAGGGAAGCCGGGGCCAAGGGCAAATCCAAACACCTTGGATCCACCACTTCATCACGGAGCTGGCCAGAAACCTCCCCAAAGTTGCCAGCGAGGGATGAGGCCATGGAATGAGCTTCCCACAGATGGATAACGTGGGAGTGAAGGCGCTTACGAAAGGACCTGTTTGAACCCTCCCCAAAGCACAGCAGCAGAACCACCACAGCAGGTTGAGGGGGAATTTGGGGAATATTTGGGCTACAGCTGACAGGGATTCGCTGCTCTGGGGGTGCAGAAAGGAATTTTTTGCAGAACAAGTCCAAGCTGTGCCGGTGAGGGATTTGAAGTTGGTTCTGCTGCATCCCATGGGGTTGTGTTGACCCCAGCTTGTACACGAGAGGGGACATGACTCATTCTCTCTATTTGGTCACTTCATTCTCCACTGCAGAAGAGTTTCCCACTGAAAGTTTCGTGGAGACTGGAACATCTCTGCAGGGAAAAAAAAATCTTCCTTGTTAAACATTTAAATGAAATAAAACAAGGAATTTGATCAGTAGCTCTTGCCTAAATGTCTTATACAAAAAGGCCAAAATCAGCTTTAAATCCCATCATGTTTTGAGAGGATTCAAATTTGTTCACCTGATAAATGGGAGGGAAAAAATATTTTATTCTGAAAATATGGCATGGGGTTTTTTCCTGAATTTTTTGGACCCACAGATCCTGAATGTGAGTAGCCATAGAACTTTAAAAACATTCCTTGATACTCATAACCTACACAGGGTTTTCCTGTAGAGTCCCCCTGCGCATCTCCAAGGAAGGGAGAGGAATAATTTAAATAAACTGACAAATAAGGGGCAAGGATTGAGGTCACCTTGTAGGGAGAACTGACCTTCACCTTCTGGAGTCCTTTGGAATTCCCAGCCGTGAGCCATTTGCAGCCTTGACTTGTGATCCATAATTTGGTTTTCCCACCTGCAGAGCAAAGAAGCGCTGGCTGCCCTACTGCAGAGGATGCTCCCAAAGGGCTCCCAGTCCCTCTGGAATTATAATAATGATGTTGTGAATAAATTACAATAAATTGTCTTCTTTTTCTGCTGGCCACGGGCAGCTTCCTATAATGTTTGACAACACTTTCCATAAAAACTTTCCTAATTTCCAATCTAAACCTGTCCTGGCACAGCTTGAGGTCATTTCCTCTCCTCCTGTCCCTGTTCCCTGGAGCAGAGCCCTTTCCCTCCGGCTGTCCCCTCCTGTCAGGAGCTGTGCAGAGCCACAGGGTCCCCCCTGAGCCTCCTTTGCTCCAGGCTGAGCCCCTTCCCAGCTCCCTTCTTGTCCTCCAGCCCCTTCCCCAGCTCCATTCCCTTCCCTGGACATGCTCCAGGCCCTCAATGTCCTTCTGCTCATGAGAGATCCCAAAGTGACCCCAAGATCTGAGGTGTGGCCTCAGCTGTGCCCAGCACAGGAAAATGCTCCCTTCCCCGACCCTGTTAGCCACATAATTGCTGGTACAAGCCAATTATCACTTCCCAGCACTCATCAGTGAATCCATAAAGTTGAGGAGAGAAAGGAGGAGAAAAACCTTTAGTTCCCTTCCCTTTAAACATCATTTCCTATGCATGCAAGTAACATGAACACTGCAATTACACGGCCAAGCAGGCTGAAGACAGAACAAGGAGGGGGGGGAAAAAAACAGGAGGAAAGATTTACAGCTCTTCCAAAAAGATGGAGTTGAAATATGTAAAAGAGGGCAGAGCCAATTGCCAAAATACTGGAGGTTTTCTTTTCCTTCCACCGAGCATTGTGAGCGGTGTTTGGAAGGGGGAGGAGAGCGGGGAAGCGTTGGAATCTCAGGGTTTTCATTTCACCGTGAAACTTTAGCACGAGAAATTTTAATTGTGGATCCTTGTGGACAAGACCTTGAAATCCTACCCAGCCAAAGCTTTCTGGTCCCGGAGTGTTCTTGGAACTGGCCGTGGCTCCCAGTCAGTCACTTGGGTGCTTTGTCCAAGTTTGCTCCCTCAGCCCCGTCAGCAGGACGCGCGATGGCTTTGGGGTTAACCGTTTGTTGGGACACCCCTCGGTCAGGGCTGTGCCACTGCCCCTCCTGCAGGCAGAGCCTTTCTGAGGATATCTCTGAGGGAGTTTGCTCTTTTCCCCGTTGGAAAGCAGCGCTGCTGAACGCTGCTGGCACCTAATCAAGAAACTCCGGAGGAGGAACGCGAGCGCGGCCGCCCCCAGTAATTGATTGTGGCTACTGGTTGGCTGCAGCAGGATTTGTGATAGTGTGAAATCCTATATCTTGGAGGGCCTCAGAATTATCAGGGTATTTAATCACGGGCTGGGCATGTCTGGGCTGTATTTATGTGTATCACCATCAGAGGGTCACTTGGGCAAGGCGCTGAGATAATGGAAAGAAAAAGGACCGGGAAAATAAGGCAATAAATCCTCGTGCTGAGCTTGTAAATGCACAGAACTCCTTGGGAAGCACCAGTAGCCAACTAATGCACCTCCCCATGATTAATCTGCATTTTAGAGGGCGAGTATTTTGGTTCAGGTAGAAGCTGGAGGTGCCTCTGTGACATTGATACAGACCAGATGAAAAGTTGGCTTAGCTGCACTGAAAGGTGGGTCAGGAATCCACAGGAGAAATCCACATGAGCTCACATGATTTGGAGATTTCTATTTCCCAGGCCCAAATATATTATAAAAACAGTCCCTCCTGCAGAATTGTCCTGGTTCCAGATCCCCCAGAAAACCTGCTGAAAGCTTTCAGAAGCCTGAAATCAAAAGGTGTTTTAGTTAAACATTTAGCAAAACCTTGTTTGTGTTGTAAGGAGATTTTTTAAACCATTCTTGAAGAAATACCAACATTTCCCAGGCCTCAATATAGATTATTTTTAATTCTTTTCTATATTTTCACACAATTCTTTGCTTTGCTTTTTCTGGGGGGGGAGCTGTTTTTCTTTTTAATAAATGCAGTGATTAATTTCACTTCTCCAAACTATTTTTGTCACGAAGTTTCAATAAATCCAAATTTCAGGAAGCAAAACACCTTGATAACTACTTGGAGAACATTTTTAATAGCATTGCTAACAAGGTTATAAAAGTTTTACAGAGATGAATTTTTCCTGCCATCCCTCATCCACCTTCCTTCTGCCAATAGTTACAAATTCAAGTTGCAAAATCATGCAGGGATAAAAACATCAGGGCCAAAGACAAAAAGCAGATGGCACATTTCAATATTTGCTAATCCCATACATATATTGGATGTTCTGGTTGGGATTCACCCGCCCTATTTTTGTATTCCCAGAATTCCAAGTTTGGAACTGGTTGTAGAGGTTTAGAGAGAATAGGTCAGGCTTGGATGTGTTAAAAAAGGGGAAACCCAAACTTTGGGTGTTTTAGCATCCTCTGTTCCTCCATCCCCAAACAACCCCAAAAAATTCAGTTTCACCTCTAGGGAACCACACCCCAAAAAATTTGATTATCCCCCATATTCAGGTCCACTACATTCCCATGAAGAACTAAATGAAAAACTTATCCTTGATTGGGTCAAATATTTTTAAACATGTAAAAAAAATTAAAGTATTAAAATTTATTTCCCATTGGTTCCTACTTCCACAAACATCTTCCTTGCTGACCTAGGGCTTGGCCCATCTGGTGGCTGGAGTGTCGCTGTTCTTCTGGACAAACCCCTTGGAGAATTTGCTCCTGACTGATAAACCAGTGGGATTTAGGGACTGGCTGGAGGAGATGATCCTGATATGCTAAAGAATAATTTTTTTGTCACCAAAACTTTAGGCTTCAATTCCCACCCCAGCCCTGAGGATTTGGAGCTCCAGTCCTACACCAGGTCTGGACAAAAGGCACAGGAACAAACTAATTTTTTATCCCTTTATTTTGGGATATACATGAGCAAGGAAAAGAAGGAAAAGCTGCCTGGGGCAAGAAAAAAGAGGCAGAATCTTTAATGGAATGCTGAGAGAATTCACCTGAAAATCCAGAGCAAGGAAAGAGCTGGAGACTCCTTGGCTTCCACAATAAACAGCTCATCAGTGTCAGCTCATCGTGTTTGTTTCAAACTGACAAAAATTCGACTGATTTAGGACAGAGAAATGTTCCAGTCCCTGTCAGCCAAGGCTGACACATCTGATTTCCCCTATATTATCTGTCTTTCTTTCTGTCTGCCTCCGATGTGCTGAGTCATTCCTTTTTCACAGAAAGCAGCATTTTCTCCTTGAAACTTGCACTCTCTGCTGAAAAAAAAATAATAAAAAAAAATTAAAAAGTCATGGAAAATGTAGCCGTAGTACTGGGAACTGCTGTGCCAGATTCCCACTTGGCCTGGATCTCTATACCTCTGCTGACCTCAATAATAATTTCACTTGAGGGCAAGCAGAGAACTTGGTGTTCAGTCCCGGAGTGACTGCAGCTGATCTGCTGAATAAATCAGAGCACACCAACCAGTTGCTCCCTAAATTCCCAGTAGCCCGTGGCCAGTGGATTGCTCCCATGCAGTGGCACAGCAGTTTAATTGGAATCTTGCATTATTATTGGTGGTGCTGTTATTTTTAAAGGCTTTGGCTTTTTTCCAGGGGTCTTTGCCAAGTTGCTCAATACCGTCACTGGCATCAACCCGAAGCTATTAAATTTTTCCCGATGTGAGCATGAGCTACAAATGTGGATTATTTCAGAGGAAAAAAAAAATTAAAACCCACTCCTTTACAGGCTCATGGTTTTCAGCAGGGACAGCTTGGAATTTATGTTATCACTGAGGAGTCCACCAGCCTTAATGATATCCCAAATTTATTCCCCCAGATGCGTCCATGTCTTTGCTGAAGATCACAAATGAGCTTTGCACAGTTTTGCCTTCTCTCAGGTACCCAAGAACCTTTCAGTTCTTCGTTAATTGAAGTTAACAGAAAGTTTGTCCTTATTTTCCGCAGCCAGGTGCCATTTTCCAAAGAGAGGGGAAACAGCAGAGCACCTTCAAGGCCCTCCTTTCATGAAGGCACAGGAAAAGAGGTGGCATCACTCCCCGGCCTTGCCCAGCTTTTCCATGGTTTCTCTAATCCTTGGGATAGTGCTGCTGGGCAGGCTGAGCTTGGAAACACTAATAAATATTCAGCTTGTCTGCTTTTTGCTGAATAATGGAATATTTCACGTTCAGTTGGAGTCAGGAGCGGATTTGGGGCAGAGAGGGAGGCAGAGGGGGTGTGGGATTGAATTGCTTTCCCTGCTGGGACTGGGGTTTCGTTTTGTGGGGTTTTTTGCTGTCACGGCTCTGAAAGACAGAGGAAGGAGAAACGAGGAGTGGGGCAATGTGAGGGAGAGACAAGAAATATTTCTGTGCTGATGCTGACTAGCTGATACACGGAGGAGAGAGAGAAAGAGAGAGGGGAACACGTTAACAAATCTCTATTTAAATCCCGACTTCCAAGTGAAAATGTGTTGGCTCCTTCTAAATCCCTGCAGAGATTTGGAGCCATCGAAGCCAGCAGACACCCTACGATCATCCACCCTGACCTTTCTTAACTCAGCCTGGAAACCTTACCCAGGGATTCCTGGAATGGAAGGAATTATCCCCACTATGTGCGTGCATTTCTAAGATGCAGCTTTAATAAACTGATGATGGGGATCAGATTCCCGGTGATGCCATGGGCTGGTTCCTGTGTTCCCCTGCAGGAATGCAACCAATGGCTTGTGGTTGGGTTAAAGCACATTTATCCCTTCTTCCTGCAGCTCCTCCTAATTCTGCTGCTGCTGACAGAGCTGCCTGGTCCTCGCAGGCACGGGGAGATTCATACCCCCATGAATCACCGAGCAGAGCTCCAAAGATTTCCCACTTCTTCCCCGAGCTGAGCAGGTCAAGGTTCACCATTTTTCTCTTGTCAAAACTCAAGCTTCAGCCCCAGGAATTCCGTGCTGCAGATCCCCTGGGATGCCATGCCTTGGATATGTGAGGATTTGCATTCTGGAGTGTTTTAAAGCCCCAGGTAATCTTGTCTTGTGAGCCAAAGACAAAGGTGGGCCAGTGGATATCCTGAAGGAGGATCCAGGCATGCAGGTGGGTCAAAAGGCACAACCCTCACCCCCATGTGGCAATTTTACAGAACATTTACTCCCTGTCTTATCCATTCCATTCCATTCCATTCCATTCCATTCCATTCCATTCCATTCCATTCCATTCCATTCCATTCCATTCCTTGCCTCCTGAAAAATCAATTTTCAATTTTTCCACTTTCTATGAAATGTCTTCTTCAGCTACCCCAGAATTTCATCAAACATAAAATTAAAATTTGGCCGTTTAGCCAGGACTTCCCACCAGAGCAGCAGCTGCAGAATTCTCAATTCTGGGACAAAAAAATTCCCCAGCTCTGCTGCACTGGAAAAATGACATTACCAGAGCCTGGATGATTTGTGGATGCACAGAATCAGGAAAGGTTGAGTTTTGCAGGTAAAACTCTCAGCACAGGGAATGTAAAATCATGGTCATGCATCCTGCCCATCCTGGGCTCAGGGCACATGCACGGCCTGGGAGCCACGCTCACGTCCCTGGCTGGGGTTTTCCAGCTGAAATATGGGATCTTTCCACTTCTGCCTCTCCTTATCTCAGTAGAAGGGGCACTCAGCTCTCCTGAATGTGAAAAACAACAAAACTGGAATTGGAAGGGTCAGCTGAGGTTCTTTCAGCTCTTGGTGAGAATCCCTGCCTTTAGTACCCACCAGGTTCTCCCATTTTCTCTGCATAAAGATGGTTTTCCTGCCCTTTCTGTTCAAAGTCACTTTGACCATTATATATGGAATCTGGATGGGACTATTAAGTCTTAGCTGGTCACTCGTGGCTTTATTTTTATTCTGAGGAAAAGTCCAGGCACCTCCAGAGAGGCAGAATCACTTTTTAGGGACGCATCTCCCACTCCATGGACGACAAAAAGAACCTTGGTGAGATGAATAATGAAGCCAGGTGAGATGAATTTGACATTCAGGATCCATTTCCCAACAGAAATCAAGGATTTCTTTCCATTTCAGTATCACATACTTCATGTTTGTAGAAATACTGGCTTTAACCATTTTCTAGCTTAAGAAAAATGGATTTCATCATGCCAGAATGACTTCTTAATTTTCCCAAAGTTGGAGAGAATTTAGATTTCTATTTCTTCCTGAGTTACCCATTTTAACAGATGAGTGAAAAATAATAATTTCTCATTCACTGATTTGGTTTCATAACAATTATCAGTTTCTATTCAGGACTGGAAGTTGCCAATCTCAGCTTTACTTAACATCAGGCTTGTCCTGTAAAAATTCTTTCTCTCTAATTCTGGTTAGAGAGAGAGAGAGGGAGAGAGAAAATATTATCCTAAATTTCTGAATAATTAGGAACCATTAATCTGAGTTTTCTCCATGTGCACCAGTATTTGCTTTTTTCAATTGCATTGCTCCTGTGAGTGTTCTCCATGCATGACTACAATTAATAATTTGAATTTTGTTTTTAATTGCTATAATTTGCCTGGGGAAAGGAAGACTCCCAAGTGTGGAATTCCAGCTCTGAAAGTCTCCTGAAGGAAGAAGGGGGGTTCTAGGTCCTCCAAGGAGATATTTGTGCACTCACAGTGCTGAGGTAGATTTCTTCAGGAGAAACTCCCAGGGATCAGATCCTCAGCTGATGGGAACCAGAAATTCTTCCCCGTGTCCAAATCCCATTTTATACCATCTGCTCCTACCAGATCACTGTAATAAAATCACTGGCAGTTGATTTTATCAATGAATTTTGGCAGTTGATTTTATCACTGACTATTGACAGTTGATTTTATCAATGAATTTTGGCAGTTGACATTTTCACTGCTTTAAAACAGGAGATGTTTGTTTGAGCCCTTGCAATATTTTGTCCTGTCCGCAAAGGGGATATCAATTGAAATAATTTTAATATCATCAAAATGTCTGTATTCCATAAAGCAAAATAATCCTGCTCAGCGCTCCCTGTGTGGTGCAGCCTTTTCACACAGATGTTATTTGGATCCCACCCTGAGTTTTGGATCACTCTGGAGAGGAAAAGGGGGAGACCACTTTACCTGGGAAAGCAGAGAGCAGCCCCTTTGATAATTCCAATCAGGAATTCCCAGGCTGCTCAGAGGCTGAGCTGCTGTCGGCCTAGAGATGAATTATGGAGCTCATGGAGGTGAAATGGAAGGATAAATGTCATTTATCCATGGCTCCACAACCTGCAGGAGGCCCGTCCTTCAGCACTGCCCATCCCCAGTTTATCCAGCTCCCACTGCAGAGATGTTTGCAGCACCCAAAGTGCTGTGATCCATCAATCCTTTGGCCACCACCTCTCTCCCCCTCCCCTCAAGGAGGGCAGCAGTCAATGTTTTATTCCTGTTGGGAATTTAGCTGAAAAGAGACTGGAAAATACAAAGCCGTGGCTAATTCCAAGTCCTGCACCTGGCAAGATAACGTGTCCTTGGGCCTAGCTGTAGTAGGATAACAAACAGTGAAAGAGAGATGGGAAAAGAGAGATGTAACCCCTAAGGAATGAGGAAGAGTTCATGGTATAGAATCACAGAATCACAGAAATTCTAGGTTGGAAGAGACCTTTAAGGTCATCGAGTCCAACCCATGTTCTAACACCTCAACCAGATCATGGCACCAAGTGCCACATCCAGTCTTTTCTTAAACTCTTCGAGGGATGGTGACTCCACCACCTCCCTGGGTAGATGATTCCAGTTTAACCAATAGATTGCTTGGCTTACAGAATATTCATAATCTTATTATTTGCTGTATAAGTGTTTGATACTTTCTCCAATAAACTGGACCTGTGATGAACCAGCTGGTGTCCTGGTCCCCTTCCTACGACGTATTCCTGCCAGCCCTCATTTAAAGAACAAACCTCCTTCGTGCAGGGCTCCTGCAGGGGTGGGGCATCCCCTGCCAGGGTCCCACAGCTGATCCCCGAGCACACCACGGACCCTGGTGTCGCAGACATCCCACAAACACAGAGAAACCAGGTAGCCCTGTGTTATCCATGCCAAAGTTCTGGATTTCCTGGCGCTCTCAAGCTCTTTGGACCACGGGGATCATACATTGCACAAGGTATCAGATGCCGAAGCGACTTTTGAACAAAAAAAAAGAATAAAAGGAAACAAATCAGAGTGACCTCTCCAAGAAAGGATCCTATAGAAGTGTTTTTAACAATAACAGAGCAGGAAACTTTGCCTCCTCAGACATTTACCCAGCCTCTCTGCCTGCTGGCATTCCTCAAGTGCACTTGGACACACGCTGGGCCACCGAGGGCCGGGATCCTCTCGGATTTCACACACCGAGCAAGGTCAGCCCAGGGCAGAGGTTGGATGGGATTCCTCACTGAGAAACCCCCACTGCCCATCAAAGGTGCTGCTGTTCCATCCACTGGCAGTGAACTTTGTTTCAGCCCAAGGTTATTCCAGAACAGCTGGAGTTGTTCTTCTGGACGGTGGGTTCCACCCAGATTCCGCTGAGGATTTGGTACAGTCTGCCCAACACTGGAATATTCACCCAAAATGGCTCTGTCAAAGTAATTTTTAACTTTCATTCCACACTCTGCAAGATTTTTGATAAATAAAATGCTACACAAGGTATCCCTCTTGCTGATTTCCCTTTTCCAGGGAAGTCTTTGCACACCTTCCCTGCTTCCAGGTCAAACTCAGCTCAGACTTTGCCCCAGGCAGCAGCCACACAGATATTTCAGGAGTTAAACTGTGTTCAGTGGGATTCAGGTAGCAAAAATAAGGATGTTTATGATGTAGAAATCTACCTGAGCTTGTAAATCTCACCTCTTCTTGGAGTCAATAAAAGAGGTCTTTGGATGTAAGACGCAAGATCTGCTGAATGCAGCCACTTTAAAGTGAAGAAAATGCTGCTGTTCCATCAACTGGCCAAGAAAAATGGCTGAATAAATTAATAAATAAAGTTCATAAATAAATTCATTTAAATTTCATAAATAAGTTTATTTGTGGGAATCTGCAGCATTTCCAGGAGGCCTGAAGTCAGTTTTAGCATGATCTCAGCCCCTCAGGCATTTTAAACCATCATGAAGGAATCAGCCCTATTTTCCTCTGTCCTGTGCCACTGACTCTCCCCAAAGTCACCAAAAACTCAGAACCTGAAAAGGAATTAACTCCTCATTTGAGGTTTATCAGGGAAAACTCAAAGCAAGCAGGATCAGAAACACCAACAGCTGTAACCAGGACTCTCCACCTGCCCCCTCTGGTCCCAGTGGCCTGAGGAGCCTCTCTGCAGGGGCTTGTTTTCATTCCAGGAACTGCCAGCAGCATCCTGGATTGCAAATTATTCCACTCAGTCCCCTCTGGCGCCCTGGGGAATTTGTCTTTGTCACACTGGAGCCCTGCTCTGCTCCCCAGCCAGCTCCCTGCTTTCCCTCCAGCCTCTTTCTGCCCCTGCCTGTGTCTCATTCTCTCCCTGCCCTCCAAATTTCCCTAGGAATGCTCTGCTGCTTTCAGGAGGGTTGCAATTCCCATTTCCTCTCCTTGGCCCAGAGGGGAGCATCCCATACAAGACAAAAAAGCAGAGTTGTCTCCTGCTGCTCAGCTGCAATTTTTGTAAAGACCTGTCAATTTTAGCACATCTTTAGTGCCATTCCCCCTTTTTTTCAAAATAAAAAAGTTCATTTTCCAGCTGTTCCCTTGCGTGGATTTATTTTAAGGTTGCTGCCTGACATTACCAGTGCAAGGGAGAGAAGGGAACCTGTAGCCCCTAAGGGACAGGATTGCAGTCACAGACTGATATTGATCAGGATTTTGGGCTCCAAATCCATCATTTTTCTCAAGGCCAGAACTCTCAGGCCTTCCTTGGAAGAATCCAGGCTGGGAAGTTCAAAGTTTCATTGGAAAACTCAGGATTATGAGGACACCTTGAGCCATCTCAGTACTGAACCACTCCCAAGTGCTGTTGACAAACAAACATAAAGATCCAAATTTTTCTTTATCCTCAGAGACAGCAAGGAACCCCATAAAATGGGCATGACAAAACTCACAGAGACAGACTACAAGAGGCAATTTTGCCTGGAATTTCTGGGATTTCTGGGAATTATGGTACCTGCAAATACCTGTGTTAGCAGCGAGGGAGAAGCTGGTTGCTACAGCAGTGATGTGTGTTATTCCAAACCCCACATCCCTGATATGGAGTGCAGGGAAGGGCAGGGAGCTGGGAAAGGGAGAGATGTGGGAAGCCAGATGAAAAGTTTTATTAGGTGATTATTAAACTCTTCTGCAGTGCCAAGCGCGGCGCAAGGCTGCCAGCTCGTCTCACTGCAAACCCAAAATTAAAATAATGAGAGGGGCCCTGATCATGGGCTGGGTGGGGGCTGATTTTCTATCTGGGCTGGCTAAAAAGCTGCACCTCCCTCGCCAATCCAAGAGGGAAACTTGGAGGTGGCAGAAAAGCTTCTTGCAAGGACAATGAGTCTGTATCTGAGAAGGGAGATGTTCCATCCTTTGTTTCAGCCCAAGATTATTCCAGAACAGTTGGAATTGTTCTTCTGGACAGTGGGTCCCACTCACATCCTCCTGATTCCACTGAGGACTTGGTACAATTTGGAATATCCACCCAAAATGGCCCTGTCAAAGTAATTTTTAGCTTCCATTCCACACTCTGCAAGACTTTTGATAAATAAAATGCTACACAAGGCAGCATTACTATTACTGATTTCCCTTTTATAGGGAAATCATTGCACACCTTCCCTGCTTCCAGCATGAACAGTGCTGTCCAACCCAGCTCAGACTTTGGCCCAGGCAGCAAAGACAAACCCAGCCACACAGATATTTCAGGAGTTGAACTGTGCTCAGCGGGATTCAGGTAGCAAAAATAGGGATGTTCAATCTGGTAATGAAAAGTCTAGTAAGAACCCAAACCATCCATCAGTCAGGGCTCCCAGAATCTGGCTCCTTTCCCAGGGAATGGAGGAAGGTGGGACTGTCTTGACCACCTACTCATGGAGCCAAATCCTTTTGTTGTGACTGCTTCCCTCCACAGACATGGGGAGGGCACCAGGAGCTCTGCAGAGTGGGTGGTTGGGATGATTCATCCCTGTCACACCATGAAATCCCATCTGGAGCACCTTCATCCTCTTCGTGCCCTTTAACAGGTGAGCTAAATGCAATCCACTCTTCAGGCATCAGATCCAGACGTCTCCCGTGGAAAGAGAGAGGGATTTATGGAATCACAGAATGGTTTGGCTTGGAAAGAACTTTAAAGTTATCCAGTTCTGTGACGGTGTTCACAGGGGTTCTTGGATGAGGGAAGAGATGAGGATCTGACTCCATGTTTCAGAGGGCTGATTTATTATTTTATGATATATATTACATTTAAACTATACTAAAAGAACAGAAGAAAGGATTTCATCAGCAGGCTGGCTAAGAATAGAAGAAGAAAGAATGATAACAAAGGCTTGAGTCTCAGACAGAGAGTCTAAGCCAGCTGACTGTGATTGGCCATTAATTAGCAACAACCACATGAGACCAATCACAGATGCACCTGTTGCATTCCACAGCAGCAGATAATCAATGCTTACATTTTGTTCCTGAGGCTTCCCAGCTTCTCAGGAAGAAAAATCCTAAAGAAAGTATTTTCCACAAAAGATGTCTGCGACACAGTTCCAACACTGTGCCATGGGCAGGGACACCTTCCACTAGACCAGGTTGTTCCAAGCCCTTTCCAGCATGGCTTTGAACATTTCCAGCCAGGCTGGGAGTCAGGAGCATCAGTTGTGAACAGGGATTCCCAATGTTTGCATCCAGACCTGAGAGCCACCCTGAGCCACACGTGGATGTTGATTCAAAGAGATCCAGGTCTTGGTTCAGCCAAGCATTTTATGTCTCATTTTGAACCTAGATGTGGCTGCAGGGTCGTATTGTTTGACAGTGGCTTGTCAAAATGGGGTGTGAGATGAGACAAATCTGCTGTTGCTCCAGTGTATAACCCTGGACTGAACCTGAGATATTTGGGGTGGGTGCTCCCACCCATCCATCTGGAATCTCCTACAGAGGGTGAGACCTTCTCCAGTGTGGATCTTATTCCTCCAAAGGACTGGAACAAGCTTCCCTTTCTCTGACCCCACCAACCCTGCACACTGAGACAAACCCAATTTTAAATAACACTGGCAATACAACCCTGCCTACATCACATCTCCAGGGACATTTCTGCTGTTTTCACTAAATTTCTTCTCTGCTGCAGGAAGATTTCTCCACACCAAGCTTTCACTTGCCTCAGCCTCCCGTTCATCTCATTACCCTGGTGGTGGTGGTGACCTTCTCACACCCTTGGAGCAGGTCCAGGGACAGGAGAAGGTCACCATCACCTCACCAGGTTGGCACGGAGAAGGCAGCACAAGCCACACGCTTCCCTGACCTATGATGCCGTCCACCCCTGTGAGCACAAGTGTTCTGTGGGATGTGTGAGGTGGCTTTAGGATCTGGAGGCAGCTTTCCATGCCTGGAACAGGCAGTGCTGGTAATTCTCCAGGAGATGAGAGGCAGGGGGAACACACAGCGAACGCCGAGCGGAAAGGCAGAGCCGCTCTCGGGGAACTGCGTGGGGCTGAGGTAATGTTCTGTGCCGTGATACTCCCAGTAGGAACATCTGAGTTTGGGGTCACAGGTTTGCAGGGAGCCATCTTGTTAACGTCATGGGCAGCTCGGAGCAACCCAGCCTCCGTTTTTCCACTGCCTGTGTGTGTGGGAATTCGTGGGGCTTCGCCCGAGCCAACGTGCTGGCCCTCCTGAAATCCCTGCTTGGGATTCCCAGGAAAGCCTTGGATCTGCTGCTGCCCTTCCTGAAATCCCTGCTGTGTCCTGGGATTCCCAATAAAGCCTTGGATCACAGATTTGGGATGAAGGGAAGGGAAGGGAAGGGAAGGGAAGGGAAGGGAAGGGAAGGGAAGGGAAGGGAAGGGAAGGGAAGGGAAGGGAAGGGAAGGGAAGGGAAGGGAAGGGAAGGGAAGGGAAGGGAAGGGAAGGGAAGGGAAGGGAAGGGAAGGGAAGGTAAAAGGACAATTCCAACTATAGCACTGAATAAACCAAAAAGCCACACGGAACATCAAGGAAAAGAGCAAACAAAAGTATTAGGCTAACAAAAGTTAGTCTAAATATTAGCTAACAAAAGTTAGTGGCTCTGCTGAGCCGTGCCTGTGCAACTCGTAGCTGGACGAATTTGTGGGGTGGATGGAGAAAGAGACCTCAGGGCTTCAGCACTTGCAAATCCCACAGCAAGTTCCTATCTACTCCCACTCCTGCAGGAGCTCCATGGAAACGAGCTCAAACTGTGCAAATTGGCTGCAAAGTGTTTTTCTTGAGTCAGTAACACAATACTTTTTCTTTCTCGACATCAAATATTCGCTTCACCCCCAAACAGCCCTCGCCAGCTCCCAATGTGATAAGCAATTAGTTTGGTTAAGGCTTCTTTTTTTAGGAGCTAAAGCTGTGGGAGTTGCTGGTCTTGGAGGAGATGTGAAATCTGCTCTTTCCCCATCCAGAGCGTTCGTGCAGAGCTCCAGCACCTCAGCTCCTGGACACGGAGAGCCAAGGCAGCTGCTGGGCATGAAAAGCCTCTGGAACCTGCCATGCCTCAGGAGCCTTTCCTGCTCTGAAGGAATTTCTATTCCTGATCATTACAGCAGGAAAAGATTTGGATTCTCAGGTCATTTAGACTCAGACATACAAAACTCTCTCCTTTGAAGCTCTAACTCTGCTGGTGTTTTCACCGAGACTCAAAATATCTATTTCAAAGGAAAAAGTGAAGAAGAAATTGTCAAAATGTGCTGTGGGTCAGAAATTTGAGGGCCATCAAGGTGCTCTTGGGGCTGAACACATCAGCTATAAATACAGCACCAGGCTGGGAGAGCTGGGATTGCTCAGCCTGGAGAAGAGAAGGCTCCAGAGAGAGCTCAGAGCCCCTTCCAGTGCTTAGAGGATTTCCAAGAGACCTGGAGAGGGACTTGGACATCCCTTTGGACAAGGGAAGGAGGGACAGGACATGGGGGAATGGCTTCCACTGCCAGAGGGCAGGGATGGATGAGATATTGGGAAGAAAATCTTCCCTGTGAGGATGGTGAGGCCCTGGAATGGATTTCCCAGAGAAGCTGGGGCTGTCCCTGGATCTCTGGAAGTGTCCAAGGCCAGGTCGGACAGGGCTTGGATCACCCTGGGATAGTGGGAGGTGTCCCTGCCAATGGAATGGGGTGGGAATGGATGAACTTTAAGGTCCTTTCCAACCCAGACCAGCCTGAGATTCCAGGATTTTTTGAAAACACAGCAAAAGTTCCTCATTTCCTTCCTGGTGCTCCTGTTCCATGTTCTCAGTGCAAATGCTGGACTTGTCTGTAATTCAGTGTCTGAGGTGCTCCAGTCTTAAAATGATGCTCAGATTCCACCCTAGATTTGGGAATTGGGAAGGGAAGGGAAGGGAAGGGAAGGGAAGGGAAGGGAAGGGAAGGGAAGGGAAGGGAAGGGAAGGGAAGGGAAGGGAAGGGAAGGGAAGGGAAGGGAAGGGAAGGGAAAAGGACAATTCCAGCTACAGCATCAAATAAACTAAAAAGCCAAACAGAGCATCAAGGAAAAGAGCGAACAAAAGTATCAGGGCAGGTCAGCAGCCTCAATGGAGACATTATTTCCCCCATTATTCTGCCTCTAGGCAGAAAAACAAATCAAAAATTATGAAAGTCGTGTCAGCAGCAGAAAGTTGGCAGGAGCCAGTGCCTGCACGGAGTGGTGCTGGGCTGCACAAGAAAAGCTGCTTATCATGTGGAATCACTTACTAAGTCCTCAAATTTGACTCCCTCCCTCCTACCACAGCAGCCTTTCCCCCGGCTGAAGGGGTGACAGTCCCATGATGCTTTTTATTTTTTGCCCCTACAGACTCCGAGATTGTCCATTTTGGATGCAAAATGGGTGCATCTAATCCGAACCAGGGAGGTCCTGTCATGAGCAGACTCATTTATTTCTTCACTGGCAAAGCACAAAAAAAGCATCAGAATAAATGGGACAAAGGAAAACCTTTTGTGGTTTGGGGGGAAATTCCCTGAGCTGGGAATTCTTGTGTGGCATTGGGCAGGTCTTGGACACACGTCAGGAGTTTCTCTGATTGTGGCTCACTCCTTGACACAGACATCAGGAATAAAGGTATTTCCATTTATTTGGAAAGATTTGAGTTCAGATGAGTTCCCAGATGCTCTCCTGATATAATACTGACTTTTCAGTATTATATATATTATATATAATACTGAAAAGATATAATACTGACTTTTCAGTATTATATATAATACTGAAATGATATAATACTGACTTTTCTAGGAGACAGCAGTTATTTGGTGGTGTCCAGGGACAGCACCCATTTTTCCCAACACCGTTTATTCCCCCCTGGCCAGGAGTGTCTCTCTGCTCTCCTGCCCCTGGTGCTCGTGTTCCTCCTTGTTCATTCCTCTCAGATAAAGTAACTTTTACCCAAGGCTGGAAAATCCTCGTGAAGCTTTTACTTCATGGCTTGTGTTCGGCTTGGCTGAAAAAATTAGAGGCCACATCCTCACGTAGTATAAAACAGGAACCAGGCCAGTTTCCAGCAGGGAAAAATCCAACCCTCCCTGGCCAGAACTGCTCAGATGGACCCACGAGGGTTTAGGGGCTGCCACACTTCCCTTTTAACATCACCCCCAGCTAAAGGAGAGCACAGAGAGGCAGCGAGAGGCTTTTGGAGGGAGCATAAATATAATTCCAACCCGAGGCTGGTATTTTCCATGGTTTGCAGCAGAGCCATTCCCATCAATAAATGCACCTTTACCTTCTCTCCTGGCCCTATTATCCCCCCACACCGTGGTTTAATTACTTGGTGCCTAAGAAGCATTTGGGACAGCGAGGTCTGTCACCCCTTAAGCTGCCTGCCCCACTCTTCATTTCATGAACAAGATCCACACAAACTCCCTTAGCCAATGGCAGCCTGGTCACACAAGTATTATGTTTTTCCTCTCGCTGTCTACTGTTTCACCACTGGAGGAATTACACAGCCAAGAGCCCGGTAGGAATAATGGCTCTATTCATTTCCCCCTGGGACTAATTCTTACAGATGGCAAGCACTGTGATGGGGCAAATTAGCTTCTTATTTCATTGGGAGGCTTAAAGTTATAAGCTCATTTTGTTGTTGTTTACGGGATAGCTCACGGCAGGACGGTGCAAGCCTGTACATTGCTGCTGGGAGGGAAGGAGGCAAATCCTGTGCCAGGGCAGCTCAGAGGGTAGGGAAGGGGATGCTAGGAGGGCCCTGTCACTGCTGAGCCCCAGCTCGGGCTGTGCTGGGCTCTGGAGCCCGGGCAAAGCTCTCTGGCTGCCGGGGCTCCCAGTCAGGTGCTGAGACCAACAGGAGGCTTAGCGCTGCTGCAATCCAGGATCACGGCCCTGGCACTTTGGGAAATGGGGATTTGCCAGTGTTTCTGGGGAGAGGGGGTGGAAAAACAGGCAGTTTGCACTGCTTGGGATGATTTGGAGCTGTGCTGCAGATGAGAAGTGGGGAGAGGGTTATTTACCTGAAAAGGCCGGCCAGGAGATGTGTGATGGTGTTCACAAATTCCAAACCTCAACCCAGCACTGCTGTGCTCACCACAAACCCCTTGGGGCCACTTCCTGCAGTTTGGGACATGGCAAATCCTGGAACTCTGGGAATTTTTAGGATGGATGGAAGTGTGACCGTGTTCACAGGGGTCTTAGGATGAGGGAAGAGACGAGGATCTGACTTCATGTTTCAGAAGACTGATTTATTATTTTATGATATATATTACATTAAAACTGTACTAAAAGAATAGAAGAAAGGATTTCCTTAGAAGGCTGGCTAAGAATAGAATAAGAAAGAATGATAACAAAGGTTTGTGGCTCGGACTCTCTGTCCAAGCCAGCTGACTGTGATTGGCCATTAATTACAAACATCCAACATGGGCCAATCCCAGATGCACCTGTTGCATTCCACAGCAGCAGATAATCAATGTTCACATTTTGTTCCTGAGGCCTCTCAGCTTCTCAGGAGGAAAAATCCTAAAGAAAGGATTTTCCATAAAAGATGTCTGGGACAGAGATGGATGCAGGAATGTTTTCTTTCGCAGTCATTTCCCTCTGGAGACAGCAGCAGTCTCAGGACTACAGAGGATCCTTGGAAAGGGAAGGACATCTTTTTCCCTGCGGTCATCACCGTCAGGCTGTGGTTGCCCAGTGAATTAGGTGCCACTGAGGTGCCTTTCCCAGATGGCATTTCCAGATGGGAAATCCCAGACTGAGCCTTCCCGTACACGGCTTGTCTGATTTTCCAAGCAGAACACAGAGCCATGTGTCCCCAGCTTTGAGTGAATCAGCATCTCCCTGGGGATTCCAACTGACACCAGTCACCAGTCTGGCCCATAATGTCACTTTTTTACGGGTTTCATGGTCAGAATCGCTTCTCATGAGTAGTGATGCACCATGAGGAGTAATAGAAGACATTGGATGGGATTTTATTTGGCAAAAGTGTCTCAGAGAGAAATTGTCAGTGAAACAAGCAACCATCATTCCTCAGTCATCATTCCCCATCCCTGGAAGTGTCCAAGGCCAGGCTGGATGGGCTTGGAGCAGTCTGGGATAGTGGAAAGTGTCCCTGGGTGGAAAAAATTGAGGTTTAAGGTCCCTTCATACCCAAACCCCAGAATTCCATGATCCATGATGTTATTAAGAGCTGTTTTCCTGCAGCTGCTGGTATGGATAAAATATTTATTTCCTGCAGGGTCTCAGGAGATCAAAAGGGACGTGGAGAAGCTTAAGGACAGTGAGTCCAAGGAATTCTCCCGGTGAGATGGTTCCCAATGCATGACAGACTCCAGCTTCAGATTCCCTGTCCCTTCTAGTGCTCATCCATCTTTTCTGCCATATTTTGGGGGATGAGTTTCACCCTGGATACATCCTTGAGTATTGACTCATTCCATGATCATTATGAACATTACAAATGGGGTGTCTTGTTATTAGGATTATGTTATGATAATTATGTTTCATTATAAGTGGGATATTTTGCCCAGACCTGCACATCTACATTGCAGATGATCTTCACCTCCCATCCAGCATCCTCATGCTCTGGGATCCTCTGTTGCCTTCCCACCACATTCCTGATGCCCTTCCTATGCCCACCAGACACCTCCAGTCACAGCTCCACACTCCTGACATCCATGGTAATTCCTCTTCCTTGTCTGCCTCTGAGACACTTCCAGGTGCTCATAAAAATGTGAACTTTTCTCTTCTGAAATAGTTCAAAATATTCAAGAAGAAAATCACTGTTGGCAATATGAAAATAACCTGAAAATGATTTTTTTTTTGAGGGAAGAGGACACAATAAAAATAGAAAAATAGAAAAATAGAAAGCTCTCACATGTATGGAACAGATAAGGCCTGCTGTAATGATTTAAGGAATTATGATCGCTTTTACAGCATAGAAAACAATCCTCAAAATGGAAAGTCACGACGACATGAAAATTCTGTTTTCTGACAAAGGTTAACCCAGAATGTTTCCATCCCACAAAATGCTACATTTGCATATGCTCAGACACTCACATATGTTTGCAAAATTCACCCTGCTCCAGACACAGCTTTTTTTTCTGTAAGTGAAAAAAAAACATTTCAAAATACCAACCCTATTTTCATCACAGAAAGAGCTGTCTCTTCAGGAAGTGCCAGCCATGAGCGAAGGCAGTGGCAGAAAAGTAAACCTGGTTGTTCTGTAAAGCCACCCCACCATGAGGTAACGTTCTGGGTGGTGTAAATTACTCCAGAGCTCCAGCTACCTGGAGTAAGTATGGAAAAACCAATGGAATGTGGGGAGCTACAGCTTCTCCGTGGCTTTTCTAGACACATCCACCACCAGCACCTTGGCTTTGGAGGAAAAATATTTTACCTGTTCCTCAAAGTGATGGTTTTTTGCTCTAATGTGCAAGTGGGAGGTGGTTTTTGAGCATTCTGGAGCTCAGAAGAACCAGGATGGGTGTCCATGGTGCTTTTCCTGCTGTAGCAGGTTTGGCCTTGGATCTTTGGAGGGAGCTTGGTGTCTGTTGTAGGGACACCACATCCACTTTCAACCAAGAGAGGAAAAGAAGGAGAGGGGAGCAAAAAGGAGGAGAAGAAGAAGAAAGAGAAGGAGAAGAGGGAGAAAAAAGGGGGAAAATGAGAGAGGAAGAAGGAGAAGGAGAAGGAGAAGGAGAAGGAGAAGGAGAAGGAGAAGGAGAAGGAGAAGGAGAAGGAGAAGGAGAAGGAGAAGGAGAAGGAGGGGAAGGAGAAAAAGGAGAGGGAGAAGAAGGATAAGAAGAAGAAAGAGAAAGAGAAAAAGGAGAAAGAGGAGAAGAAGAAGAAGAAGAAGAAGAAGAAGAAGAAGAAGAAGAAGAAGAAGAAGGAAAAAGAGAAGGACAAGAAGGAGAACAAGAAAGAGAAAGAAGAGAAAAAAGAGAAAGAGAGGAAGGAGAGGAAGGAGAAGAAGGAGAAGGAAAAGGAGAAATAAAATCCCCACACGCTGATTGTGTTGAATCACAAAGCCAACATCACGCTGTGGTGGAAATTCCTCCCTCCCGATGCCTCCCCTCCTGGCTTTCTGTCTTCACTTGGAGCCAGTGGTTACTGGAACCACCAATTCCTACATTTTGTCGGGCCAAGTCCTCTCCTGTGTCCACCAGCACTGAGCCCCAAGCACTGGAGGGGAAAGCCCGGGCTAGAAGAGCCCTGCAAGCCTCTGCTGAAAGCCCAAGTCAGCAACATTTGCACAGAGACCTCCCCACCTCGCTGGGTTCGTGATTCCTGTGGTGGCCTCGTGGCTGCTTTTACGAGCAGCTCAGAGAGGGGAAGAGGAGAGCAGGCGTGGAAGCTGAGTGACAAAACCAAGGCCGGCTCTGCCAGGGCATTTCCTTATGTAAGAGGAGCAATGGGATGGTTTCCTACACCCCTGTGGCCAAAGGAATGCGGGGAGCACACGGAAACGGATCCCGCTGGAGTCGGGAACATGCGTGGGCTGGCCCAGGGAATGAGGGAGCTGCTCCAGAGCTTCCCCAGCTCCTGTCCAAGGGATTAAACCATGCACTGCAGGGCTTGCAGGGAAAAGCCAGCCAAAGGCAGTGCGCTGTGAGCAGGCAGGGAGTTCAACTCAGGATTCCTTGCGAAAGGAAAAGAAGGGAACAAAAATAAAGTCGAATTCCTGCATCTGTAAAACAAAAGTCTCCATGTTTTTCCAGGTTTCAGGGTGAAGGGCTTGTAATGCAATGCTGCTGCTTTCTGTGTTATTTTATTTTTATAAATCTCTCTCTCTCTCCCTCAGTTTTCCTCATTCTAACCTTTCCCACTGAGATCTCCGAAGTTGAGCTGATGTTGTTACCTATCCATGTAATGCCCACTGTCCTCACGGAATTATTAAAGAGCTAAATTACAAAATTATTAAAGTGATATAATATTTAGAACAAAATTATTAAAGTGTTAAATATTAATATATTAAAATATAAAAAATATTAAAATATTAACAAGTCCACCAGCTTGGTTTTTTTATGGGTTTCATCTAGTCATTTTTTATGGGTTTCACCTACTTTCCTCCCTAGGGCAAGAAATGAGATTTATCAGCAGTTCACTCCCCAAAAGGGCACCCCCATGTAGGGGGATTGAGCAATAATGATCTCCTGGCATCCCTTGCTTTATTATTTCCACTGATAAGGAGGAAATAATATTTCCACAGGTATCACTGGCAATTCTGGCTTCAGGAAGTTCATTCTAGGAAATTAATTCCCCTCAGAGCCCATTATAGAGGGAAATAAGTTGCTGAAATCAGCTGGGTGCACCTTGCTGTGGTTGCTGACCACATTCCAGATGTTTCCTCATGGACTTTGCAACATCCCTGCCCTTTGGGGAAAGAAAATCTGGTTGAAACCAGGAGATAAAGCAGGGAGAGTCAGGGTTTTATGGGATTGGACATGCAGGCGAAATAATAAAACCAGATTTTCTCTGAGGTTGAAACAGGACCAGCAAGTCTGATCTCGGGTTCTAAGGGGCTCTTGACTTGAGCTGCTGGTTCCCATCCAAACGGCTGAAATGAAGTGTTTGGCATCTCATCACAAGCCATTAACTGTTCATGGCTGATGGGGCAGGAGCAGGGAAGCACCACTCCTGCTCCTGACATAAATTAGGAGGAGCTGAACAGAGACATCTTGGCTTAGGTAACCAGAGATCCACCACCAGTCCCTTTTATTTCTACATGAACCATTGGAAAAAGAATTTAACATAATTATTGAGGGGAGTATTCATTACACAAAGCTATTTCCTTGGAGAAAGTTTAGATCTCAACACAAATTCTGTCCCATCGCCCACAGTCAGAGCCACAACAGTCCCCAGACTCTTTAAATCTTGGAATGAGGATCATGGAGTGGTTTGGATTGAAAGGGACCTTAAAACTCTTGTTCCAGTCCCTGCCCTGGGCAGGAACAACTTCCATTATTCCAGGTTGCTCCAAGCCCACTCCAACCTGGCCTTGAGCATTTCCAGGGCTGTGGAAACAGCAGTCACAACTTCTCTGGGAAAACCAGTGATAATTTTCTATTATTCCATTCTCTAAGGTAAGAGGAGCTGCTACATCAGCAGTGAAAGGCTGTGCATGAGAAAATGCAAAGACAGTTTTGGTCAATATTTTCCTTTTCAATAATTTTCCAACATTCCAATAAACAATCCTTCTCTCTGAGCTTCTATTCTAAAAACTGCACATAATCCCAACACACTGCATCCTTCCTAGAGTACTCAGAGGCTTTTATTCCATATTTGTGAGGTTCCTTGGAATGTCACAGCCAGCAGTGAAGTCTGGCCATGCCTGCTGGTGAATAAATGTCTGAGTCAAGGCACATGCAGGATTTCTGCAGTGTTGTACTTCCGTTTATCCCACCTGGCTGGTCTTCTCAGACCAAGTACAAATCAAACTGCTCCTTTGTTGGATCCACATTCTGAGAATCCAAGCCCCTCTTTTTCTCCTCTGAGGCAAGTTCATGTCCCAGTGATTCCCCCAGTCAGCTCTTTTACCTGGTGTTGAAGATTGCAATGCAAGTCTGTCTGGTTTTCGGCTGTTTGGAGGGCCTGGAAAGGCCCGGGGTGGCCTTGGGGCAGCCCGCGTATCAAAGAACGAGAAGAGGCTTCAGTTCTTCTTTCGGTCTCTATGTTTAATAATTGTTTATCTAAAAGATTTTCTTTTGGCCCGACAGAGCTCTGCTCAGCAGCCAGCCATGAGCACACTCCCTGCCCTCCGGGCGGTCACCTATCTTTATACCCAAAGTTACGTGTACAATATTTATCATTTTTCCCCCAATACCTTTTATTCTTATTGTCCGGTGCACTTTCAGTAATGACCAATCCCAAAGTGCCACCATCACCACAGAAGATGGAGGAGAAGAAGAAGAAGAAGAAGGACAGGACACGCCCCAATTCCTCCATCTTACTTCTCTAAACCCCCCTGTACAGAAATCCTAAACCCTGTGTTTCACTCTCTAATTAACCAATCCCTTCACCATTCACCCCGGTGAAACCCTCCTATCCTCATACAGGTGTCGTCTCCTGTGTGGGATCAAAGTCCAGCCACCAGACACTTCTGGAACATTCCAGGACTCCCGAGCCCCCCAAGGGTGCTCTCGGTGACACCTCAGGCCTGAGGTGCTGAGATCCCACACAAGTTGGTTTTCTATTACCATCTCTATGCCAGATTACCCTTGTCAAGTGGGCAGTTTGCCTTATCTCTCTCTGAGTGACCACAATCACTCCTCCCTCGGGAGGGGACATTGCTGATAACAGCTATTGAATGTCCCTGCATGGCTGATAAGAACTACAGCATCCCATTGGGAGATGTGAGCCCAGAGGGAGGAGCCAAGCATTCCTACCTGGGTATAATCCAGAGGTTCTGAGACACCAGCACGGCTTCTGCACTGGATTCCCCAGAGGAACAGCAGCTGCCTCTCCTTCCACTGGATCTTCAGAGGAAGAATCCATCCTTCTCTACAGGATCCCTGCTCCAGCAGAACCAGCCCTGACACTGCAGGAGGGCTGAGCCACAATTCCAATGGGACTGCACCAACACCGTGACCCACAGGGTGTCAGGCTGGGTTCTGACTCTGTCAGGGTTGTTCTAGTGTACTGCATTGCTTATTTTATCCTTTTTTCTTTTCTTTTCCCTATTAAAGAACTGTTATTTCCTGCTCCCATATTTTTGCCTGAGAGCCCCTTAATTTAAAATTTATAGCAATTCAGAGAGGTGGGGAAGGTTTACATTTTCCATTTCAGAGGAGGTTCCTGCCTTCCTTACCAGACTCCTGTCTCTCCAAACCAAGACACCTGGGTTTCAGAGGGAGAAAAGCCAGTTGTTTCTAGAGAAAGGGAATGACAATGGGCGGGCCAGTTTCAAGCTGGGATAGAAATGCAGCTTAATATGCTGTCAAAAATGATTTGAAACAGATCCCTTCGTGCCAGCTGATAAAACTGAAATGTTCTGCTTCGGGCTGAGCCACCGCAGGTTGGAAGCTGACTTTTTAACCTTTTCCCATGGAGAAAAAAAAAATCAGAAAAACACACTTTTGGGGGGCAAAATTAAAAAAAAAGTTAATATTGAAGCCTTGCCTTGAAGTATTTATAGAACTCCTGGGGTGAGGGGAAGCAGTGGAGTGTTGGTGTCAGAGCAGGAGGACAAGGCAGGGCTTGTCCCAGGGAGGGACAATGCTGGTCCTGGTGCTTTGGGTTGGATGCCAAAATTCTGGCAGCAGAGTGCCACACATCCCAGAGATGGCTGTTGGGAATTATCCACCACAGCCTGGAGTGTTTGGCAGAGGAATCACTGCCACCACAACACTGTTGTGCATCCAGATCCTCCATCTGCCCAGCCCACAAAGGAGGGTGAGTTGATACCCCTGTCTGATTTCTCTTAAGCTAATAATAATAATATCCTGATAATTTATTCCACTTATGCTCCAACATCAAGGTTTAAAAGGAGATGACCCAGCTGGCAAAGTTGAAAAAAGTTGATATTGAAGCCTTGCCTTGAAGCATTTATAAAACTCTTGGTGTGAGATGAAGCAGTGGAGTGTGGAGTGCGGGTGTCCTGGATGGGACACTGCTGGCCTTGATGCCATGGCTGGGATGCCAAAATTCTGGCAGCAGACTGGAGAAGCCCTTAGGAATTACCCACCACAGCCTGGAGTGTTTGCAAGAGCCACCACAACATTGGTGTGCATCCAACTCCTCCCCTGCCCCTTGTGCTGCCCAGCCCTAAAAGGAAAGTGAGCAAATCCCTCAGTATTGAAGTGGAGGGAGATGACCCACCTTTGTTGGTTCAGCATCAACTCCGTTTATTGACTCAATCAGTCCCTTTTTATAACAGTGTTAATTCACTTCATGCATATTGCAAAACCCCAGCTCACAATAGGTCAGAGATAACACACCAACCCCTCCTTTTGTTTTCAATACCAAGATTTGTGTTCTCAAAACTTACTTTTACTTTCCCAAAACAGCCAAAGATAGAATATCTACCTGTTATGAGAAAACTGCCTGATAACTCTGGTATGCAAGGTTCTCAAGGCCTTCATGTTTGTCACTTTTACTTTCCCATACCTTATCCAAGGACAAGATATTTACTAGTAATTAAAAACAAACTGAGAACTTCAGAAACCGGCTGTGAGAATTTGCTCCTCACAGCTGCCTTCTAAGCCATTTCTGAAAAATCTCCAACACCTCAGTCTGTTTTTTCTCAGGCTGATGACTTGCTCCATTCATACTCCACAAACAAGGTTTAAAAGGAGATGACCCATCTGGAAAACTTGAAAATAACATAATATTGAAGCATTTATAAAACTCCTGGTGTGAGATGAGCAGTGGAGAGTGAAGTGCTGGTGTCAGAGCAGGAGGACAGTGCAGAGCTTCTCAGTGGGATACTGCTAGCCCTGATGCCATGGCTGGGATGCCAAAATTCTGGCAGCAAAGGGGGATGGCTTTTATGAATTATCCACCACAGCCTGGAGTGTTTGCAAGAGCAACTCATAGCCACCACAACGTTGGTGTGCATCCAGCTCCTCCCCTGACCAGCCCAGAAAGGAGAGTGAGCAGATCCCCCTGTTTGGTTTTTCTTGAGCTGATAACTCACTCCACTCCTGCTCCACCACCCAGGTTCCACAGGAGCTGCCCCAGCTGACCTCCAGCAGCATCCCCAGCCCGTCCCCGCTGGTTCCTCACAGCCCAGCCCTTGCAGATCCCGGGCAGCAGGGGTTTGTGTACAAAGCTGTCACCACTCTCAGGAGTGGGTGGATTTTCCAGCTCATCTGTAACCTGAGTGCCACTCCAGCCCCGGGATCTTTCTTCCCAGTGTCAACAGCACGCAGCGGGCCGGGCTATCCCCTTACACATTATCTTCCATCAACTTGATGGACAGGAGGGAGCAGAGCCAGCGGCCTTTGTGACAGGCTGGGTGTTTTTACAGGCACAATGGTTAATGGGCTGGTTAATGTAAAGGATTAGCCCCTTCAGCCCCGGGACATCTGAGAGGGGAGGAAGGGGGTGGTGCTGCTCAGCCAGCCCTGCTAGGAAATGCCAGGATGGGCTCCTCACCAAATAGGAGTGAATCGGGATAAAGGTTTTGGGTTTGGTGTGAGGGGATGGCATTTTGGGATGGTGAATGGCATTTTGGGATGGTGATGGGCACCCAACACAAAACACAGAGCCTGCACATCATGGTCTGCAGGGAATGAGAAAGTTCCCAAAGCTGCCAGAGCTCCGGGAGTGTTTGGACAGCACTGTCAGGAACAGGATGGGATTTCTGGGATTGACCTGTGCAGGATCAGGAGCTGCACTGGATGATCCCTGTGTGTCCTGTGCAGGGTCAGGAATGGGACTGCATGATCCCTGTGTGTCCCAGCTCAGGATTTGGGCTGCATGATCTCTATGTGTCCCAGCTCAGGAGCTGCACTGGATGATCCCTGTGTGTCTCAGCTCAGGAGCTGCACTGGATCATCCCTGTGTGTCCTGTGCAGGGTCAGGATTTGGTCTGGATGATCCCTGTGTGTCTTATCCAGCTCAGGAATTGGACTGGATGATCCTTGTGTGTCCTGAGCAGGATTTAGACTGGATGATCCCTGTGTGTCCTAGCTGAGGAATTGGACTGGATGATCCCTGTGTGTCCCAGCTCAGGAGCTGCACTGGATGATCCCTGTGTGTCCCATCCAGCTCAGGATTTGGACTGGATGACTCCTGTGTGCCCTGTGCTGCTCAGGAGTTGCACTGGATGATCCCTGTGTGACCTGTGCAGGATTTGGACTGGATGATCCCTGTGTGTCCCAGCTCAGGATTTGGTTTGATGATCCCTGTGTGTCCCAGCTCAGGATTTGGACTGGATGATCTCTGTGTGTCCTGTCCATCACTCAGACTGGATGATCCCTGTGTGTCTCAGTTCAGGATTTGCCTGGATGATCCCTGTGTGTCCCAGCTCAGGAACTGGACTGGATGATCCCTGTGTGTCTCAGTTCAGGATTTGCCTGGATGATCCCTGTGTGTCCTGTGCAGGATTTGGTCTGGATGATCGTTGTGTGACCTGTGCAGGATCAGGAGCTGCACTGGATGATCCCTGTGTGTCCTTGCTCAGGATTTGGGCTGGATGATCCCTGTGTGTCCTGTCCATCACTCAGACTGGATGATCCCTGTGTGTCCTTGCTCAGGATTTGGGCTGGATGATCCCTGTGTGTCTCAGTTCAGGATTTGCCTGGATGATCCCTGTGTGTCCTTGCTCAGGATTTGGGCTGGATGATCCCTGTGTGTCTCAGTTCAGGATTTGCCTGGATGATCCCTGTGTGTCCCAGCTCAGGAACTGGACTGGATGATCCCTGTGTGTCCTGTCCATCACTCAGACTGGATGATCCCTCTGTGTCCCAGATTTGGGCTGGATGATCCCTGTGTGTCCTGTGCAGGGTCAGGATTTGGACTGGATGATCCCTGTGTGTCCTTGCTCAGGATTTGGTCTGGATGATGGTTGTGTGACCTGTGCAGGATCAGGAGCTGCACTGGATGATCCCTGTGTATCCTAGCTCAGGATTTGGGCTGGATGATCCCTGTGTGTCCCAGCTCAGGATTTTCTGTCATCCTCTGATTCCCTGAGCCACACAGGGAGGGATGAAAAGGCTGGACGGATTGTCCCCATCCTCAGCCAAGGGATAAGAAGGGAAAAGCTCAGCTGTGCCCTGGGGACACCAGCATTGCTGTCCCCAACCCTCCTGGCAGAGGATGCCGACAGCTCCCTCTGTGCCTCGGGGGCTCCAAAAAGCGGCTGCCCAGAGGAATTGCTGTGTGGAAAACGCACATTTGCCACTTTTCCCGGGACAGCAAAGGCCGAGGAGCCGCCCCGAGGCTCCAGCCCTTCCATCAGGGCAGCATCACTGCCAGCAGCCCATCCAGGGCTATTGTATCACCGCTAAGTGCCCGAGCTTAGGGGATTTAGGGCCAGATGCTCGCACGGCTTCTGTGCTGAGGAGCTTAAAAACCCTTCCTCCAAATTCCTCAGGCGGGATAAAACCTCCTGCCCGGCTGGCTCAGCTTGCAGCAGGGAGACAGACCTGGAGAGACCCTACCCGGGAGAAAAGGGGATGGAGAGACCCTACTCAGGAGAAAGGAATTGGAGAATCCCTCTGCAGGAGAAAAAGGGGATGGAGAAACTCTCCCTGGGAAAGCTGCTGAGTTTTAGGGGGAAAAGGGGCTGGAGAATCCCTGCCCAGAAGAAAAGGGATTGGACAAATTCTCCCCAGGAGAAAAAGGGGCTGGAGAGACCCAGCCTAGGAAAGCTGCTGAGTTCTAGGAGAAAAAAGGGCTGGAGAAAACTTCCGCAGGAGAAAAGGGATTAGAGAAACCCTGTCCAGGAGAAAAAGGGGCTGGAGAAACTCTCCTCAGGAAATCTGCTGAGTTTTAGGGGAAAAAGGGGCTGGAGAAATCCTCCCCCAGGAGAAAAGGGATTTGGAGAAACCCTCCCCAAGAAAGCTGCTGAGTTTCAGAAGAAAAGGGGGCTGGAGAGACCCTCCCCAGGAAAAATGCTTAGATTTAGGGGAAAAGGGGGTTGGAGAAAACCTCCCCAGGAGAAAAAGGGTCTGGAGAGACCCTCCCTGGGAAAGCTGCTGAGTTTTAGGGGGAAGAGGGACTGGAGAGACCCTTCCCAAGCAGAAAAAGGGATTGGAGAATCCCTCTCCAGGAGAAAAAGGGGGTGGAGAAACTTTCCCCAGGAAAACTGCTGAGTTTTAGGGGAAGAGTGGCTGGAGAAACCCTCTCCAGAAGAAAAAGGGGATGGAGAGACCCTCCCTGGGAGAAAAGGAATTGGAGAATCCCTCTCCAGGAGAAAAATGATTGAAGAGACCCTCTCCAGGAAAGCTGCTCAGTTCCAGGAAAAAAGGGGCTGGAGAAAACCTCTCCAGGAGAAAAGGGATTTGGAGAAACCCTCCTCAGGAAAGCTGCTGAATTCCAGGAGAAAAAGGGGCTTGAGAGACCCTTCTCAAGCAGAAAAAGGAATTGGAGAATCCCTCTACAGGAGAAAAAGCAGATGGAGAAACTCTCCCTGGGAAAGTTGCTGAGTTTTAGGGGGAAAAGGGGCTGGAGAGACCTTTCCCAGAAGAAAAGGGGGTGGAAAGACTCTTTCTGGGAGAGAAGGGCTGGAGAAAACCTCCTCAGGAGAAAAAGAGTATGGAGAGACCCTACTCAGGAGAAAGGAATTGGAGAATCCCTCTCCGAGAGAAAAAGGGGATGGAGAAACTCTCCCTGGGAAAGCTGCTGAGTTTTAGGGGTAAAGGGGCTGCAGAGACCCTCCCCAGGAGAAAAGAGGCTGGAGAGAGCCTCTTCAGAACAAAAAGGGGCTGGAGAAACCCTCTTAAGGAAAAAAGGGATTGCAGAAACCCTCCCCAGGAAAGCTGCTGAGTTCCAGGAAAAATGGGCTGGAGAAACTCTCCATGGGAAGGCTGCTGAGTTTTAGGGGGAAAAGGGGCTGGAGAACCCACCCTAGGAGGAAAGGGGGATGGAGAGACTCTCTCCAGGAGAAAAGGGATTGGAGAAATCTTCCCCAGAAGAAAAAGGGGCTGGAGAGACCCTCCCTGGGAAGGATGCTGAGTTTTAGGGGAAAAAGGGCTGGAGAACCCACCTAGGAGAAAAGGGATTGGAGAGACACTCCCCAGGAAAGCTGCTGAATTTTATGGGGAAAAGGGGCTACAGAGACCCTCCCCAGGAGAAAAGGGATTGGAGAATCCCTCTCCAGGAGAAAAAGGGGATGGAGAAACCCTCCCTGGGAAAACTGATGAGTTTTAGGGGGAAAACCATATTGGGCTTGGAGAGACTCTTCCTAGGAAAAAAGAGATTGGAGAAACCCTGTCGAGGAGAAAAAGGAGATGGAGAAACTCTTCCTGGAAAAGTTGCTGAGTTTTTGGGGGAAAAGGGGCTGGAGAAAACATCCCCAGGGGAAAGAGGGGATGGAGAGCCTCTCCCCAGAAAAAAAGGAATTGGAGAATCCTTCTCCAGGAGAAAAAGGGGATGGATAAACCCTCCCCAGGAGAAAAGAGGCTGGAGAGACCCTTCCCGGGAGCAACAGGGCTGGAGAAAACTTCTCAGGAGAAAAAGGGGATAGAGAGATCCTCCCTAGGAGAAAAGGGGTTGGAGAATCCCTCTCCAGGAGAAAAAGGATTGGAGAGATCCTCCCTGGGAAAGCTGCTGAGTTTTAGGGGAAAAAGAAACTGGAGATACCCTCCCTAGGAGAAAAGGGATTGGAGAATCCCTCTCCAGGAGAAAAAGGGATGGAGAAACCCTCACTGGGAAAACTGATGAGTTTTAGGGGGAAAACCATATTGGGCTTGGAGAGACTCTTCCTAGGAAAAAAGAGACTGGAGAAACCCTGTCGAGGAGAAAAAGGAGATGGAGAAACTCTTCCTGGAAAAGATGCTGAGTTTTAGGGGGAAAAGGAGCCGGAGAAACTTCTATAGGAGAAAAGGGATTGGAGAAAACCTCCCTGAGAGAAAAGGGGCTGGAGAAGCCCTCTCCAGGAGAAAAGGGATCGGAGAAACCCTCCCCAGGAGAAAAAGGGATTTGGAGAAACCCTCTCCAAAAGCTGCTGAGTTCAGGAGAAAGAGGAGCTGTCAAAAGTCAGGGATTGTTGAGCTGCCCCTACCATCCCAGTGAGGCAGGGGAATCACTCAGAGGTGGAAACTGGGGCAGCACAGGGCTGGTGTCACTCCTGTCCCTGATCCTCATCTGTCTGTGGCCAAACAGGTTTCAAATATGGTTTAACCTATAATTATTTAGGGTTTGTATCAGGATGTTGGGATTTAACTCTTTGGTCAGGCGAAATCCTGTCACCTGCACAGCAAAGTGATGCTCGGTGTGATCACTGTGTCTCATGGTAGCAACTATATGCAAAAAAATCAGTTTAAGTTGGTGAAAGCTCACAGAAAAAAAAAATAATAATTTCCTTCCTTTCCTTCTCTTCCCAAAGGGCAGCAAGAAATTAGGCAGTTAAATGTGGTTTCTGCTTAGCTGCTTTTCTTTTCCTTATTTTGACATATTTTAATTACTATTCCATATTCTGAAGGTAAAGGGGAACAATGCAGGAAAATATTTTAAAATCAAGCTGATCTGAAAGTTATTATTTTGAGTAATTATTATATATCATATATATATATAATATATATATTATACAATAATATATATAATATATGTTATATGTTATATGTTATATATTATATATTATATATTATATATTATATATTATATATTATATATTATATATTATATATTATATATTATATATTATATATTATATATTATTATTGTGAGTAATAATTTTATTATTATTTAAATTAGTGCCAATTCACTTAAGCAGCATCATGGGACTGACTAAGAAGTGAAAAAGAGATGGGTCTGCACCAGGACACTTCATCTGAACCTTGGGATTTGATGGCAGCAGGGATTTGAGTGCAGGCAGGGGAGCTGATGGAGTCTGGACCAGGATTTTGGAGCTGAAAAATTATTTTTTAATTTTGAATTTATATTATTATTTTGTCATGATGACCTGTGGTGACATCCGCCCTTCGTTTCTCCACTCAGGGTCCTTCTCCCTCTATCCCAAACATAATTTAAATTCTGTAAAAATGCAAAATTGGTTTCTCCTTCTGGTTCATGTGCACAGCAAAAGATCCAAGTGAGCAGAGCTCAGTTTTCTGCTGAAGGCAAGTCCCAACCTCACAATTTTCTGTGTGTCCATCTGTGCAGAAAGGCTGAGACGTTTCTGGGGTGAAATATGAGTGTGACAGAGCAGTCAGAAAGGAAAGAGCTTCTTCTGTTCTCCAGCAGCTTTCAGAAAATTACCCAGGGGCAAAACCCTGAACTGTGTCAATAATATTTAACTTTAATTGCCATTTTCTAAGAGGAACCCATTGAATTTTGGGCAGTGAATGGGCCAGGGGTGGTTCCAGCCCTACCTTAGAGTGAGAGCTGAGACATCTGCTGTGTTTTAGGGGATGCTGTGGTTGGCCCAACGAAGAACAAAGTCCTCACTCAGCCAGGGAATCCCAACAGTGATGGAGCTGGAAATCTCCCTGCATCAAAGAGCCCGGGCACAAAGCAACAATTATCATGGTCACTGCAGATCAAGGCGCCAAAAGATGAAAGGCTGGATTCTTATAGATAGAGAAATAGAAATATAAATGTGTGCATTATTCTGCCTTGATAAAGGGACCTTTAAGTGACACTTAATTACACACAGTTATTATAAAACCTGTGCAAATCAGTGCAAAACAGTCAGTGCACAGGGATGGGACAAAGGGAGCATTTTTCACATTTTCCATCAATTCATAAATAAGGTAAAGAGGTAACATCACATTCCCAAGTCACAGAGGGAATTTGTGGCAAAGCTGGTCATGAAGCCCATGGAACCAAATTTTGATCAAGGTCTTGCCCTTTTCAGGGGATATTTTGTATTATTTCTTTTTCTGTAGAAGTCATTGAAATAAATTTATATTTTAGCAAAGTTTCAGCTGGAAGTAGTCTTTCTACAGAAAAATAATGTCCCAACTCTCAGCCTAAATGGGAAAAAAAAAAAAAAACAAATATCCTCAGGAAACAGGTCCAGCAAATTTATCATTTCACTGATAAAGTAGTTAGGAGTTTAAATTAGACTCACCTCATTTGTAGACCTGGGTTGAATTCACCTATGAGGGGAAAATACAAAAAAACCACATAGAAATCACAGTTTTCAGCAACCTTTGCAATATTTTCCTTTGCCAAGCAAAGCCCACCTCAGTTCTGTATTCAAATTTAAGCAGCATGAACCAAGAAATGTTTTTGTTTAACAAAGGAGCAACAGGTAGAGGGACAAAATGCAGGAGAATAGTTGGGGAGCACAGTTATTTAATGTAAATTTGACTGGATCCATCCAAATATTTTGAATTTAATCCACTGAGCTATGGGGTTCTGCACCTGGATCTTTATGGATGCCTTCAACTCTAAAACAACAGCAAAACCGGTTCAACATAAACAATTATCTATATGGAAAAAAATGGCATTGATTTAGGATTTATTTATAGAAAACAAAGTGAAATTAGAAGGAGCAGATAAGAGAAATTATGAGAATGAGAAATTATATGAGGGAAGCAGAAAATTAATTTCAATCAACGCCTTGGTTCAGCAAAGGATCTGAAAATGAGCTTCAGGTTAAGCCCACACTAAAGTGCTCATATGAAAGTCGAATAAATTACAGAAGAAAATTGCACTTTTATGCCAAAAGAACTGAAACATTTGTTGGTTTTGATTAATGAAATAATTAATTCCATTTTTAGCAGCCATGTTGTTGAGACAATCCCTGGATCATGGAATCTCCTGAGCTGGAAGGGTCCCACAAGGATCCCTGAGGTTTGATTTTTACCCAGGTGAGTTCTCAAACCCTCATAAATTGGATCAAAGATCAAATGGATTTTTAAAGCCCTTCATCACACTCGTCCAATAAACTCAGATTCCAAAAACCCCCACAAGCTCTCACAGGCTGAGCAGGACAAAGGCTGTGGGCTGAGTTCCGATGGGATGGGATGGGATGGGATGGGATGGGATGGGATGGGATGGGATGGGATGGGATGGGATGGGATGGGATGGGATGGGATAGCATGGCATGGCATGGCATGGGGTGGGATGGCATGGGATGGGATCAATTGGATGGGATGGGATCCATGGGATGGGATGGGATGGGATGGGATGGGATGGGATGGGATGGGATGGGATGGGATGGGATGGGATCAATGGGATGGGATGGGATGGGATGGGATGGGATGGGATGGGATGGGATGGGATGGGATGGGATGGGATGGGATGGGATGGGATCCATGGGATGGGATGGGATGGGATGGGATGGGATGGGATGGGATGGGATGGGATGGGATGGGATGGGATGGGATGGGATCAATGGGATGGGATAAATGGGATGGGATGGGATGGGATGGGATGGGATGGGATGGGATGGGATGGGATGGGATGGGATGGGATGGGATGGGATGGGATCAATGGGATGGGATGGGATGGGATGGGATGGGATGGGATGGGATGGGATGGGATGGGATGGGATCAATGGGATGGGATAAATGGGATGGGATGGGATGGGATGGGATGGGATGGGATGGGATGGGATGGGATGGGATGGGATGGGATGGGATCAATGGGATGGGATGGGATGGGATGGGATGGGATGGGATGGGATGGGATGGGATGGGATGGGATGGGATGGGATCAATGGGATGGGATGGGATGGGATGGGATGGGATGGGATGGGATGGGATGGGATGGGATGGGATGGGATGGGATGGGATGGGATCAATGGGATGGGATGGGATGGGATGGGATGGGATGGGATGGGATGGGATGGGATGGGATGGGATGGGATGGGATGGGATGGGATCAATGGGATGGGATGGGATGGGATGGGATGGGATGGGATGGGATGGGATGGGATGGGATGGGATGGGATGGGATGGGATGGGATGGGATCAATGGGATGGGATAAATGGGATGGGATGGGATCCATGGGATGGGATGGGATGGGATGGGATGGGATGGGATGGGATGGGATGGGATGGGATGGGATGGGATGGGATCAATGGGATGGGATGGGAGCTCTGGATGAGTCATGCCTGCAGAAATCCAGAACCAAGTGCTGCACTTAAAAATCACCTTTTTATGGAGGGGTTTGATGGCCTGCAAGCAAAGCTGAGTTAATAGAAGAAATAACAATTGGTGATTTTTGAGTGTATCCATAGCAAGGAAGAAGACAAGGCTGTCAGCATGGAAACAGATTAGAAAAAATACATGACAATTTTTGTAAGCTAGACTATGTGCATGAGTAGATGTGTATACATGCCTTATTAAACTTCTGTAAAACTTTTGCCAATTATATTGATGTTAATTGCTTTGCACCAATGAATATAATAAGTTATTGTGATGTAGTTAATGACTTAAGATCAGGCTTTGTTAAGAGTGTATAAGCTGGAGAACAAGCAGAATAAAAACTTGTTTCTTCTCAGCCCCTGATCATGTGTGTATATATCATGTCCAACCTAACAGTGGCACATTTATAGAATCCCAGAGTGGTTTGGGTTGGAAGGGACCTCAAAGATCATCTCATCCCCATCCAGCCTGGCCTTGGACATGTCCAGGGATGGGGATGCTGGTGGCTGGGTGATGTTTCTTTTCTAAAGAAAACAATGAAGTGTAAGTTAATTATATATATATATATATATTTAGGTCAATGCAAAGAAGGTGGATAATTGGTGATGGTGACCTTGCTTCTTGAAAAATTGGGCTGAACATAAAATGGTAGTGTGAGCGACTTTTTATTTCATGAATTTTTTATTTAATAAAACTTTCATTTAATTATTTTTATTTAATATGCTATTAAATTTAATAAAATGTCAATTTATTCTCAGTCTAAAGCCTGAGGGTCACAACAAACAATTTACTGGATCCATCTGGGACGAAAATTTTAAAAAATTTAATAATTTTTGAATTTTTTAAAATAAAAATAAATACAACATTTTCTTGTAATTTCTGGGTTCAGGGAACCATTGACTCCAGCACTGCTGGACACTGGCTTCCCACACTGCTGAAATATTCCATGCATGCAGCAGCAAGCTTGTGATCCATCCATGATCTCAACTTCTCCAAATTATCCCTCCATGTTTTGACATCGGTCATGCTCTACTCAAACCAGACCATGCTGGGCAGGCAGGGAGGGAATGGATGGATAATGACCTGGATAAATGAAAATTGGCTTGTCAGGTCATGGGGATCCATGTAACCTCTGATTTCACCCCAAATAAAGATGTGACCTGTAATTCAATCCAGTGCCTTCAAGCAGCAGAATTCCCCTAAGGAGAAAAAATAAATTCCATTTCTGAATGCTGGGCGTGGAGGCTGTGCCTTCTCTCTGGTGCAGGCATCTGCTCTGGACCTGAGATAGGTAACAGCAAGGGGGACAAGGATTTCTTGGTTTTGCCTTCATGACCCCATTGTGCAGATCAAAATTTAAAAAAAATTACTGACTGTCAGCAGGGTGCTCTCATTGCTGTATAAATTCCATCCCAACATTTCCACTTCTTCTGCAACAGGGAATAACCTTGATGTTGAGGTTGTTTTCAGACATGTGAAAACTGCTTAAAACTGCTGGTTTTAATTGTGATTTTTGACTTGGGTTTGATGGGAGAGGAGTATTGTATTTATGAAGGAAGGAATGATGGATCTGACTCCATATTCTCAGAAGGTCCATTTATTATTTTATGATACTATATTTTATTAAAGAATACTAAACTAACCTATACTAAAGAATACAGAAAGGATACTTACAGAAGGCTAAAAAGATAATAATGAAAACTCCTGACTCTCTCCTCAGAGTCTGACACAGCTTGGCCCTGATTGGCCAAAGAGTGAAAACAACTCTCAACAGAATCCAATGAAACAATCACCTGTGGGTAAACAATCTCCAAACACATTCCAAAGGAGCAAAACACAGGAGAAGCAAATGAGATAAGAATTGTTTTCCTTTTTCTCTGAGGCTTCTCAGCCTCCCAGGAGAAAAATCCTGGGCAAAGGGATTTTTCAGAAAATGGGAATGCCACAGAGAAGGGGTTGGTTGAGAGGTGCAGCAAAAGAGAGATGAGATGGGAAGGCTAAAAGAGGAAAGCAGAGGAATTTGTGGGATTTGCTCAAGTTCATCCCCTGATTAAAAAAGGGCAAACCAGAAGTGACAGGGAGGTAACACTGAGCAGGCCTCGGCCATCCCACAAAACATCCCCCATCATTTCAGGGAGCAGGAACTCCAGCTGACAGATTTTTGGAGCTGGCCACAGCGCTGTCATGGGGCTGGGGAGAGGAAGAGGAGGAGGGGGATGGCTGGGGAGGGGGCAGAGCTCATGGAGGGGAGGGGGAGCAGAGCTGAGTTCAAGGCCGAGGTGTTTGGGGCAGCTCCCGTTGCATGGAGACCAAATCTGCTGCTGGGTTGGGATGCCCTGGGACAAGGAGCACGTCATAAACTCCAGGCTGGAGCGGGGCAGAGCTGGGAAAGGCTGAGTCCCCTCCAGGGTGGCTGCTGAGGCCACATTACCTGACATTTCCCCCGCCCCAGCTCGACATGACTCAAGCGCCGGGGGTTGCATTAAGGAGGTGTGAACATCATGAGCCTGGAAAGCAGCCAAAGCTTTGGGAAGGTCAAGAGAGGAATTTTTCCACCGAGTTCAACTGGACTTTCAATCAATTCCAGCTTCACCCTGTGACTTTCCCTACGTGTACCCAAAGAAATGAGGTGACATGCCACGTAACGAGTGAGACCACACAGGGCTGACTCACCCAGGGCTCCTCTCTCAGGCAAAGTTTGCTGAGGACATCTGGGAACGTTCTGTTTGGGCTGCGTGAAAAAGGGGTGTCCAAAAAGGTGTTCTGCTGTTTTTTCAAAGGAAGAAGTGGCAGAAAGTTGTTCAAAACATGGAAAGAACGTGAAAAATTAGGACTGGAAAGATGACAGAAAATTGATGGGATGAGTTTATGGCTTTGGGGGCGTCTTCAACCACCGAGGGGAGGTTGTTCAGACAGCCAAACCTCAGCTGCTGCACCCTCACTCAGAAATACAAATCCCGAACAGCCCAAAAGGTGTTGCCAGGGTGACAACACCGAGGGAATTCCACGTTGTGATGGAGAAGCAGTTGCTCCATTTCCTTGGTAGGTCCTCGTCTGGTTCAGCTGCCTTTGCACATCTCGCCCCAAGTGCTGAAATTCATCTTCAGCTTTGCCATCAGCTCTCCAATAAATTACCCCGGAGAGGTGTTTAGAGACCCCATAGCTCACAACGTGCTTGGGGAAAAGCACTAAAGAATGATGAAGAGCTGCTGAAATTTTATGTTACAAATATTTTTACAGCTTTAGCCCCTATTTTTAGTTAACAAATCATCTATGGACCAATTATAATTTCCTTCACACGTATTAAGTACACAGAAGAATTCGCCAAACACACTGGTGCTAACCCCAAACATTCAAAAAACATGAGTCAGCCCCTCTCACTGCCTTCCCCCCTCCCACCCCGGGCTTATTATGGACCTAAACTTCATCAGACTTCTGCAAAAATAAATGTAGGCTCTTTATTTGCCTTTTCATACTGGAATTTTTTTCCATTTTGCCTCTTTAAGGGTCCTTCTGCACCTCTGAGGAGTAGGAATTTATTTTCTTTTGAAAAGAAGCCTGATGTTTCCTCCTATTTACTTGTCTTCCAGAGTGAGGGATGCCTAAAAATCCCTCCAGGTAAAGACTAGGACAGCAACTCCTGAAATCCTTGGAATTCCCCATTTTGGTTGGATCCATGTGCTCTTACCTTGGTTTTCCTTCATTATGGGGAATATGCAAGTGAAAAAATCATGTGGTTACTGCTCCATCTTCCCAGTGGGACTGAGGGCATGGTCAGACCTTCAAAATGTTGGAACAATTTTAAACCTTCCAGCTTTTTTAAAGGGAGAGTATTTTTCATTTTCTGCACGCTGGTCATGGGTGATTGAAGCCTTTATTCCCTTTCCCAAACACCGACACCATGTCCAGCACCATTTGAGATGCTCCTGAAAACCAAAACACCAACAGTTTTATTTCTGTGCAGAGATAAACATCAGAATTCTTTAAACATCAGAATTTCCTGATTTATTCACACCATACTTTTTTTTCTGAATTTCAAATATCCATAAATGAATTCTCTGTGAGTTTCCATTTTGCTGATGGGGTCACAATGGAAAAAATGCTCAAGGAATCCTTGTTTCCCTTAATTTCATCCATTCCAGAGTGAAATTCCAGAGTGAAAGCACATTTAATGTCTGTACCAGAGGAAAAGTCCCATCCCCATCATCCAGAGCTCAGGGATGTGAAGCAAAACCCCACAAGGATCCCGACCCTCTTTATCAGTGTGCTCCAAATCCCTTGGAAAAGCAGGAGGAGAGGCCTGGTGTGGGATCTCAGCACCTCAGGACTGAGGTGTCACCGAGACCACCCTTGGGGGGCTCGGGAGTCCTGGAATGTTCCAGAAGTGTCTGGTGGCTGGACTTTGATCCTACACAGGAGACGACACCTGTATGAGGACAGGAGGGTTTCACCGGGGTGAATGGTGAAGGGATTGGTTAATTAGAGAGTGAGACACAGGGTTCAGGATTTCTGTACAGGGGGGTTTAGAGAAGTAAGATGGAGGAATTGGGGCGTGTCCTGTCCTTCTTCTTCTTCTTCTTCTCCTCCATCTTCTGTGGTGATGGTGGCACTTTGGGATTGGTCATTACTGAAAGTGCACCGGGCAATAAGGGTGAAAGGTATTGGGGAAAAATGATAAATATTGTACACGTAACTATGGGTATAAAGATAGGTGACCGCCCGGAGGGCAGGGAGTGTGCTCATGGCTGGCTGCTGAGCAGAGCTCTGTCGGGCCGAGAGAAAATCTTTCAGATAAACAATTAATAAACAGCGAGACCGAGAAAAGAACTGAAGCCTCTTCTCGTCCTTTGATACGCGGGCTGCCCCAAGGCCACCCCGGGCCTTTCCAGGCCATCCAAACAGCCGAAAACCGGACAGCCTGGATGAGTGCTCCTGGATACGCAGGACCATGGACACCTGGAGAAGGTCCAGGTGCTTTGCAGGATGAGAAGGGCTTGAGAGAAAAGTGGAATGGGATCAGTTTCACATCTCCAAATCCAATCCTTGTCTTTCCAAGGGATCTGGAGATAATAACTCTCATTTTAAGGTCATAACTTCAATGATTTTTTAATCAAATATAGATAAAGACATCAGCTGGGTCTGGCTTTTCATGGCTGGAACATTTAAGAGGATTTAGGTGCTCTTTGCACTTTGGGACTTTCTTTTTATCTCTCCTTTTTATCTCTTCAGACAGGGCCACAGAAACGCTCAGCACGCACAGAACCATCTGCACAAAGCTTCTTTCTGGACCAGTGCACTGTGGCAGACACTGAAGTCAATCCCTCCTGGCCTGTGTGGTTTTGTGAGAATCCAGGAAAAAAAAATTTAAAAAAAAGGTAAAAAGCAAAATTCACCAGATCAGCTTTCTAAGCAGAGACTTTCCCTGAGCTTTCCTAGAAACCCTGCTCTGCTTTTCCCATCTCCTGCCAAGCTCTATAGAATTGGATGAGCATAATTTTTTTTTTTTTGCTCCTTCTCCACGAGCTTGTGCCAGTGCGAGGAAGTTTATTTTTGTAACTTAACCCCCTCTTGCAAAGTGCACTTAAAGCACCTGGCTTTCCATTTTGAATTAAACCAGAACTGACCCTACTTTGCTGAAAATGTGGCTGCTCTTTATTTGACTTTGCAGGGCTTTAAGTCAGCTGTAATGGGCTGGGGTTAAGTGAGTCTCTGGTGAGGAAAATTTGGAGAGGAGAGGAGAGAGCAGCTGGAAGTAAAATAGATTTTAAAAAAATCCCTGAGATGCTGAGAGACAGCCCTGTCTGACAGCCTTCAAATTCTACCTGCTGCGAAGGAAAACCCATTTGGGGTGTTTGGGTTGGTTGGCTTTGCTTTTATTTTTCTTTCTAACAGGTTTCTAGAGGCCTTGAATGAAATTGAAGCTGGAGGCCAGGGAGGGAAGGGGTGTCTGGAGGCTGCAAAGGCAGAAATTGAGTGACTTGCACAGACTTCAATAATTTGCAGACATCTGATATTAAAATGAGAGAAATCCCACCCCCACCAGCACGGCCTGGGAACTGTGCCCTGCAGACACTTTTAATGGCTCCTGTGGCTCCATGCACCCCAACCTTCCAGGAATGCCTTTTGCTGGGATATTTATTCATTTTTCTGGATCTAAACAAAAGCCCGGGAAAGCAGGGCAGCATGAAAACAAAAAAAAAAAATTAATAATAATAAAAAAGATGGAAATGAGATGAAAACCAGCTGATAACTCAGCCTCAGGGAATTCTTAGGGCTCTCTGCAAAGACAGACATCCAAGGAGACGTGGCAGCTTCGTGGAGCTGGGAGAAGCAGGTCAGGACGTCAAGGGGAGTTAACAAAGTTGGAAAAATCACTGAGCAGGAGTCATTAAGGGCACCCATCACACTAAGCCTGGTAATTAATCCCGAAGCCTCATCTGCTCCCAGTGAGAAGCCTGTGATCAAGAGCAGGGAATAAAAATCATAGGCTTCAAAGGGGGAAATTAGTTTATACCAGAATCTGGCGTGTCCAAGGCCTAATAATTAACTAATTTGGAGGTTTCTGTTGTTGTTGCTGAGTAAATTACTGCTTTAATGTTGGAAAAGAATTCTCAGCAAAACAGGTTTGCAGATCAGAGGTAAAAGTCTGAAATGAAGTATTTAGCTCACTTTGATTCACCCCTCTTCCATTCCCAATCCTCAGAATGATCCTCTGACATGGATTCATTTATGACAGGATCCTCTGGAATCAGATAATTTGCCCTCTAAAGGAAAACATAAAAAAAAATGAAAATATTTTATATAAGGTATCTACTTTTAGATGGGTAATATTGACTGAAATTAACATTACACCTTCTCTTTTCTTTATATCAACCCCAGTTTTCGCTCAGAGAATGAGGATGGTGCCATTGCACACTTCAGATGGTGCAAAAAGACACCAAAAAAAGTAATTTTGTAGCAGTGGAGACCTTGAAACCACTTCCTAGAGCAACCAGACCTACCCAGCATTGTCTTCAGCACTGTTCTTTAATTTAGCTCTGGATCAGTCACTCTGCTCCCAGAATTCCATCTTTTTATTCCATTCCCTGCAAACGATGAGCCATGCTGAACTCAGAACCCCTGGAACAAGGGAAACAAGGGCCCTTCTTCACAGCTTTGGGTCATTTTGAAACCAGTGGCTTTTCCAGAGGCTCAGAGGAATTCTGCCAGCCTGACATCATTGCTTGTCCCAGGGCTCGGGGTGACAAGTGGCACGCCACCCTGCTTGGCTCATGAAAGGCCATCCCTCAATGTCAGATGGGAAATCTTTTCCTGTGTCCTTTTTCATCATCCTTTCACAAAAACTGGGTGTGAGGGGAGAGATCACCCACCCAGAGATGAGCTCTCCTCATCTCTGACCCTGCTTTGAGCATGAGGTTGGACAAGGTGAGCTGAAGCCTCCTCTGACCTGAATTTCCCCGTTGTCTTGGTTTGGAAAGACAGGAGTCTGCTAAGGAAGGCAGAAGCCTCCCCTGAAATGGAGAATGTAAACCCTCCCCACCCTGCTGAATTGCTATAGATTTTAAATTAAGGGGCTCTCAGGTAAAAATATGAGAGCAGGAAATAACAGTTCTTTAATAGGAAAGAAAATAAAAGGATAAAATAAGGATGAAATCAAAGGATAAAATAACCAATGCAGTAACCTAAACCAACACCGACAGAGTCAGAACCCAGCCTGACACCCTGTGGGTCAGGGTGTTGGTGGCAGTCCCATTGGAATTGTGGCTCAGCCCTCCTGCAGTGTCAGGGGTGGTTCTGCTGGAGCAGGGATCCTGTAGAGAAGGATGGATTCTTCCTCTGAAGATCCAGTGGAAGGAGAGGCAGCTGCTGTTCCTCCGGGGAATCCAGTGGAGAAGCCGTGCTGGTGTCTCAAAACCTCTGGATTATATCTGGGTAGGAATGCTTGGCTCCTCCCTCTGGGCTCACATCTCCCAATGGGATGCTGTAGTTCTTATCAGCCATGCAGTGACATTCATTAGTCTGTTATCAGCAATGTCCCCTCCCGAGGGAGGAGTGATTGTGGTCACTCAAAGAGAGAGATAAGGCAAACTGCCCACTTGACAAGGGTAATCTGGCATAGAGATGGTAATAGAAAACATCTTGCATTGCAATCTTCAACACCCATCTTATGGTCTGACTTCCAGGGAAACTTGTCTTGGAAGGGAGAAAATCAGTGCAGGTGATTGATGTTCCCAAGTGCAGGGCTTGGAGGTAGCCTGGCAAACCAAAATAAGGAGAGAAAAGATGGATTCCCACCTGAAATCCAGGAAAACTCAGCTTGGAGGAGCTGAATCATGAGGGGACAACCATGGAATGAGGAAGGCTGGACAGGACCACTCAGATCATTGAGCCCACCAATGTCCACCAATAAATCATTTCTTGCCCAGAAATCTTTTAACACTTCCAAGGACAGTGGTTCCACCACTTACCCTGGGCAGCCTCATCCAATGCTAAAAATAAGGAGAGAAAAGATGGATTCCCACCTGGAATCCAGGAAAACTCAGCTTGGAGGGGCTGAACTATGAGGGGACAAGTATGGAATCAGGAAGGCTGGACAGGGGACAGGACCACTCAGATCATCCAGCCCAACCACATCCACCAATAGATCATTTCTTGTCCGTGAATCTTTCAACACTTCCAAGGACAGTGATTCCACCCCTTCCCTGGGCAGCCTCCTCCAGTGCTAAAAATAAGGAGAGAAAAGATGGATTCCCACCAGGAATCCAGGCTCCCACCAAGAATCTGGGAAAATTCAGCCTGGAGGGGCTGAACCATGAGGGGACCACCATGGAATCAGGAAGGCTGGACAGGACCATTCAGATCATCCAGCCCAATCACGTCCCCCAATAGATCATTTCTTGTCCAGAAATGGCCAAGAACCTTGTCCATGAATCTTTCAGCACTTCCAAGGACAGTGATTCCACCACTTCCCCTGGCAGCTTGACCACCTTGTGTGTGGATAAATTTTTCCAAATATCCAATCTAAAAAACAAACTCCATCCCATCTCCTGCTGGGAACAGCACACGGATGACTCACTCCAGAGGCCACATTCAGGTCTTGCTCCTGAGGCTGTTTGATCCCTCTGCTCCTTCCTAACCTTTGTCCTGCCTCCCAACTTTCCATTTGTGTCTGCGCCGCCGCCGCTCCCGACCTTCGGCTGCCGTGCCAAATTTTTCTGTGACTGTATCACTCCGTATCTGAGCTGCAAACCTCAACCACAGCTCGGTCCCCTGCTTCAAATCCATCAAGAGAACATATGGAGAGCTGCTTTTTATATTTTGGCCCCCAGCAATAACCTCAGAGTTTTCCCACATGCTGAGATGAGGCATCGTTCATTTTTAGAATCCATCTTTTCTCTCCTTATTTAGAGATGTTTCACCATTGGCTCGTTGGGGTTTTTTTTGTCAGTTCTGGGGTGGTTGGGTCACTTGGTGCCATCATGGGGTGAACAGAACAGTGAACTTTTATTTCCACATTATTAATCAGATCTTTTTACAACACCAGAGGTGCTGTGAACTGTGCTGGGAAGTTTTAGCTATTCACTGACCCTCAAAACACAGTAGGAAAGGCTAAAATTGTCCTCTTTTTCTTGTTTATTCATCAGGATTTAGGGGGAAAAGGAAGAAGAGGGAAGGAGTGAAAAGCATCTGTGACACTTCTGCTATGAATAGCAGAGCAGAGAAGGCCACATTCAAAATTTTGAATATATTTCCTTTTTAAAAGATTAAAAATGCAGCTTCTCTCAAGGACCAAGCTAAGTTATCTGTGGACCAGGTTGAGGGGGACTGATGGCAAAGACGATCCCATGGCGCTGTTTGCTAAAATAAAAGTAAAATCAGGAAAACCAGGGCAGCTGCTTCTCAGAGAGGGAATGGGCCTTTGGATGGGTCCCCCTGAGAAGGAAAGGCCCACCCCAGGCACAGCTGAGCTTGCTCAAAATACAGATAGAACTGACAGACAGACAGACAGACAGACAGACTGTTCCTAGAGGGATCACAGCCCTCAGCCAGAAATCCACGAGGCCAACGTGTTCCAAGTACTGCTGAGCAAGGCCCTGTGAAACGAGGAGAAATGACCACAAATATGCCTGTGCTGGAAGTTCCTGAGGAGCTGGCACTGCTGGCAGGGCTGGTTGGAGAGGGAGCAGCCAAATCCACGAGGAGCATCCTCGGCAAGGGGGGAATTCGCCAAGTGCCACCGCACGTCCAGACCAATCCTGCCTGGAGATGTTTGGAAATGGGATTTTCTTTTTTTCACAAAACAACTTTCCCAATCTGTGCACGTCCCTTCAAAGGAAGAACCCACTGCTGTGGGCACCTGTAGGGTCTCATGAACCTCTGCTCACTCTCAGTGGATCAAAACCCAAAGTTGGAGCCTTAATTCAAGGAAATCACAACCTGGGAGACAGAGAGTGAGGAAAGGCAGTCAATATTAACCAGAGAGTTTTCCACGATCTGGTATCTTCCTTTCTCTTTAAATATAAAGAATCTGGGGGGAAAATGGACCTCGTTTTTTGTGCTTCTTATTCTGGACCTGACAACAAGGACACCACAAAGGAAAATTCCACAGAGTACTGGGGGCTGAACAAACATATTCCAGAAAGAAAACATATTCCAAAAAGCAAACATATTCCAGAGAAAAAACATATTCCAGAGAAAAAGCATATTCCAGAAAGCAAACATATATCAGAGAACAAACATTTTCTGAGAACAAATATGTTCCAGAAAGCAAATATATTTCAGAGAACAAACATATTCCAGCCTCCAGGTGCAGCACATAAGATCAGCATGGGTGCCATAATCTCAGGAGAACAATTTCCTGCTCCTTCAGTTGTCCATCCTACCCCAGAATCTGGATTTAGGGTTGGGTCCCAAAAGGAGCCTCAAAGCCCTTGATAAGGTGTCTGTTCAGGCACCATCCCAAACTGAACAAGAAGTCTTTCTCCACCCTTTCTCCATCTTTCTCTCATCCTTTTTCCTCTCTTTCACCATCTCCAACCAATGCCCCTCTGATCTTTCCTGCTGCCACACCATGAAGTGTCCATAGTTAACATCATAGTTAATAAATTCAGGGAAATACTCTTTGTTCCTGGGCCACCATGGAGAGATGGTGTGGGAGCAGAGGCCAGGCTGAACCTTGGGTTCTCCTTCCACCAGCACTGAAAGACCTGAAGAAACAGCAGGTCCTTGATGAACACTTTGAACATTGATAATCACTCCATATCTTTGAATTTCCATGAGGATTGAGGAAGAAATAGCAGTTTTCCTTGTGGAGGAAGGGTTGTATGACATGGAACATCACTCCGGGCTCTTGTATTTCCATGAGGATTGAGGAGGAAATTGCAGTTTTGCACATGGAGGAAGGGTTGCATGGCCTTTCTCAAGCTGGGAAATGGGATTTTAGTCCTGACTAATGTTTCTTTCTTCTCTCTGCTTCCTGTCTCCTAAACTCCAGAGCATCAACCTTTTTCCTCGCTGTGGAAAGATCCAAACCCCCATTTGTCCCAGATAACATATTTTGGATTGTTTGATACCACACTGCTGTGTTTCCAATTAGGTCTCCTCGCTTTTATCTTTTTCTGTGTAATCTATTCAGTCCCTCCCCCTAATTAGAACCTTATTTGCCTTTTCCCCCCTTTCAACAGTGTTTATCCTTCACATTGTTCCCTCCATCTCTGCTCGGCGAGACTGACTTCTGTTATCTTTGTTTTTTAAATATATGTTTAGGTTTTATTGGCACAGACATTTGTTTGAGCGATCCAACTATTCATTACAGACCTCATGATTTTCCACAGTAAATTTTCGAGACAATCAACACAGATCAACATTATTTCGTGTCTCATTCCACATTCTTTGGGAGAGTTATGTGTTATGAACAGCCCAATGCCTCAGATTATTACCTTCCATACACAAGATACCCTCGGAATCAGAGGATATCTGATGATATTCTGATGGCTAGACTTCCAGATGTTTTATTTTATTTATCCTACTTGGCTTGTTTTCTAGGACCGAGTCCAAACCAGCCTCGAATCTCAGGGGTTGCTCAACAAATTCTGTGAGGGGCTGTGAAAAGTTATAAAGCACGGGAGGGGAAAAAAGTCTTTGCACAACAAATAATTCTGCAAACTCCAGTATTGTATTTGTGTATTTAAAAGAAATGTTGATTAATAACATTGGAAGAAGATTAATCAGGAATTTTAACATGGACTTTTGGGACAGCATGGAAATTCCCAAAATAAACTGATTTCTTGCTGACACAAGTCAGGAAGAAACTTTGCAAGGGCAGCTTTCCCTATGTGTTATTATGAATATTTTTCCTTTAGAAGATGGCATTTTGGGAGTCAGGAGAGGTTCTGGGTGTGTATTTGAGTCAGGATATCAGCCTCCATTCCCAGGAAATAAATGGAACCAGGATGAGAGGAAGAAAACCACGTGCTGTGGAGTCCTCCTGCCCATGTGGAGCCTCATGGAGCTCAGAACCAGGAGCACCTTCCTGGAAGGAGAAACTTCCTGGAAGGAGCTGCTCAAGGGAGCCCATCCAGAGGTAAAAAAGAGGGAGAAGAGGCCCAGGGGACTCAAAATTAGAATAAGCAAGCCAGTAAGTTCACAATTAATAATTTCACCTCAGTGTGTAAAGACATTGACACATTTCACTTACTGATTGGCAAGAGGGGTATTTTCATAAAATGAAAATTTTTTATTGAACAATTTTATTAATTTTTTTTTTTTCTCTGAGAAGAAACAGTTTCAGTCCACTCTGTTTTCCCTGCAGATCCTCCATGGTTTTGGTATCAAATAAGGAAATTCAGGGGTTTAGAATTAAAAATTTGCATTTAGGTGGGAAAGTTTCAGCTAAATGTGAAATTCCAGAAAATTCACCTAAATGTGCAATTCCAGAAAAGCCTAATTGCACCAGAAAATCAGCAAATTAATGATGGACACCATCATGGGTTGGTTATCCCAGGAAAACCTGCATTGCCTGGCAGCTTTGGAGGCACCATCCCATTCCCTGGAGCTCATGGACTGGGGACCTCCCCAGGTAGGAGGAATCCTCTGATTCTGGATCTGGCCTGGGAGGAAAGTCCATGGGTGGTGCCAGAAAAAAAAAGGGGTTTCATTTATCCCAGTGTCATCTCTCCCCATTGGCAGATAAAATCCAACCCTGGAAGTGTCCAAAAACTCTCTGGGTGTGGCAATTGGGGATGTGGATTATTGGTGTGTTTGGCACTGCTGGGTGATGATCTTGGAGGGTTCTGCCAACCTCAATGATTCCATGATTCCACTCCACGATTCCTTCAGTGAGAATCATAAATTCAGTCACAGGTGGGTAATCCCTGCTCACCTGCGTTGTCCCTCCATGATTCCCATGGGTTTTCAGCTCCCAGATCATGGATATGAGCTGAACCAACCACATAACCAAGCACCCAGCCCAGCCTTGTCAGTTTGCTCTGGAATTCCTCTCATCAGGTTTTGTGGCCTTGGTTCCTTGCAGCCAGGCCCTCCAACACCAGCAGGGCCCTTGGGAAAGGCAGCAAAATGAGACAAAAGAAAACTGAGACAAAAGCAAACTGAGGCAAAAAAGACAAAAATACCTTGATTTTTGTGAGTGTTCAAGGAAGTTTAGAAGAAGCCTTTTTGTAATTTTAGGCCTTTCCCTCTCAATTTCGTGTAAATCTCTTTCTGTTCTTTCAAACCAAGTTCAAAACTTGCAGGCTGAAATTCACAATACCCCCCCCCCCCCAAAAAAAAAGAAAAAAAAAAAAGAAAAAAGGTAGAAAAAAAAGAAAAGGTAGGAAATTTGAGGATTTTCCCACCCCACCCCACTTTCAACAGCTTCCAAACCTTTTTACTACGACGGCCTGAGAGGGCTCTTTATTTTTACAGCTGCTGCATACCTACTTCTCCTCGCTGGAAGACGCACACGCAGCTCCAGCGATCCTAATCTTCTCATTCCAGGAAAGGAACCAGCTGTAAATCCACTGGAGCGGGATCAGGATACAGCACCGGGGCTGTTGTTCTGCCCTCCTGCTGCTTAAGACTTCCCCTGAACCTCTCTCACACTCAGTCCTGTCGTGGCTCCAGGAGCCTGTGTTTTGAGAATCCCTTCCCATCTCCCAGTCCAGCCCTTAAAGACACTGGAATCAGGATTTTCCAGAGCTGCTGAGACACCCCTGGAAAGCAGCACTGGAGTCAGGTTTGGGTGGGTGGGGGTTTTGGTTTCTTCCAGGCTGAGAGCACCCGAGAGAGGGGCTTGGTTTGCATCCGCTCCCAATTTCCAAACAAATGGCAGGGATAAACTTTCTCCATGCCCCCTCCCTGTCCCTGGGTGATGCAAATGAATTTATTTAATGATGTGCAGCCCTTGAAAGCACAGCTTCTTCCCACTTTTACTCCAAGCAGGATTTTTCTCAATCCCTCCTGATGTCTTGTCATAGGGCAGGCTGTAAGAACAACAAAAATGCTGGCACTATCTGAAAAAAAAAAAAAAAATTAAATCCTATTGATGTTTGCAAAGAGTGAGAATTTCCCTGCACCCCTGGAAAACTGCTCAGGGAGTCACCTTGTATCCATGAAAACGTCACCTCCAGGCTGAGTCTTTCCCAAATTTTCGCGGTAACCTGGTGCGAGTGTGTACAAACACGCACAATGAGCGCTTAGCAACCCCTCCTGCCAGCCCAGGCAGGGGCAGAGGGAACAAAAATGTGTGGGGAGCTCTCCAGCCCTTCCTGCAAGGAAAATAAAGCGGCAAGGAATGGTAAAACCTGGGCTGGGCTGACGGGGAGGAGGCAGAGAAGGAACTCTTTCCCTTTCTCCCCCTCTTTCCCTCTCTCCCTCTTTCCCTCCTTCTCCCTCTTTCCTTCTTTCCCCCTTTCCGTCTTTCCTTCTCTCCCTCTTTCCAGCTTTCCCTCTTTCCCCCTCTCCCTCTGTTCCTCCTTCTCTCTTTTCCTCTCTCCCTCTTTCCCTCTTTCTCCCTTTCCTTCTTTCCCTCTTTTCCTCTCTCCCTCTCTCCCTCTTTCCATGCTGTCAACATAAGCCTGGCTTTCTTGGGCTTGGCAAGTCTGATTTGGGGTCCAGAGAACCTCTGTCCTCAGTAAAAGTGGCACAAATGAAATACAAAAAATTAAAATTAAAACTAAAACTAAAACTAAAACTAAAAATGAATTAAAAATAAAAATAAATTAAAAATAAAAATATTCAAAAGCAAATATAAAAATTAGGAATGTAAATGTAAATGTAAATAACTATAACAACTATAACTAACTATAACTGTAGCTATAACTATACACAATATAACTATAAATATTAATATAATATAGATATAAATATATATAATTTAAATATAAATAATGTATCTATTGCTGTAAGTGTATATATATATATGAATATAAATATTGATATAAATATAAATAATATAACTATAACTATAACAACTATGGCTATGGCTATGGCTATGGCTATGGCTATGGCTATGGCTATAAATATAAATGTAAATGTAAATGTAAATGTAAATGTAAATGTAAATTTAAATATAAATATAAATATAAATAAATATAAATATAAATATAAATATAAATATAAATATAAATATAAATATAAATATAAATATAAATATAAATATAAATATAAATATAAATATAAATATAAATATAAATAGGGGTGGAGGGATGCCTGCTGTGTGAGGGGATGGGGAAGGAGGAGGCAGCCCAAGCTCAGGAGATCTGCAGGAATTTTCCACACTGTGCTGTCACTTCTTACCCTGTCTGGACCCAGGGTGTCCCAGCAAGGGTGAACGTGGCCATGGGCCATGGAATGGGATCATCACTCTCAGGGCCAGGGAATGAGGAGATCCTGATCCCAAAGGCCACAACACAACCCCATGGATCTGCTGAGTGTCCTCCAGAGCTGTCCAGGCAGGACAGAACCCCACCCAAGGCTGGCCATGACATGACCCAGGTTTCCCACCTCTGGTCTTGGGGTCTCTGTGGTCAGGATGACCCTGAGGTGTTGGGAAGTCACTTTTTCCCAGCCCCGAGATTGGAGAAGGAGTCAGAATTCTTCAGCTGTGGTTCTCAAGGTTGTTTATTCTCTGTTATCTATAACATTCTTTCTCTGACTGCTGAGATCTGTCCAGCAGGTTGGGTTGTGGCACAGCGACCACCTTGGGGTGACGTTAGCTTTTTATACTAAGAAATACCTGTACTTTATTTACAATAATTTTCCAATATCATCAGCTGTGTTAGACAGTCTGTCTCTACTCTAAACCAATCCAAAAGTGCCACCATCACCCAGAAGATGGAGGCCAAGAAGCAGAAAGACAAAGGACAAGGCATGCCCAAATCCCTCCATCTTGGCTTCTGAGCCCCCGTTCTAAAACCCCAAAATTCTACTTTTCTGCCTCGTAACAAACTAGCTGTCGTTCTACTTAAACTCTTCTGGTTTGTAAATCTTCATAGACGGTTGGTAATTTTCTCCATGGGTTAAAATCAAAGGCACAGGTGTTTTTGACTCCATGCCAAGGTCTCTGAGCCCCCTGACAGGGGCTGGAGCCACCCAGGGCAGCCAGAGGGATGTCCTGAGTTCTGACACGCTGGGATGTCCATTTTGATGTTTGGTGGCAGTTTTGGAGATGGGAATGCCTTTATTGACTCAGGAATGGGATCCTACCATGGAGATGATCCAGTGCATCCATGGGGTACAATCCTCTGTCACATAAAAATGTTCAAAGACACAGAGTCCAGTCTAAGAGCTGCTGGTCAGGTGTGGGCTGTGACACTCCTGATCCACCACACTTAAAGGAAATAATGTCTTTTCCCAATTCTTGTTGGCAATATCACCTCATTGCTCACTTGGGGACAACAGTTCCTTGCTGAATCCTTCACCTTGCTGAATCCTTCACATGGCACCTCAGCAAAAAACCTGGGTTTTTTTGGTTTTGCGAGAGGCCAGGAAAAAGAATTTCTTCACTGGGAGACAGTTATAGGAGATGTGCATGTGTGTCACCAGGATGATGCTCATTTGTCACCAGCTTCTCTTCTTTCCTGCAGTCTCCTGAATACATTAAACTGCCTTAAAATCCAGAGCCTGGAATGTGAAATGTTACTGAGTGGGTGTTAATGATCCCCAGTCAAAACTCAGCGACTCTGTGTAAGAAACACTGAGCAGTTTCTTAACAAGCGTTTAACAAGCACAGCAACCCTTCTGAGTTATGTTTGGAAAAACCCTTCAAATATTTGTGAGTTGGAATACATTTTAAATTACTCCTCTTGGGTAGCTCCTCCTGCTGACATCCTTCTTTCCCTTGCTGGAATTCCACTCATGTTCCTTCCCAGGTAACTCATCCAAATGGAAAGTTGACTGCAGGAAACCCTCAGAGCTGGAGAAGAATGGCAGAATCTCAGATATTCACCTGCTGAAAGGTGAACACCCTTAGCAGACCCTCTCTGGTGTCCCTTGAAGATTGATTTAGCTGAAGACATTTAAATTTCCTCCCATCCCAGCAGCATTTCAGCCTTGGGATCAATACCTGCATTAGCTCCGTGCAGATAATGTGACACAAACCCATAAAAACGCAACCTGGACCACACAACACCAATTTCCTGCTCCTGCATCCCCCAATTCCATCCACGATTTGTCTCCCCTGCTGATGCCTGTGTGTACAAATGTCAGCTGAAAGGGACACCAGCTGCTCTGCAATCCTCAGAGGCAATTTCTAGGCACAGCTCATAAATACCAGCCCTTAAATTTGGCTCCGTCTGAGCCTTTCTAGCCCTGCTCTGCTGCCCTGCTCTCCACGTCTGCAAGGATTAAAGCTCCCCCCAGCCCTGCCCCTCCCTGCCTTTGATCCTTTTGTCTGGCCTGGAGAAATCCAAGCTGAGATAGAAAAGCATGTGGGATACATCAGCCTGGTAGAAAGCTCCTCCGTGTATTAGGCTTCTTCTGGAGGAGTGAGATTTTTGTGGTATGATGCACAGAGCCAAACCTGCCAGCATTCCCTGGAAAGCAAGGAGAACAGGGAGAGGAGGAGGAGGGGAGGGTGAAAGAAAAATCTGAGCTCATTATTTGAGACCTGAACGTGTCATGATGCAAATATATCCTCGTCACGAAACAAAACATCCACCCAGCTGGTTTCCCCACTGCCACCTTGGCCAAGGGGCCCTGAGGAATGGGAGTGGAGGAGAGGCTGGGATTATTGATCCATTTGGAGGGTGAGGGCTGGGTTTGTCCGTGCTGGTGAGGAGGAACAGCTGGAGGGAGCATTCCCCAGCACAGCAACAGCTGGATGGCCCTGCGTCCATCCCAGCCACATCTGGCACAGGCACGGCAGCGCTGCCACAGCTCCTCGGGCTCCCCATTCCAGGGCTGCTTCCTTGGGTTATTTCCCAAAAAATCCTCAGCCTCCCTTTTCCAGCACTGCTTCCTTGGGTTATTTCCTTCCCAAAAAATCCTCAGGTTCCCCCTTCCAGTGCTGCTTCCATGGGTTATTTCCCAAAAAATCCTCAGCTTCCCCCTTCCAGTGCTGCTTCCATGGGTTATTTCCCAAAAAATCCTCAGGTTCCCCCTTCCAGCACTGCTTCCATGGGTTATTTCCTTCCCAAAAAATCCTCAGGTTCCCCCTTCCAGCACTGCCTCCTTGGGTTATTTCCTTCCCAAAAAATCCTCAGGTTCCCCCTTCCAGCGCTGCTTCCATGGGTTATTTCCCAAAAAATCCTCAGGTTCCCCCTTCCAGCGCTGCTTCCATGGGTTATTTCCCAAAAAATCCTCAGGTTCCCCCTTCCAGCGCTGCTTCCATGGGTTATTTCCCAAAAAATCCTTAGTCTTCTCTTTCCAGTGCTGCTTCCATAGGTTCTTTCTCTCCAAAAAAATCCTCAGGCTCGCCATTCTAGTGCTGCTTTTGTAGGCTCTTTACCTCCCAAAAAATCTTCAGGCTCTCCATTGCTGCCTCTATGGGTTATTTCCCAAAAAATCCTCAGGCTCCCCTTTCCTGTGCTGCTTCCGTGGGTTATTTCCCTTCCATCAAATCTTCAGGTTCTCCAGTGCTCCTTCCATAGAAAATATTTCCCTCCCATCAAATCTTCAGGCTCCCCTTTCCAGTGCTGCTTCCATGGGCTCTTTTCCTCCCAAAAAAATCTTCAGGCTCCCTATTCTGTGCTTATTCCATGGGTTATTTCCCATCAAATCCTCAGGCTCTCCAGTGGTGCTTCCATAGGCTCTTTCCTTCCCAAAAAAATCCTTAGGCTCCCTCTTCAAGCTCCACTTCCATGAATTATTTCCCTCCCATCAAATCCTCAGGCACTCCAATGCTGCTTCCATGGGCTCTTTTCCCCCCCATCAAATCCTTGTGTCCCCCTTTCCAGTGCTGCTTCCATGGGTTATTTCCCAAAAAATCCTCATGCTCCCTTTTCTAGCTCTGCTTCCATTAATTATTTCCCTTCCATCAAATCCTCGGGCTGTCCAGTGCTGCTTCCACAGAAAATATTTCTCTCCCATCAAATCCTCAGGCTCCCCTTTCTGGTGTTGCTTCCATGGGTTATTTCCCAAAAAATCCTCAGGCTCCCTTTTCCAGTGCTGCCTCCATGGGTTGTTTCCCTCCCATCAAATCCTCAGGCTCTCCAGTGCTGCTTCCATGGGTTATTTCCTTCCCAAAAAATCCTCAGCTTTTGTCTGCTTGTCACCCGAGTGTCCCCTCAGGCAGTGACACAGCACAGCCCCAGTCTCTGGCAGGGTGACCAGGAGCCAGGGATTGTGTCCTGTCCATCCCATGGGAATGACCAGGAGCCAAGGATTGTGTCCATCATGCAGGAATGACCAGGAGACAGGAATTGTGTCCTGTCTGTCCCAGGGGAATAACTAAGATCCAGGGATTATGTCTCATCCATCCTGCGGGAATGCCCAGGAGCCAGGGATTGTGTCCATCCCATGGGAATGATCAGGAGCCAGGGATTGTGTCCATCCCATGGGAATGACCAGGAGCCAGGGATTGTGTCCTGTCCATCCCATGGGAATGACCAGGAGCCAGGGATTGTGTCCCATCCATCCCATGGGAATGACCCCAAGTGGTTCCAAATCCAAGATCCAGCTGCATCCAGGGGTGCCAGGGCCCCTCCAGGAGCAGCAATGGCCCGTGGGCTCTGTCACAGGATGTTCCTAAAGCCTTTGGGCTCCCTCCCAAGTGGAAAACCCTCCCGGCTGGAATAAACCTTGTGTTCAACCACACAAAGGATCCCTCTCAGCTCCCCCTCGTCCCAAAGCTCTGACAAATCACTTTGCCCTCCTTGTGCGTGTCACAAAGGGCTCGTCACCCTCCCTGCGTGACACCATCCCAAAATCCCTCCAGGCCAAGCCCTGGCACTCAGAGCCAGCCCACAAACCCTGGGATGTGTGGATGACCTCTCCCTGCAAGCATCCCCATCCCACCACCATGCCCCAGAGGAGGGCTCAGCTCTCCAAGCCCCGAACCAAGAACCCCCTGTGCTTGCTGCAAAGCCACAGGGGCTCTCTGACCATCTGAAGGTTTCCTTTATTAAAACCAGAAATCAAATTCTCAAAAATAGATACGACTCTATTTTGGGATGAGTTCTGGGTTTGATTTTGGCCTGGTCAAACTGTCTCCTTCTCTTCCACCGGCCCCCAGTGGAATCAACTTATTATAAAAGTGCTAAACAGCAGAGAAATGATTCCTGAAATAATGGGACAGGACACAGGAGTCAGTTAAATTGCTGGGATTTTAGTGCTCTTGCCCACCATGTATTTGTCACCACAAAGAGTGGAGTGCTGAGAGCCTGAAATACTTCTGGCACAGCAGGCAAGATGCTAAGGACAATAAAGCAAAGTCCCTTAAAACCATGGATATTAGAAAACCAGGAATGACAGATTTTTTAATTCACATTGGGGAAACTGTGGTAAGACAGCTGACTTGTGAGAAGGAGGCTTAAAGTCATTTAATGCACTAAATCCTTTCTCTTCATTATAAATCAAATGATAAATGGGTGAGCAGGAGTATTA